>NC_142075.1:11440416-11752500 GCF_059756535.1 Pantherophis guttatus | reverse complement strand
TCAGCTGTTCATTTGACTAGCAGTTTGAAGTTACGGCGGCACTGAAAAAAGTGGGATACAACCGATCCTTGTCACAAGCATTCCCACAGTCATGTGATGGTGATTGGCAACCAACATGTACTTACTGCACTTCTACATTCCATAGCTCTATGATCACCATTTCTGGTCTTCCCAGCTGCCTTCTAACAAGCAAAGCCAGTGGGGGAAGCCAGATTTGCTTACCCACTGTATGATACGCCTAAGAGTTGCAGTGATCCACTTCACAACATGACAACAAAGGTCGTAAAAATAGGCCCAAGATACTTAACAAGCGCCTTGCTTAGCAACAACGACAACAAAAATCTGGTCGTAAGTTGAGACTATATAGTGGCGAAGGGAAACCCGTGTTTGAATCTAACCCCAGAAGTTTCCTGGCTGATTCCAAGTCCTCGCTCTGTCTCAACACCAGAGATGGTATTCAGCAGGTTCTGACCAGTTCTGGAGAACCGGTAGCGGAAATTTTGAGTAGTTCAGAGAACCGGTAAATACCACCTTTGACTGGCCCCGCCCCCATCTATTCTCTGCCTCCCGAGTCCCAGCTGATGGGGAGGAAATGGGGATTTTGCAGTAACCTTCCCCTGGAGTGGGGTGGGAATGGAGATTTTACAGTATCCTTCCCCTGACACGCCCACCAAGCCACGCCCACAGAACTGGTAGTAACAGATTTTGAATCCCACCACTGCTCAACACAACCAATCTCACCGGTGATTCTGGAAAAATATCCAAGGAAGGAAGGAAGGCTACCTTTATCTCCTGAAGGGAAGGTGGGCTATAAATCTTCAGAAATGATAAATGTAATGCGGTCGTTTATTTGAAGGGAGGAGGTGTGGAAAGCTGAAAACACATAGCCATGCGTTTCTTAAGGAAATCACAGGAGATGGGGAAAGGAAATGAAGTTGAAAAACAGTTTGATTAATTCACACAACGCAGGACCGTATTCTTATACCATAAAAGAAAACATTGAAGGACCACTGTTATTTCCAAAGCCCCTAATAGCCCTCCTAGAGTGTGTGTGTGTGTGTGTGTGTATTGGGGAGTGGGGATGTTTGGCCTTCCCTGAGGCCAGGAACACATAGGGATATTTTTTTCCTTTAGGTGAAAAGACTTCCCAGCCAGCTATTTCAGCTCAGCTGCCCTGATCCGATTCTCCCCTCCTGCGACAGACTTATTAAACTACTGGGGTTTTTTTTGGTTGCAGAAGGGAATTCTAACCACATAGCGCATAATGGTGACTCACTAGGGGGTGGTGGGGTGGCATGATCTCTTTTTGCTTTGCTTTGATGGATGGATTGCTTTTTCCACTGAAGTAAGAAAGCAAAAAGACAAGATTAAAAATAAATAAATAACAAAGTTAAATTAAAACAAGACCCGTCCCCTTCCCCTTCCGAGTCAAAGGAGAGAGAATCAGAATAAAACTTTGATGACGTAGTTACAACTCGCACATACAGGTGGCTGTCGACTTACCAGAGCTCATTCAATGACCGTCCAAAGTTACCACAGCACTGAAAAAGTGACTTTTTTTCACATTCACGACAGTAGTGGGTTTCAATTTAGTTTTCTACCAGTTCTCTTGTGTGCGTGGGCGATGCTTCTGCGCAGAAGTTTCTATGCATGTGCAGAAGCACCTGGGCGCATGGGCAGAGCCTTTGGCTGCCGCTACCAGTTTGCCCAATCCGGGGCGAACTGGTAGCAACCCACCACTGTTTTACGACCATTGCAGCATCTCCATGGTCACATGATCAAAATTCAGACCCTTGGCAACTGACTCATATTTATGACGGTTGCAGTGTTCCCGGGTCATGTGATTCCCCCTCTGAGACTTTCTGACCAGCAAAGTCAGATTCACTTAACAACCACGTTACTGATGTAACAACCGCAGTGATTCAGTTAACAACGGTGGCAAGAAAGGTCGTAAAATGGGGCAAAGAGCCTTGGTACTACAGTGGTTTAAAGCACCCTGTTATTAACACAGCTGCCTGCAATTTACTGCTGGTTCGAATCTCTCCAAGGCTCAAGGTTGACTCAGCCTTCCATCCTTTCTAAGGTAGGTTAAATGAGGACCCAGTTTGTGGGGGCAATAAGCTGACTTTGTATAAATATACAAAAGTATGAAGGCTATTGCTTAACGCACTGTAAGCCACCCTGAGTCTCCGGAGAAGGGCGGCATATAAATCAAATTAAAAAAAAAAAAAAAAAAGCTCACTTAACAAATGTTTCCCTTAGCAACATAAGTTTTGGGCTCAATTGCAGTCGTAAGTCAAGGACTACCTGTATATCTAACTCTATACGTAATACACATGCAATCTTCTTTTTTTTTAAAAAAAAAAAATGCATCCGTATTCTAATGTTCAGCCCAGAGCAACTTTATTATTTCAGATCCTAGATCCGTGATGGCAAACCTATGGCATGCGTGCCACAGGTGCACGCAGAGCCCTCTCTGTGGGCATGCCAGCCATAGCTCCTCCACGCATGTGCATGCACCTTCCGCCGGCCAGCTGGTCTTCGGGTCTCTACCGCGCATGTGGGGGGGGCAGGGCCCATGCAGGGACACGCGCTAATGTGCAGGGAGGGCAGGGTGCATGCACGGGGGGGGGTGCAGGTTGATGCAGGAGGCTTTCCAGGCCCAAATTGGGGCATGGGGAGGCCTCGCGTGGTGCCCCCGCACCGTTTTGTGCCGCGAACGCCTTCTGCACCAACCTGGAAGCGAAAATGGGGCTGGACCCGCGTGCATGCGTGGGGGCAGGGCACATACGTGGGGGGCACTCGCATTGCATTTTGGGGGTTTGGGCGTGTGTGCGTGTATTTGCGCGCATGCATGCTTTGGGCACTCTGCACCAAAAAGGTTAACCATCACTGTCCTAGATCCACCAAGCGCATCAGTAATTCTCTTTGTATAGATGAAAGTTGTTTATTGAGGAAATAGCAATAATATCTGTTTGAATAGCGACCAGATTTGAATAAACATAACCTTCACTGTAGAACACAATTGAGTTTTTTTTAGAGCTTTTTTTTTTGTATTAAAAAAAGAGTTTGTAACTCTTTTTAAGCGCTACTCAGGCAATGAAATAAGTATTGTAATTTCCCAGGGTTTTGTAATAACAAGCCTGGCTACTAATAACAGGAATCAGTTCGGTTTCTTACAAGTCTTTGGAAGTTGGAACAATAAACCCAAAGCAGGATTTATTGTGAAACAATTTGAGGAGATTTTTCCCCATTTCTTCAAAAACATTCGTGTTTACAACTAATGTAAACATCTTTCAGTGGTTTAAGAGACATAGAATTACAAAATTGTAGAGTTGGAAGCAATCCTAAGGATTACCCAATTCATTGCTCTTAGAACATAGTATCGTAGGTTGGAAGGGACCTTGGAAGTCTTCCAGTCAAACCCCCCCTTCAAAGAGAATTAAACTATCCATGGAAAGTGGTTATCTAACCTCTTCTTACAAACTCCCAAAATAGAGAAAACGCAGCTTCTGCAAGAAGACTGCTCCATTTCTGTACATACGTAATCATCAGGGAGAAGGGTAAAAGGAATGGCAGTAGAAAAACTAATGGAAGGAGGAGAAACATTGCCTGTAAAGAGGTGCCAATTTGCTTCTAATCTTACGAGCGCAAATTAGAAAGATGGTAATTTATAGAATGCAATTTTAGCAGAGTGCCCCCAGAACACCCCAAAGAATTATCTTCCTGGTCAGTTGTAGATGATTTTGCTGAAATAGATTTGAAAGGCATTCTGGGCCATCCAGAGTTCCAACATGATTGGTTAATTCTTCTTTCTTTGAACTCTAGGATGTGTTTGCAACGGAGAAAAAAACACGCGCACACACACGCACATATAAAATCAAATTTATTTTTTGCTGATAAATAAAGGGAGACTAGTATAGATCTATTTCAAGCTTTTTAGCTTTCATCAGCTAACCATACCCTTACTTGGATTCGAACTTGGGCTTCCTGCATGTTAGGCAGTTGAATTAACCTTCTGAGCCACAAGTTCTCCTCCCTTCATCAGCTTGAGCCAGGGGAAAGATTAAGTGTTTACTGAGACACCTGGTCTCCCCAACATGTGGGAGGGGGCATTCTGCTCCCTTTTGCCTTTCAGCTCCAATCCAGGAGCCCTCAAGCAGTCGCATTCATGACAAACCATTTTATACCAAATTTATATTTTGCTGATAAAGAAATAATGGAAGACTAGTATAGATCTATTTCAAGCTTTTTAGCTTTCATCAGCTAGCCCGCCCCAAAAATATTTAAACGCCTGTGCAGCTGGTCCTCGCCATTTCCTCTGGTTAGGTTTAGGGAGACAGAGCTGGAAATCAGGTAAGATGGCAAGAGGAGCCCCATCTTGCTCCATGCCCCCAAATAATAAGACTTCCCCAAAAATAAGGCCAAGCACTTATTTCAGGGTTCAAAAAATATAAGGCAGGGTCTTATTTCCGGGGAAACACAATATATATATATAACATTTACTTTAACTTCAGCACACTTGACTGCAAGGTGGGCTCAGATTATTAAAAAAACCCAACACAAATACAACACAAAAAATAGGAACATAAGGGAAATTAAACAACATGGCAAATCTAGATTACTATATCCAAACGCATGTGATATATGGCAAACATATCTAACAACGGGGTTCCATCCAACCTACCCCAAAGTCTGGGAGAACAACCAGATCTTTTAGGACTTCTGGAATGTCAACAGGGTAGGAAACATCTGGATCTTGGGGTGGGGATGGGGAAACCTTATTCCAGAAGGCAGGCACCACAAACAGAGAATATGTTGCTTCTTATTTGTTTTGACTCTTTAAAGCAGGGATATTCAATTCCAAAAACTTTGCGGTCGGGACAGAAACAGAATGGCCCATAATTAACTCTAAACGTACATTTAAATAAAATTGCACTAAATGTAAAACATGTCATTAGCCTGACTGCTCTCTGTGCATTTAATAAGATTTCTCTCAGTGACTTTAAAAATTACCCTTTGGTGGGAACTTCTGGTTACAGAAGGCTGTAACAAAAGCCTTTTGAGGGGTTTCTAAGTGTCTCCCTTTGGTTTTAAAGCCAGCCGAACAAATTGCAAAAGTTTTTACAGATGCAGCTCTGAACAGAACGGAATAACAGAGTCGGAAGGGACATTGGAGGTCTAGTCCAGGGGTCGGAAACCTTAAACACTCAAAGAGCCACAAAGGTCCTAACCGGAAGCCCCTTTCAATTCTGGAGCCGACCGGAAGTCCCGTTCCCCCATCATAGTCTCCTCCTCGCGCAGCATCCTTTTTCTTCTGCCGACTAGAAGTCGGTTCCCCCACTATAGAGTCTCCTCCTAGCGCGGCGTTCTTTTTCCTCTACCTGTCCTAACGGAAAGCCCTATCAATTGTGGAGCCAACCAGCAACAAGGAGCCACAGCAGAGGGATGTAAGAGCCACATGTGGCTTCAGAGCTGCAGGTTGCTGATCCCTGTTCTAGTCAACCCCCTGCTTAGGCAGGAAACCCTACACCACTTCAGACAAATGGTTATCCAACATCTTCTTAAAAACTTCCAGCATTGGAGCCTTCACATCTTCCGGAGGCAAGTTGTTCCACGGATTAATTGTTCTAACTGTCAGGAAATTTCTTCTTAGTTCTAGGTTGCTTTTTTCCTTGATTAGTTTCCACCCATTGCTGCTTGTCCTGCCCTCAGGTGCTTTGGAGAATAGCTTGATTCCCTCTTGATTCCCACCGATATCTCAGAGAGATATTGGAACACCTTATGCTCTTTATGCTCTGTGCATAAAGAGCATCATAGAGTCAAGCGCGTCAAGTGACGAGAGGAGTTGAGCTGGTTGAACAAACTCCCTCTTTTTATTCCCCGGCAGTTACAGTGCATCAATTCATTTGTATTTCACCCTAAATCTCAGACTCACAGTCTTGAATTCCTCGGAGGCTTCTGATTAGAATAGCACTCCCTACCTCCCCTACCCTGCTGATGTTTCTGGAATTAGAAGGCCAACTCGGAATCCTCCCAGATTTTTTTGCAGTCAGAGGTCTCTTGAGCATCCGTAATAACGTTGTAGACCTACCAAGTAAAAACGATCCTTCAGCCTTCTGAGGGCTGATAATCCTCTTAGAGCCCAGCTTTAATCGGGGGATATTTACAAGCGCCTGTCTCTTTCAGCAGGCAAAAATCTTAGGCAAAAATAGCATTCGGGAGAAGGCTTAACTTTCACCGAATTGATTTCTCTAACTCGAGCTGAGAAATTCGTCTGTTTTCCCCCCACCCACTTCTCTCTCTCTCTTTTTTTCTTTTTTCTTTTTTTTAGGCTTTAGGTTTTTTTGCTGGAACCTTGACACTGTCCAGGTTCAGAATAAGGTCTTGTCAAAATTACCTTCTGCCTCCTGTGTTTATTTTAGAGCGACTTTACAGTAATCCTTTAGTAAAACTATTGCAGGCTTCCAAACAAGAATAGCCTGTTGCTCCTGGATTTTTCTATGGCAAATAGAAGCACATGCGCCTGTACATACACGCAGATAGGGAGTTGGGTTATGGGTGCCCAGGAAAGAACTTTGCAAATGTTTTCTAATGGATGTGATAGGCATGATTGTGCTATGTTGTGTTACAAGAAAAAATAAAAATTCTACAGAGGTTTTTTTTTTTTTTTGACATTCATTTATCTTTAACATAAAGAAACATGACCAAAAACAAGACATGAATTCAGTTTAAGCAACAGAATTGAGCCAGTTCAGGCTATTGTTATACTATTCTAGTCTTCCGCAAACTGGTGTTCTCCAGATTCACGATAATTCCTAGAATTTCTAGTGTCTTTCCAACATGGAACGTTTCTAATTACTTGCTAAGTATTTAAGCACTACCACAATCCTTAGAAGTAGGTTGACCTAAGAGAGAAGGACAAAGTGACTCAGTTTTGGTAGCTGAAGGTGGACTAGAACTTGGGTTTTACTATACCTAGTCTAGCACCTTCACCAAACTGGCTGTTGAGTTGAGGGGCTGGGACTGCCCCAAAGTCATCTGAGGAGTTTCGGTGGTTAAGAGCGGTCTAGATTAGAACCTGGATTTCCCTGCGTTCCCTGCCACTTCCACCACTGGCTTTTGGCTTTGGCAGAGAGTTTAAGCAGTTGGAGTTCCAGCATGTCTAGATGAGACATGTTTAGGAATTGCTGACTCGTTCAGTATATGAACATGCAGAATAAATGATAGAAGTTAGCTCAGCTGTCCAGAAATTACAGCAACAACAATAACAACATCTCCAATTATGAGTCACCTGGCATTATATTCACATGTTCATATATATATTTTAAAAGTGTGCAAATGAGTGAGAGAGGGGGAGAGGGAGAGAGAAGAGAAAAGAGGACAGGAGAGAAAGAAGACTAGAGGAGAGGAGAGAAAGAAGAGAGAAGGAAGACGAGAGGAGAGAAGGAAGATGAGAGGAGAGAAGAGAAAGAAGAGAGGAGAGAAAGGAGAGGAGAGAAGAGAAAGGAGAGGAGAGGAAAGGAAGAGGGGAGGGGAGAGGAGAGGAGAGGAGAGAGGAAAGGAGAGGAACACCAAGGACTTGCATAATCCAATTCAGGGCTACACATATTCCTTCCTATTGGATTCCTCGTTTTGTTCATTTTTTAACTTCTCTTGCTATCCTGTGATCAATTCAATTTGTTTTGTATAGAGGTGGCAAATCTGAGGCCCTGAGATATTGTTGAACTCTATCTCCATTGGACAGGCTAGCTGAGGATGCTGGAATTGTAATACATTAACATCTGAAGGGTGCGGGTTGCATATGATATGTTGAGGATAGTTTTTTTTTCCCCTTTTATTGTTTAACAAGATGACTTGTCGGAGGTTGAGGTACCGTACAAATAAAGATTATTGCATGTGGGGAAGAAAGAAAAACCTTGAAACCAGAATGATATGGAAAATCAGGAGGCACAAAGGGAAAGGATCAAAGAGGACATCTATAGAAAGGGACTCTCTTGAAAAGCTGTGCAAAGTTCTGGCATATTTGCAGATGAAATCCTTTCTTTACAAAATTGTGGGGAAAAATAATTGTGGGGTTTTTGTTTTTTTTCCCTCAATAAACCAGTTGAATCTCTGAGACACTTTTCTTTCCAGTTAGCCATTTATATGGATTTGGCCTGGTTGATGCAGAATCTCTGGTTGTGGAAGCAAAGAGATGGAAGACCGTTCCTGTTCAGCACATCTGCGTGGGAACCTCAAATAAGAAATCTTGGTGAGTTGTCATGAGAGGGCTCACATCTGGATGGATTGGCTCTTTGATTCATTATTTGCCATTGTGTCAGTGCCAAGGGACATATAGCATCCTCCCCCTCAATGTGACTGTGGGGTCCCACATCAAACTGTAGATTGGATTGTGACTGGCTGTAAATTGAGGGCATAAACGGGAAAGGGGAGAAGAAAAGCGGAGAGAGGAAGCATGGTGTGAAGCAAACATATCATCTTTTAATCATCATCATGATCCTTTGCGTGATGGAGTCTGGGCAACTGAATGGAGCTGAGTGTTTACTGGCTGGATGCCCTTCCTGTTGCAAATGCGGAGTTATATTCAGCAGATATATATCCTGTTTCCCCAAAAATAAGACCCAACCGGAAAATAAGTCCTAGCATGATTTTTCAGGATGCTTGTAATGTAAGCCCTACCCCCAAAATAAGCCCCAGTTAAGATTGTCAGCCAGATGGGTGCATTTAGTACCATATTTCCCCCAAAATAAGACCTAACCGGAAAATAAGCCCTAATGCATCTTTTGGAGCAAAAATTAATATAAGACCCAGTCTTATTTTCGGGGAAACACAGTACTCATCGTGCCCAGAGAGAGAAATATCTGCCTCTACCTAGGATCGAACTCACAGCCTCCTGATGATGAGGCGGGAGCTCCACTTCTAGGCCACCGCACCACCTGTGTGAAGTAAACATATACCTGCACTAAACACTTTTACCTTGCAGTGTTTTGCTTGAAGGCCTCAATTGTCCATCATGAAACTGACATGACCTGGAGAAATTGCAGGCTCTTTTTAAATACACACCTGAATCGAGAGAACTGGAAATATACTAGCGAGAGTTGAAATGCCCCACACCTTTGTGGGATTTAAGGAGCTCCCATGTGGGTTTTAGCTCAAACGCAGCATCTGTAATTCCCTGGGCAATGGGACTGCTTTATGAGGTTGCATTGGCTTGTTCCTTGCAAGACTATGCACACAGATACGTCCCTAAATCTTCTCAAACTCTTCCCCAGCCCTTTTGTTGTTACTGTTGTTGTTGCTGTTGTTGTTTTGCTTCTTGGTTCCTTTCCTTCTAAAAGTTTCTTATCTCTTGATTTGATTTAGTGTGGCTTTTCTGATGACAAGAAGTTCTAATTACATGCAAAACTTTGTCTGACACCCCAGAGATGGCTGAAAGTTCATTCACTTTGGCCTTTGCTCGTAATTCCATGCACGTACAAACAATTCTCCTGATGTTCTGGGGTGAGGATGCATTACAAAGGAAAATATTGAGTTATTAGATCTAGCTAAACAGGGTTTCGGTGTTGCATTTTAGGACTGCATAAATTATTTCCACCGCCTGTTTTAGAATCAGTGCAGTGAAATAGTTACCGTATGCCTTCGTGGCCATGAAGCTTTGAATCAATCTCACTCTTTAAGCTGCCTCTATTTCATGCTAGAGGTGTTGTGAATGTACAAATAAGAAAGGACCATGACCTCTTGGAAAAGGGGGAAAACTGAATGGGTAGTAAACATTTATTAACAATTATTTATTTATGAAGAGGCAAGAATTGTTTTGCACGGTGCGGGGTACACATCAACATGGGACTAGAAAGCAGGAAAGAAACTAAAATAAAATACATACTTACCATCTAAATGTATGATGTTCATTTCTATCTCCAGAGCAGCTGTATGACTATATGCACATACACACACATGAAGTGCAACATATTGTTAAATAAATCACTTTGACATTTACGTTTGACCTCTGATTTGACATGTGATGTTTTGAAGACATTGGAAGAAACAAGTCCCAGATTTCAACCCCTGGACATTTGAAAATGTGCCACACCTGCCTTTGTTTTCATGGTTCATCAGGAGACAATATTAGTTTTCTTCGTCATCAAGTTTCTCCTCCACAATTGTTTCCCTTCCTCGAATGCTTCCAATTTGTGCAGCTGTGCAGTTGCCCGAGTTGTTGATTCAGTCCATCCATGCCCTTTAGCCATTTGGGGGGGGGGAGGTTTGCTAGCTACCTTGATTACTTAACCATCTTTTTTGAATGATTGGATTCAGATGGGTAGAGGTCTTCTATAGAGGCATGGGAAAATAAGGTGGCATAAGGCTCAATTTAGGAGGGACACAGCGGCTCAGTGGCTAAGACGCTGAGCTTGTCGATGGAAAGGTTGGCAGTTCAGCAGTTTGAATCCCTAATGCCACGTAACAGGGGTGAGCTCCCGTTACTTGTCCCAGCTTCTGCCAACCTAGCAGTTCGAAGGCATGTAAAAAATGCAAGTAGAAAAATAGGGACCACTTTTGGTGGGAAGGTAACAGCGTTCCGTGTGCCTTTGGCATTGAGTCATGTTGGCCACATGACCATGGAGGTGTCTTCGGACAGTGCTGGCTCTTCGGCTTTGAAACGGAGATGAGCACCGCCCCCTAGAGTCGGGAACGACTAGCACATATGTGCAAGGGGAACCTTTACCTTTACCTTTAAGGCTCAATTTAGACTCTATGAAGGTAACTGGATCAATGGTTTATATGAGCTTTCTTCTTAAATTCATTATTTGCCCTCTAATCCCAAAGGTGCTTTTTCAAGAGGCAACTGGACTCTCTTGCTTTTCTTTGAAGATGTTTTGCTTCTCATCCAAGAAGCTTCTCCAGAGCTGGAGAAGCTTCTTGGATGAGAAGCAAAACGTCTGGAACATCCATGAACTGGATGACTGAGAATCTCCATAGACACTTTGCCCTCTAACTTACTGAGTGCTTCTCTTTTGCTCAGCTGTTCATTTTACTAGCATTCCATTCTGTCTTTATTTGGACTGTGGGAGCTGCTCAGCTAGAACCAAACAGCACAGAAGTGTCTCCTGCCAGTTTATGTAGCAACTTGGTAGGAAGCCAGGAAGAAACAGTTTTGGACTGCAGTCTAAGCAAAGAATTGGCTTTCCTTTGATCAAGGAAGTCTGTCCAGGCCATCCTTCACCTGGCTTTCATGATGTTCCCTGCGATTTACGATCTGAGCTGCTGCTTGGTTGCTCTCCCCTAGCAGTTGCTCAATTCCATCTAAGGAACTGAAGAAAGTCTTCCAAACAATTGGGAGCATTGATTAAAAGGATATTGTTTTCCCTATTTCTGCTAGCATCCAGTGGCAACAGTGATGTCCCTGTTTGGGCTTGGTTTTTGATGAACAATTCCCTTGACATCCCTAAGGCATCAAGATTACTCTAATGATTGAGCAGAAAGTAAAAGAACTCAAGACGGGATCTAAGAAATAATAGTTGCCATTCTGTTATTCCTAATTTTCTTTGGATCTTATCACCTAATGCTTTTAATTTTCATATGCTGTTTCTTAAAAGGTATCCTGATTCTTTTTTACTCAATCCATCAAGGTAGTGCCGTGTTGTACATGTGGTTACAAAGCTCTTAACAGAATAACTGAGTTGGAAGGGACCTTGGAGGTCTTCTAGTCCAACTCCCTGCAAGGGGAACCTTTATTTTTGACCTTTATGAATGAATAAACCATAGTTAACCTTAGCACATCCAATCACAAGAGCTAAGCCGTTATTTGTTTGGCATGTCTGAAAAGACAAACCTTCCCTCTTCTTCAACAAGCTGATCAGTGCAAGTCAACAAATATCGACAACAATACCAGTATAACATAGGATTGGATTTCCTAGAAAACCTTGCATTTGTTGACCTTTAATTCTCTGTTTGGCATTGGCGCTGGGGACTGCTTCCACAGCACGTTGAGGACAACTGAGCAGAACAGCCTTTAGAACATGAAATCATGCTGCATGCAAGTAATGTTTTGAAGTTCACTTTACAAAGACCTTTTCTCTCCAAGAAATGACATCACAGCTCATGGTTTTCATAGACTCCCTTTATGTGTAAGCCAAAATAAAAGACCAGTAACATAATCCTCCAGAGAACCCTTCACCAGATGCTCAAAAGCATATCCACAGAGCCAGTCTGGAACCAATGAGCAAAACTCTCCCTGTAAATTAGACATTAGCAATATGTTTTGGATTCTAAGTGAGGAGTTGATTTATTGCTGGTGGCAATACAGCAGAATCAATGCCCTCCCTCTCTCTTAAAAGCACAGAACCCTTCAGTTAAAAGAGAACCCAGAATGCTGTGGATTGTCCCTTTCTTCTAAAGGGAAATGATTAAAAACAGTTGTAGGACTGAGGTTGGAAGCTGCCCTGGGTTAAATTATGTCCTGGGTTTAAATCTGGCTCAATTTGTTCCGCAGGGAGTGACAACGACTCTCGGGAGCCACAAACAGGATTGGGGGCGTTGGGTCCCCTGGGGTGACTTGGAAATGATTGGCATGGATTACACACCTTATATTTATCTGAATCTAGAGGAAATGGATTTGAGTTAATCTTGAGAATTGTTCTTTTGCACGCCTTTGGAGGGAAGTCTTTCCCGTGTGGATTCTGTCGCTTTTCAGAGATAATGGTAGGCTTGTCTTTATTTTCTTTATTTTTGTTGTTATTTCCAATCACACAGGTTCATCCCTGCCAATAAAACAATCCGGACTATGACTCTAACCAGCGCCTGTGCTGACAACCCGGAGCATCATGTGGTCTATTTGGAGCACGTTGTTGTACGGATTTCCATTGTGCATCCTCGGCGGGGAGATCTACAAATATACCTAACTTCTCCTTCGGGAACCAAGTCCCAGTTGCTGGCGAGGCGGTGAGTGGCATTGAATCTCAGCCACAACACAATTGGGATCCCGACACAATTGGGATTTATCTAGTAGTAGGTTATGGTCTACTTTATCAAATGCCTTACTGAAGTCCAAGTAAATTATATCGACAGCATTCCTCTGGTCCACTAATTTTGTCACTTTGTCAAATTCTTGGATTCTTGGATAGCTCTCGCTGTTTCCCCAAGGAACTGATGGGGAGGGATAGACGAGTTTCTAATCTTCCCACGAGGCAACCAATGGGGGTCATCCAAGGAGCCAGACAAGGGAGCAAAATGGAGAATTGAAAAATGTGGCTTTGATCCAGTAAGGCAATGAGTTTATTGCTGAAAATAATCTGGAAGGAGGACATGTGTGTCCTGTGAATGCTGCCCTAAGTAACAGGCACCTTTGTTCCAGGTTAGACCTCAGTTGGATTAAACATTGAGGGTTTCTAAGAAGTAATGCACGGGGTTGGACTAGAAGACCTCCTAGGTCCCTTCCAAGACTATCATTCCATAATCTGTATCTGCTTTTTGACCTGGGTTGGCCATTGATTGATACCAAGCGGCCTTACTGAAGACTCAAGCTTAGATATACTCCCCAAAAATAAGACCCAACCGGAAAATAAGTACTAGCATGATTTTTCAGGATGCTTGTAATATAAGCCCTACCCCCAAAATAAGCCCCAGTTAAGATCGTCAGCCAGATGGGTGCATTAAGTACTATATTTTCCCAAAAAATAAGACCTAACCAGAAAATAAGTCCTAATGTATCTTTTGGAGCAAAAATATAAAACCCAGTCTTATTTTGGGGAAAACACAGTACGGAAAGAAAGGTTTTAAGTGAGTGACTTTATCTTCCATCTTTTCTTTTTCCTCTAATGTTTTATCCCGATCTAGTAGTTTTCGTGGATGGATTCTAGTTGTATCACAGCTTCTCTTCTTTGACATCCTAGAGAGATGAGAGGACTTGGTGACAGGAGATGCAATGCATAGGTTCCCCTTTAGCAATATCAATTATCACTTATATACCACTTTACAGGATTTTTCAGCCCTCTCTAAGTGGTTTACAGAGTCAGCCTCTTGCCTCTAACAAATCTGGCTCCTCATTTTACCCATCTCGGAAGGATGGAAGGCTGAGTCAACTTTGAGCCTGGTGAGATTCGAACTGCCAAACTGCAGCTAGCAGTCAGCTGAAGTAGCCTGCAGTACTGCACTCTAACCAGTGGTGGGATTCAGCCAATTCGCACCACTTCGAGAGAACCGGTGGTTAACTTTCTGAGCAGTTTGGCAAACTGGTTGTTGGAAGAAATCATTAGGACAGAGAACCGGTTGTTAAATTACTTGAATCCCACCACTGACTCTAACCACTGCGCCACCTCGGCTTTCATGCTAAACCAGAAAGAAACAAGCCACCTTACAGTTTAGCAATGCCTAGGGAACTAGCCAGCTGAAAAGTCTGCTTGTAGCTTGCCAGTCGCCCCAACACATTTTATGGAACCTCTGATTATTGGTCTCCTTCAACCCATGAGCCTTTTGCATGATTATATCTTTGTAACCGCCCTTTCATCTGTACTCTTTGGTTTCCATATTCCTACTTGGCGATTTGAAAATCATAGATCCAGTGAAGGAATTTTTTTTTAAAAGGGTTATAGAGAGTAAGGCTCTTCCTCCTTCATTTCTCTTTCATCAGAGAAATGAAAGATGCGATTTCATTTGCTGTGAACATGAACAAGAGATCTTAATCATCCTTTATAAAAAGGCGGGTACCGTTTGCCCAGCCAAGTCAGGGTTGGCTGATCCGCAAAGAAGAAGTGCCCAAGGGGCACATGACAACATCATTGGGTAGCAGCAGAGCTGAAGCGAAGCGAAGTTAACACATTTTGGGGCAGCGCCTTGGCACGAACCAGCGGAGAAAAGCTGGTAGCCACACGTGTGTGCATTAAAATTGAAACGCACGTCTCTTTTCCGGCTCGCTTTGTCAGTTGCAAATTTTGATGGCAAGTGTTTGTCAGTCGTTCTGTGGCAACATGTGCTTGTCATTCAGTTGGGTGAGACGGCGGTGTGCCAAATCAGTCGTTTTAAACTTCACATTCTGGATATGAATTCCTGCTTTCAAATTTAAAACACTCAAACTTTGTAATTTGGATTTTTGTGCCGTTTTCCTCCGGAGATATTATAGTATACTATTATATAAAAGTAAAAAAGTTGAGGTTTTATCTTATTACCTTATTCTACTGCACCAAAAGGAGTCGGAAGTCAATGGAGTTTTTTTCCCCGTTTTTCCCCTTCTATCCTAGACTTTTCTCTCTTCCCCTTTTCCTCCCCTATTTTACCTTTATCTTTTTAAAACAATGCTTTTGTATTTTATGCTTTGTTAAAATTAATTAAATTTTTGAACCATGGAAACACAACCTTTGCAAATGCATTTCTAGTGTAGGTCTCAAAATAGAAAATTATTTTGAACTATTTCTTGGTTTCAGAATCAGAATGCAAAAAAGGTCTTTGAAGGGCTGCAGCTGGTTATATGATAAATATGATACCTATATAACAGCTAGTTGGTGGATACAGATATTTCATGAACCAGTTATCAGAGCATGGTTTCATTTATTTTATTTTATTTACTGTCCAATCCCCCAAATCCTGGGAAGTTTACACGTTGATTTGTTTGTGGTTTCTTCCAACCCATTGATTTCCCCCCCCCTCTGAATTATCTTCTATGAATATTTTAAAAGCGAAAGACTTGCAAACTGGTGTTGTTTTGATGTACCTTGCCCATAAATATCACTTGTCATAACAGGGAGTAACTAATTATTTAGTTGCTAAAAGGTGATTCAAGACAGACGTTGAAACTCACATGGATAAGGAATATCCTTATGAGCTAGAAATCCAAAATTTACTTCCAGCTTGACTTTACAAGTTTAATGGCCCTTAAGCTTCAGATGTAGTTTCGGGCATAATTAGATACTGTTGGAAAATAAAGAAATGAGGAGATGATTCATTGAAATGTGGTTGACTGGCTCTTTCATTATGATTAAGCTTCTTGTGTACAGCACATAAGCCTAACCAGATAAGAGTTTCACTAGGACAATTGTGTTAAATGTAGACACAATACCTATTTCTTAGTGTTAGGAAAGCCCAAGAGCTGGCCAGCTGAATGCAGTCCTGACCTGCCTCTCTCCTCCCTCCCCTTTCCTCCCCTCCCCTCCCCTTTCCTCCCCTCCCCTCCCCTTTCCTCCCCTCCCCTTTCCTCCCCTCCCCTTTCCTCCCCTCCCCTTTCCTTTCCTTTCCTTTCCTTTCCTTTCCTTTCCTTTCCTTTCCTTTCCTTTCCTTTCCTTCCCCTTTCCCCTTTCCCCTTTCCCCCTTCCCTTCCCTTCCCTTCCTTTCCTTTCCTTTCCTTTCCTTTCCTTTCCTTTCCTTCCCTTCCCTTCCCTTCCCTTCCCTTCCCTTCCCTTCCCTCCCCTTTCCTCCCCTCCCCTTTCCTTTCCTTTCCTTCCCCTTTCCCCTTTCCCCCTTCCCTTCCTTTCCTTCCCTTCCCTTCCCTTCCCTTCCCTTCCCTTCCCTTCCCTTCCCTCCCTCCCCTCCCCTCCCCTCTCCTTTCCCTTTCCCTTTTCCTTTCCTTTCCTTTCCTTTCCTTTCCTTTCCTTTCCTTTCCTTTCCTTTCCTTTCCTTTCCTTTCCTTCCTCTTCCCTTCCCTTCTCCTCCACCTTCCCTTCCCTTCCCTTCCTTTTCCTTTTCCCCTGGAAATTATCCCTGATGAATTTTATTAACAAATGCCAAGAAATGGGGACAGAGTTCCTGCTGTCTTCAGGGGGGTAAAAGAATAGTAAAGTGCATAACCTTCCTTTTAAAGCACAAAGTAAACTCCAACCTTCTCCCGCCTAACCCATGAAACCACCCCCATCTCCTTGAAATGCTGACTCCACCTACAACAAAATGATTGACTTGGCTGCTCTAGCAAATAACCCCCCCCCCCCCAATTCTGCAGTTTGATCAATCGTCTTGAGAATGAACTTTTGATGCTGGTGTCTCATTAACAGACAGCATGATGAGTCTAATGAAGGCTTCAAACACTGGGAATTCATGACTGTCCATTGTTGGGGAGAAAGGGCAGCTGGAGAATGGACCCTGGAGATCCAAGATAAACCCTATTACGTTCGCAACCCAGACGTGCAAGGTAAGTGTGTCAGAGTATTTGCAGCCTTTTTACAGTGGCTGGATTCACACTTTGTGCCAAGCCATAACTTGTACAATCACAGCTGACTAACTGAGCTACAATTGACTATGCTTACATGGCAGTCTTGGCCATAAATTGTGGTTTGTGCTAGAGTCATGCTCAGTTAAGCTGAAACTAAACCAACCACATTGCAATTGCTGCTGCCAAGTCATAATTCTGAGTGTCTTCCACGCTTAATATATACCAAGATTTCTGCTGATTGCTTCCAAAGGTTAGTTACAAGCTGATTCCTAAGAAATCCCTTTCTTCTTGGTTCCGTGTTGACTTGCACTTGATTATTATTATTTTTTTGGGAAGACGAG
This sequence comes from Pantherophis guttatus, assembly GCF_059756535.1. Taxonomy (NCBI): domain Eukaryota; kingdom Metazoa; phylum Chordata; class Lepidosauria; order Squamata; family Colubridae; genus Pantherophis; species Pantherophis guttatus. The sequence continues at coordinate 11,735,025 of NC_142075.1, read as the reverse complement.
ATAAAGCACCAACTCCATGGTGCCCAGATTCCAGGTAGCACCACTACTCTTAACAAGTAGAGAGTTTCCATGGAGATTTGCAACCAGAAATGCCTAACTATATCTATGTTGAACTGGTTTGGTGAGTCATTTGATGGATAAGTGAGTGAGAATTCTCATCATGAAGAAAAGGAGAGAAGAGAGAATTCTCATGAATGGATTTTCATTCTCATGAGACCTTCTCAGTCATCATAGGGGAATGGGATGGCTCAGTGGTTAAAGATGCTGAGCTTGTCAGCTGGAAAGCTGACAGACCAGGTTCAAGACCCAAATGTGTGCGATGGGGTGAGCTCCTATTACTTGCCTCAGCTCCTGCTCACCTAGGAGTTCAAAAGCATGCAAATGCAAGTAGATAAATCAGTCCCACCTTGGTGGGAAAGTAACAGTGTTCTTTACACTGGCATAAAGCCATACTGGCCACATGACCATAGATAGTATCTTTGGACAACTGTGGTCCCTCAGTTAAGAAAAGGAGATTAGCACAGCCCTGTAGAGTCAGATGTCAACTCACTGGCCTGCTCTCGAGTTGCCATAGGCCAGGAGCGATGGGAAACTGGTGAAACTGCACAGCAGCCAAAAACAGATGCACATTCCATGCTTATCTCCTTCAAGGCTGTATCCCAGGGATACCTACAGTAGTCGAAGGGGAGTGACCTCTACCACCCAGGAAATTGCTCCATTGGCAAACATGATTGATGACACACCCTGGGGGGGAGGGGAAAGCAGGGTCATAACTGGAGTGTAAATTACATAGGGTCAGAGCTGGCTTCACTTGGGAACTTGCGGACGTGAAGCTTCTAATAACTGACTGGATTTCTTTTGAAGCTTGGCTCAAGACTCATGATTTAATTAGGGCATCCGTCAGAACCCTGACATCAGACATGACTGGACAGGGGAAGCTTTTACCTTTTTTCCCCCCCTCATGATGCTCAACAGGTTCTTGGCTCTAAATTAGTGTCCAGAAGGAGCAATTATCAAGAAGCAAGGAGGAATGCTTGCTTGTTCCCCTGGTTTGCAAGATTCGTTGGCAATAGTGACAAGGCCGTCACCCTAGAAACCTTTCCTCCGCTATCCTCAAATTGGGTGACTTCTTGGAACTCAACAAAGAAAAGAAGGTGTTTTTTTTCTGGCACATTTTAAAAACGCATTTGTGTACTGGACAGACATTGTATTTATCAGAGCAAATGAGATATGTCTGCTCTCTGTGTCACTGTCCTTTATTATCGCTTGCAGTCTTTCTGAGAGTGACATTAATGACCGGTGATGAATTGGTGTTTGAGAAGAAGGCCTCATTGCTCCTTGGAGTCGTCTTTCTGCCTGAATTTTTGGTCTCCGGTCTCTTTCCCTAACAGAACCATAAATTGTGTTCAGAACTGTCTCTCCTCATCCCCCCAATCTTTACAGGAGGCTAAAAAGCAACAGAATTATCCAATACAAATTCCATTAGAAAGCATCAAACTAATTGGTGCTGACGTGCAGATGCAAAAAAAAAAAAAAAAAGCTATGTCGAAACGTAGGATTTCTTTCTTTTTCTTTTTAATTGTTTCTGGTCTTCCAGGCCTTGGCAGTGGAACTTAAGCTGTGTAATTGCCCTTAACGCCACACACAGACCATGCCAGGGCTTTGCGGTGGCACCACCGGAGTTGAAATCCAGAACAATTGTAACTTTTCCAGTGGGGTAGATTCACTCGGATAGCTAGAAGTATAAACCAACAAGGTGAAGTAGATTGAAGAAAGGGGCAGGAGCGGGCTTCAAAAATTTTAGCAAGGGGTTCTCTGCCTGATTTCTGGGTGGGCGTGGCCATGGTGGGCCTGGCCTAATCGGCCTTCTGCACCACAGTGGGAGGGGGGGTATTTTTGCCCTTCCTGGGCTCCGGAGGCTTTCCCCAAGCCCTCTGGGAGGGTGAAAACAGCCTCCCCAGGCTCCGGAGCCTCATTTCCAGCCTTCCTAAACTTCCAGTAGGCCCGTTTTTTGCCCTCCCCGAGCCTCTGCGTACGCCCGACACTTACCTGCATCCAAAACGGGCTGCGTGGGGACTCCTGGGAGGGGTGGGGTGGGAGGGGCCAGCCAGGAGTGGGATTTGGGGGATTCTCCGAACTGCACAGAATCTTAGCTAGAGGTTCTCACGAACCCCTGCGAATCCCCAGCAGTCAATCCCTGGAAAGGGGGAAAAGTTGGACAGAGCCCCGGCGCCTTTTGAAGAGCATAGATTTCTCAGCCTTTCCCAATCTAATATCTTACAGAGCTCATGGGATTATATCTCCCAGAATTCCAAGTACCACAGCTCTGATGCAGGCAGCTCACTTGTAAGGACCCATGTATGGTGGCGATGGAGATACCTCCTTTTGTCACTTCCCAATTGACTTGCTTTCTTGCCATACAACAGCTGTTAGTGTCACAGATTTCCTAACCATCTGCCCCATGTGTAATTGCTGCAGAAAACTGCTCTCCAAGCAGCCCTTTTTCTGAACTACAGAATACAGAATACTCGTGTACATTGGTTGTAAATCGCCTTTTTTCAGAGCTGTCGTAACTTCAAACGGTCACTAAAAGAATGGTTGTAAGTCCAGGACTACCTGTATTGAAGCTTCCCCCAGTGTTCCAGGAAAGCTCTAAAGATGGACTTTAATAAATATCAGACAACTTGTTGACGAATCCTTATCCATACATTGAAACATTTGCATTCAAAGGCTGTCACAGAGAAAAGGGGAGTCAACGCATTTTCCAAAGTAAGATGAAACTCATAAAGGAGAGAACCAGAATTGAGAAGAAAGTGAGAACAATTAGCCAGGGGAACAACTTGCCTCCAGAAACTCTGGGTGCTCCACAGTGCTAGTATTCAGCCAGTTCTATCCGGTTGGGGCAAACCGGTAGTGGCGGATGCAGGAGGCTCCGCCCACCTGCCTGGACGTCACCAGATCCCCTTTTTGACCCTCTGTGCATGCGCGGAAGGGTCTGCGCCAGTGGTGAAATGTAAACTTTGTTACTACCAGTTCTGTGGGCGTGGCTTGGTGGGGGGGTGTAATGTGACTGGGTGGGCGTGGCCAACTTTTTTTTTTTCTTTTAAAACCATTTTTTCTACAACCTCTTTGGCTGAAGAGGTTGTAATAAATGCTTTTAAAAGCCTCTGATGATCAGGCAACTCAGCCGGGATCGTCAGAGGCTTTTAAGAGCATTTTTTCTACAACCTCTTAACTAAAATTACAATTCATTGAGGAAAATAATGTCAACTTTTAATCTTTCCTAGGGAAGTTAAAAGAATGGAGCCTCATTTTATACGGAACGTCTGAGCATCCTTCCTCTAATATCAGCACTCAGCACTTTAGGTCAACAATGCTGGACCCGCCATCTTTGGAAATAGAGCCTTCAAAAGTCGCTTTCTTCCAAAATCAGATGGAGATCCCAGAGGAGGAAGATGAATATACAGGTAAAATGCCCCAAACTGTTTATTTCTTCTTTCTAGCTCTGCTTCAGAAAAGAGCAACTAAGAGGATCAAACGCTTGGAGACTAAAACATATGAAGAATGGCTGCAGGATTTGGGTTTGGCTAGTTTAAAGGAAAGAAGAATTAGGGGCGACATGATAGCAGGATTCCAATATTTGAGGGGCTGCCACAAAGAAGAGGGGTTCAAATTATTCTACAAATGCCAGAGGGCAGGACAAGAACAATAGTTGGAAACTAACCAAACACAGAAGAAACCTGGAATTAAGGAGAAACTTCCTAACAGTGAGGACAATTAACCAATGGAACAAAAGTTGCCTTTACAAATTATGGGCGCTCCATCACTGGAGGTTTTTAAGAAGAGGGTAGACCCGTGATGGCGAACCTATGGCACGCGTGCCACAGGTGGCACACGGAGCCATATTAGTGGGCACGCAAGCTCAGCTCCAGCACACATGCATGCGCTGGCCAGCTAATTTTCAGGCCTTCTGGACCCACCAAAAGTCAGGAAACAGGCTGTTTCTGGCCTCTGGAGGGCTCCCAGGGGGTGGGGAAGGCCGTTTTCACCCTCCCCAGGCTCCTAGAAAGCCTCTGGAGCCTGGGGAGGGCGAAAAACAGGCCTACTGGGCCCACCATGCCATCACGTGCCAAAAGTGGGGGGAGCACGGGGTGGTTGTGCATGGGGGGTGGGCGCATAGAATTATGGGTGTGGGCACGTGTGCATGCAACCCCCTGCACTCCCCCCACTTTTGGCACGCGATAGCAAAAAGGTTAGTCATTGGGCTAGACAGTCACTTATCTGAAATAGTATAGGTCAGTGATGGTTAACCTATTCAGCACTGAGTGCTGAAACGAGCCTGCGCATGCGTGCAGCAGCCAGCTGCAGTTCTGGGTTCCATCACACGCATGCATACCGGACAGCTGCTCTCTTCCGGATTCTGGCACTCCAGCACAAGCACACACTCCAGTTTTGGCACTCAGTGGTCTTCAGAGGAAGACAGTGAGGACAATTAACCACTGGAACAGCTTTCCTTCAGAAGTCATGGATATTCCATCACTGGAGGATTTTAAGATGAGACTAGACAGTCACTTATCTGAAATAGTATACAGTAGGTTCTCCTGCTTGAGCAGGAGGCTGGACTAGAAGACCTTCAAGGTCCCTTCCAGATTCTATTCTATTCTATTCTATTCTATTCTATTCTATTCTATTCTATTCTATTCTATTCTATTCTATCCTATCCTATCCTATCCTATCCTATCCTACCCTACCCTACCCTACCCTACCCTACCCTACCCTACCCTACCCTACCCTACCCTACTCTGCTCTACACAAGGAGCCATCCATTGTTTCTTTTCTTTAAAAAACAGGCACTTTGCAGTCTAGGAACACAGAATATTTATTTCAGGATTGCTCAATAGCCCACAAAGCTAAGCTTGGAAATGTTCTTCTATGAATTTCCAAGAAGTTGTTTCTCTTACAAAATAATGAAAACCAGCACCAAGGCATTTCCTTTTCTTCCTTGGGGACCACAAGTACAAATTCGGATAAAACGAGATCCCTTTCAGATTTCCAAGAATCTTGGTTTTAATTTAAACAACAAGGGAGCAGAAAGATTCTGGCATTGTGTTGGGCTCGCATTGTTAGGCTTGGAAAAGAATGGGAAGGACTTTTTGAATTACAGGAACATCTGAAGTTGATTTCCAATAGTCAGAGAATGGCGAACTGTGCAGCCCACAATACGTCTTGTGTCTCTTGGTGGCTGCCTTTTTCAGAAGAGTAGAGACAGCAATTAAAAAACAACAACAACAATGTCCCTCATTTTTATACAAAGCACACTGTTTTCCGTTTTTTCTTTTCGGCAAGCTTTGATCAAACTACAACTGTTGGGAAATAAAATTGCGTCTAATGTAAAATGTCAATATACGATCGACCCACATGACGGAGCCAAAGTAATTAAGGGTCTTCTGAAAATTTAGCCATTGTCTCTGTGTGAGTTGTGCCCAATCTAGCACTCAACACACAAGCCTGCTAGTATATTGACAGTATCCCAATCCTGCAAAAAGAGGGGGGGGAACCCTAAAATGCAACGGCACTTTTCATGTTGTTCCAAGGGGAAACATGGTTTTCTTGCTAGCCCTTTTATGTGATGGTTATCAGAGGCAGATGCTTGGTTTTTCAATGGAATGGTTAGTCTGCCCAACTGTCTCCTGACTTTCTTAAGGCATAGATGTCCCTGTAGATTTGAGCTCTTCTCCTGAAGAGAAAAACTCACTAAAATTGTCTGAGGCAGCCATGCAGTTCAGATGTGGAAGTAGCCTTAGACCAGGGGTCAGTAACCTTAAATACTCAAAGAGCTACAAAGGTCCTAACCAGAAGCCCCCTATTCAATTCTGGAGCTGACCAGAAGTCCTGTTCCCCCAGCATAGAGTCATCTCCTAGCATGGCATCCTTTTTCCTCTGCCGACTGGAAACCAAGTTCCCCCACCATAGAGTCTCCTCCTAGTATGGCGTCCTTTTTGCCCTATCAATTGTGGAGCCAACTGATGAATGGGAGCTGCAGCAGAGGGATGAAAGAGCCACATGCAGCTCCAGAGCCGCAGGTTGCCAACCTCTGACCATAAACTTGCTAAGAAGATTCTCAAAAGCAAATTCTTCAGGTTTAGCTCAAGTCTGCAGAGGGTCTAGGGCAGGGATGGCTAACCTTTTAGCTATCGTGTGCCAGGAGTGTGTGTGTGGGGGGTGTCACACTTGTGCATGCCCACACCCATAATTTTATGCGCCCTGCCCATGTATGCGTGATCTCCTCGCTACTGGCACGCAATGGCACAATAGGCCCGTTTTTTGTTCTCCCCAGCCTCCAGAGCCTTTCTAGGAATCTAGGGAGGGCGAAAACAGCCTTCCCCACCCCACCCAGAGACCCTCCAGAGGCCGAAAATGGCCTGTTTGCCAACTTCCAATCCCACTAGAAAGCCTCTGGAGGCTGGGGAGAGCAAAAAATGGACCTTCCAGTCCCATCAGAAGTTGGCAAATGGGCTGTTTTTGGCCTCCAGAGGGCCTCCAGGGGGGTGGCGAAGGCTGTTTTCACCCTCCCCAGACTCCTATAAAGGCTCTGGAGGCTGGAGAGAGAGAAAAACAGGCCTTCCCCCCTCCCCGAGGCCCTCCGGAGGCAGGAAACTGCCTGTTTTCCTACTTCTGGTGGGCCCAGAATGCCCGAAAATCAGCTGGCCAGTGCGCATGTGCTGAGCTCGTGTGCCCACTGATATGGCTACATGTGCCGCCTGCGGCACACGTGCCATAGGTTCGCCATCACGGGTCTAGGACAACTTGCTGTGGCCATCTCATCGCAGCAGGACAACTTGTCAAGGTCAATTCACTGTGGGACAACTCGCTGCAAGACAAAAGTTACACTAATATCAAGAAACGGTAGAGTAGAATCATGAAAGGAAGGATGCCAAAGGAAAGACAAAACAAAGTGTGAATGACAAAAATTAAAATTAATTAAATTGAATTGTTGAATTATCCCATGGTGAATTGTACCGCGATAAGTTGGCCAAGGCATGTTGACTGGGGCAAGTTGGCCACAGCAAGTTGTCCTCTTCTTGTCTGCAGAACCTCATGGACATATCCAAATTGTTTTCTTAGCAATAACAGAGAAGTGGGTTTGTTCTTTTTTTTGTTTCTGGGATTTTTTTTTAAAAAAGATTTAATTATTCCCAATTTAGTATTTGGTATTTCCTAATGGTGTCCCACCAAGTCCTATTGGAAAGATTTTGATTAACTTGTTTTAGAGATCCCTCATCCATCCTTAGACTCTGATGGGCTGAACAATCAGTGGGAATGCAAGCAATAAAATTTCACTGAACTACCTTATTACTGGAAAAAAGGTCTTTCTTCAGGTTTTTCTGGTAGATATATTTAGATAAATAGATTCTATAAAAACATAAGACACTGGGTTTATCCAGAGTTGATGATGCCAATGGCAACGATGATGCCAAGCATCAAGCAGAGTAAGCCACTCTTATCCTTGGATCAGCCCAAGATACATTTCATTGCTTACCAAAGATAAGATTCCTGCTTTCCCCATTTCACACACAGATAAGTGCTCACTCTAACTTCCATACAGGAAGATTGATATGGATCTTTCTTTCCATTTAAAACAGCAGGTGAGTGGAGAGAATGCAGGATAGATAGGCTTTGGAGCAGGGGTGAAATCTACTTATCTTCCTTACTGATTCGGAAGCACATGCCCACGTCACGTGCGCAAGCACACCTTCTGCGCATGTGCAAAACCTGCACATGCGCAGAAGGTAAAAAACCATTACTTCCTGGTTAAAATCAGGAAGTAATGACATCCGGGTGGCGATCGCTACCGGATCGCCGAACCACAGGGAAAAATCGCTATTGGATCGGGCAGTCCGATCCGATCCGGGAGCATTTCACCCCTGCTCTGGTGTACACAAACAGTCTTGTTGCCTCAAAAAGAATAGCTTTTTTAAAAAAGTTTTTTTTATTATTTTTTAAAACATAAAACACATCTTTTCAAAACGAAGCTTTTGATCCGGTCACAAATTAAAACAAATCACTAACAAATCTTAATGTTCATTTAACACAACTTAATATTTTACTCAAGTATTTCCTTCAAATCTGTCTATTTAACTATGCCATTATCCCCAAAAACCCATTACTTAAGTCTTAAATTAACCAATTATCATTCCATTTTTCTCTTTCATTTGCATAGATGGATATATTTTAAAAATATAAATCATACAATTATTTTAAACATTCATAAAATATTTAATTCCAACATAACCATTTTATTATTACTATTAAACTCAAGATTTATAATCTTTATTTCTGTTATTAAACCTAACTTATTCATTTCCTTTTAACTGTTACTCTCAACATACTCCTCCTGATTTTGACTATCCCACCTCATTTTATTTTTGCTATGAAACCCAACATTTTTATCTTTATCTGTTGTTAAACCAATCATTTTGAGATGCAGAAGAAATGGCTAGGGAGCTGAAGTAGCAACAGATTTTTAAAAGGAATAGACCCCATAGCCAAAAAAAAAAAAACCCTTATTCATTCATTCTGAATTGTCTACACTGTTGGCTCACAGGAAAACTTGTCTACATTAGGAGTTAGACATGTTGCACACAGAATCTAATAGTTACCATACAGTCATGCTATTAGAACACAGGATATTGACCAAACCTTTACAGGGGTTCACATAACTTTGTGGTCTTTTATTGATGTTATTTTGCAAGTCCCGAGTCAATAAAACGCTTAACAGGTTGTTAATTTAGTTAATCAAAGGCTGTAGCTATGATAAAACATTAGCATATGAAGGAGGTCCTTGGTGGTCTCTGAGCTTGGTTGTTTTCTTGTAGACATTTCACGATTCAAACTAGGTACATCATCAGTGCAAACTCCATTCCCTTCTAGCACTGATGATGTTTCCTAGTTTGGTAATGAAATGACTAGAAATTAAAATCCAAGCTCAAAGAGAGCTCCAAGGACAGCTCATTTGAACCCTGAGCTGCAAATATAGCAATAGCAATAGCACTTATATACCGATTCACGGTGCTTTACATCCCTCTCTAAGCAGTTTACAGAGTCAGCCTCTTGCCCCCAACAATCTGGGTCCTCATTTTACCCACCTCGGAAGGATGGAAGGCTGAGTCAACCTTGAGCCTGGTGAGATTCGAACTGCCAAATTGCAGGCAGCTGGCAGCCAGCAGAAGTAGCCTGCAGTACTGCCTTCTAACCACTGCGCCACCGCAGCTCTTCTCTTTTACTGGCATTAGCATATAGCCCAGCTGCCGCTATCGTTAGGTAGGGTAAAGCGAACAAATCAAGCAACAGGTGTTTTGTAGCGAGGTAGCATGAAGACTGGATTTCCAGATATGTGGTACGTTGATAGACCAAGTGCTGGTTGCCATTGTGTAGGTTGAACTAGGAAGAGTTTTATATCTCTTCTTTCAACAGATCTGTCTGTCTCCCTAAGGTCTGTGTCATAGGGAATGTGGCGACCAAGGATGCGATGGTCCCAATGCCGATCAGTGCCTGAATTGTTTCCACTACAGCCTTGGAAGTGTTAAAACTGGCAGGTAATCAGCAGGAAAAAGCCAGAAAAAGATGGGGGTCACTGGTGAGGGGCAGCTCACAGAGAGGGTTTTAATGCATTTTGTGCACTTAGTTCCACATGCAAGATTTCCAAACTAACAATATGTTGTATGTCAACTCGTTCCCCACCTGTCCTCCAGGTACACTGTGGCTATTAACCTCAGATTTTTCATAGGTAACATGACCACCAGACAATTCCTTACCCCCCTCCTTTTTTTAAAATACCAGTACCTTCCTCCTCCTCCCTGACTGTGGGGCTGGCCTTGAGGAGGACGCAGATTGATAGAAAAAGCTACCCTAAGGTCTCCTACTTCTCCTTTCTAACTCCATCCTTCTAAGGCCAATTTCCCCAACTTGATGTCCACCAGGCAGGTCAAACTACAACTCACATAATTGCCAGCCCATGGAGCCAAAGATGGAGCTAATCCAACAACATCTGGAGGACATCAGGTTGGGGATCTTTGAGCCAAGATCCACCCAAGAAAGGACATTAATGTTTATGATGGAAGATGTCACAGAAATAATCTATGCCAACTACTTTGCTGCTCTTCTTCTTTTGGCAGCTCTTGCCATTGTGAGTCCTCCTTTGGTCTAATCTGGAACCTTTGTGGACTTTTTTCAGGAAGTGCGTGAACTCCTGCCCTCTCGGCTACTTTGGGGACAGTCTGCAACGTAAGTGCCGCAGATGTCACAGGGGCTGCGAAGCATGTTTGGGCAGAAGCCAGAACTCATGCACAGCCTGCAAGCGTGGCTATTATCACCACCAAGAGACAAACACTTGTCTGATGCTATGTCCAGCTGGGTTTTACTCTGAAGACGGTAAGAAAGGGAAATCAATGCCAGCACTCACTGATGGGTGGGAATTTTTTTTTCCCCTTCTCTGAGGGGACATCTACAGTACAATCTACAATGGTTTCACTCCAGTGGTGAAATGTAAAATTTGTTACTACTGGTTCTGTAGGTGTGGCTTGGTGGGGGAGGGTTAATATGACTGAGTGGGCGGGGCCAACTTTTTGGTTTTTTTACTTTTAAAACCATTTTTTCTACAACCACTTTGGCTGAAGAGATTGTAAAAAAAATGCTTTTAAAGTCTCTGACAATCCCAGCTGACTTGCCTGATCGGCAGAGGCTTTTTTTCCTTTTAAAATTATTTTTTCTATAACCTCTTTGGCCGAAGAGGTTGTAGAAAAAATGCTTTTAAAAGCCTCTGATGATCCCAGCTGAGCCACACAATCATCAGAGGCTTTTTTTTTTACTTTTAAAAGCATTTTTTTTGGCCAAAGAGGTTGTAGAAAAAATGCTTTTAAAAATATAAAAAAAAGCCTCTGATGATTGCACGGCTCAGCTGGGCAATTGCGGGGGGAGGGCAGGGATTTTTGCTACCGGTTCTCCGAACCACCTGCCTCCATCGCTACTGGATCGGGCAATCCAGTCCGAACTGGGAGCATTTCACCCCGTTTCACTCCTATTATAACATTTTTATGTTCCTTTTCATGAAGATGACATCAATGATCCCTGTACTGTCTCTGTTTACCTCCCTTCTTCCCTCCCGTCCTTCTTCCCTCCCTCTCTCCCTCCCTTCCTTCCTTCCTCCATCCCTTCCTCCATCCCTCCCTTACTCTGTCCCAATTATTTTTATGTATTTTTAATTGTATCCATCTTAGTGTACTTTAGTTGGTCTCTTCAAAACAATTTTAGAGTTACCATCGTTAGCAGCAATATAAAAACACATTAACTAAGAACCGTAATAGTTTTAAATCAAATAATTTGTCTTTTAATTGATTTCACATTTTTCAGATTGCCAAAGCTACCCCGAAGCTCTCATAAAATTGAAGGAAAAGCATAAGACTTTCCAGCGCATTAAACAGAAGTCTTGTAGTCTTTGTAGCAACTTTGGCTTTAAGAATCGGTTTTGTTTTCATCCTTCCTTGAAAATGAAATCGCTTCTAAAACCTTTAATGTTTGCACTCAATTGGTAGTTCCACTAATTGACTGTTGTCCTGCTTAAGGAGGGCAAAATCAATCAGTTTTGGTTCTCTTACATTGTAGGAGGGGAACCATGCCAGTCTGTGGAGACAAAACATTAGGAGTCTGGTAGCACCTTTTCCAAGTAACATAAAAAAAAAAAAAGGCATAAGCTTTCATGAGCTAAATTTCATTTTGCCAGATGCATGGAGTAGCTAGATTGATGTAGGATTTACATTGGAATGAGATACGTGATGGATGGATGGATGGATGGATGGATGGGTGGGTGGGTGGGTGGGTGGGTGGATGGACGGATGGATGGACAGATAGATGGACGAAGTGGTGGGTAGGTGGGTGAGTGGATGGATGGATGGATGGATGGATGGATGGATGGACAGACAGGCGGAGGGGAAGATAGGTTGGTTATGCATATGTAACCTGCATTGAGAGCCAGTTTGGTCTAGTGGTTAAAGCACAGAATAGAAACTTGGAGATTGAGTTCTAGTCCTGCCTTAGGCATTTAAGCCAGTTGGATGACTTTGGGCCAATTACCAGGAGACAGTGAGTTCTAATCCCGCTTTAGGCATGAAAGCTGGCTTAGGCCAATCACCAGCAGACTTGTGAGTTCTAGTCCTGCCTTATGCACGAAAAGGTCCCACTTTAGTCATGGCGGAGTGACTTTGGGCCAGTCCCTCTCTCTCTCTCAGTCCAACTCACCTCACAGAGTTGTTGTTGCAGAGAAAATAAGAGGAGGAAGGAGAATTAAATATCTTCACTACCTTGAATTATATATAAAAATGATAAAGGGGGGATATAAATAAATATCTGCAATATCAATCTGTCTTCCTCTCCTTCCACCCCGTGCCCTGGCTCACCCCAATGTAAATCTTACACCCGTCTAGCTATTCCATGCATTTGATAAATTGAGCCGTCCCTTATTTCCTCAGCTGATGCCTTTTAATAAAACGCGTAGCTGGAAAAGGGTGTTTTCTTTTTTGAGATTTTGTGACATGTTTCCCTTTTCCTAGCTGAAACTAATTTTGCTTCATGTTTGCGTCAGTTTCCTTTTTTTTTTTTTTTCCTTCTAGACAAAGGGCAGTTTTTATTTATTTAGTGCTTTTGGAAGCAATTTTCCCTAATGTGTACAATTTGGACAGGCAAAGTACTCTGACAGTGTTTGGAGAAATGCTCATATTGTTGCAGAAGTGTGTTTTAGCGAACCTGTTGGGTTAACGTGCACAATTTTCCCTCCCACGGTTGTTCCTCACTGATTAAAATAGAAGATCTGGGGACTGATCAAGGATAGCTATGGTTGGTTGATTGACACGCTGCAGGATTACATTACTGAACCTAGCATTTAAATGAATGATATTTCTAATTGCAAGTGAAGACTTCCAAATGATGCAATTAAACTAATTTAATCAATGGGATTGAGTAGTACTACGGATTTGGCTTCAAAATGATGGCTTGCAGCAGTGGTGGGTTCCTCCTGGTTAGGCCCGGTTTGGCCGAGCCGGTAGCGGTGATGATATGACGTCACCGAACTGGTTCTGTTTGTTCGGGAGCTGGGGCCCCCCACCCCCCGCCCCCGCCCATGTTATTCTTACCTTTTATTTGGCCCCGCCCCCAATCTATTCGCTGCCTCCCGAGTCCCAGCTGATGGCTAGAAGGAAAAAAACTGTTTAAACTCTTGCCACAGGGCTTCAAAGGGCCGCCCTACAGCTGATCAGTGTTAAAAGAAAACAAATGAGTAGACCAGTACCTGCAAAAATACATGAGTAGATCAGTGCCTGCAAAAATACATGAGTAAATCAGTGCCTGCAAAAAATAAATGTGTAGATCAGTACAGCTCTGCAAGCAGTTAAAAGCCTGGTAGACCAGTACTTCTGCTAAATCCTAAATAATTGTCACATGACCATCAAGCCACGCCCACAAAATAAGCCATGCCCACAGAACCAGTAGTAAAAAAATTTAGAACCCATCCCTGGAGCACCTGGACCCTTCACTTCAAACCTGAGCTACAAATATTGTTTGGTTTAAAAATCCATCTATCTATCTGCTCATCCATACAGAACCAGCGGTCCATCACCTTCCGTGCTTTCATCCTGTCCTAAATGAGTTCAGGTAGATGCTGCTGCTGCTGCTGCTAACAGTAACAATAGCAATAGCAATTTTAGAACCCACCCCTGGCTTGCAGGGACATGCATATAATATCTACGTACATGCAGCTTTTTAAAGTTTATTTCTGAGAAAAGATGCAGCTGCTTTAAAGAGTTACAGAGCCACCATCCATGCCCTTGCTTGCTGTGGAGAAACATGCTGGATTCAGATCGAAAGTACGTCTTAACTCTATTAATCAAGACATTGATTTAATCTCCTGCCAATCTGAAATGGGATGAGGAATGTTTCTGACGTTTCGCAATAAAATCTGAAAAAAAGAATCAGCGGGTTTTAAAATCAGCACTTTAAATTAATTGACCTGGGTTTTGAATATTTAAGATACGCTTGCCAAAGTTTAGAATTTCTCCAAAATGAAAAGGTCTAGGAAGTGATATATTTTAAGTTGAAATGAATTATTTCTGTCATCCCACCTAATTTTTTTTCAAAGAACCCTTATTGTTCAGTGCCAGATGGTTTAAATTGCCGTTAAATACTCTGTAAATCGTAAATGTTACATCTGCAATTACGCATTCATAATCGCTGGAATTTCTTTTCACGCTGGCCTCTTCTCTCTACCCTGCAAAGGTCAAAGACGTTGCCAGAAATGTCATCAAAACTGTAAGAAATGCTTCGGAGAGATGGACAAATGTTCTGTCTGCAAAGATGGATTCAGGTGAGTAGTAGTTGGTGAAGAAACAATGCAAGGATTTCAGAATTTAACTCCTTGCTAGAAACTAGCACTGCAGTTTCAGCTGATTGAACAAAGAAAGGGAGATGCCAAAAATTGTTAATGGATTGTTGACCTCCTTGCTGGATCTCCTGTAAATATCACAAAGAGTAAAGGTAAGGTAAAGGTTCCCCTCGCACATATGTGCTAGTTGTTCCTGACTCTAGGGGGCGGTGCTCATCTCCGTTTCAAAGCCGAAGAGCCAGCGCTGTCTAAAGACGTCTCCGTGGCCATGTGGCCAACCTGACTAAATGCCAAAGGCACACGGAACACTGTTACCTTCCCACCAAAGGTGGTCTCTATTTTTCTACTTGCATTTTTTATGTGCTTTCGAACTGCTAGGTTGGCAGAAGCTGGGACAAATAACGGGAGCTCACCCCGTTAACATGGCACTAGGGATTCAAACCGCTGAACTGCCAATCTTTTGATCAACAAGCTCAGTGTCTTAGGCACTAAGCCACCACATCTCTCTTTCACAAAGAGTAGGTGATGTGATTTTCAGTTTATGTGTTTCCATCATTTGAAATGCCCAGCCTTTGGTCCTCCTGGCTTTACAATAAGCCCTGTACAGGTTAATCTGTACAGGTTAAACTGAGTTTGCTCACTGTGGGAGGCATTGACTGGCCAGGATCTTTACTTCTAATAAGGGCACTTTTAATGAGGAAACCTTTTCTTTCTTTCTTTCTTTCTTTCTTTCTTTCTTTCTTTCTTTCTTTCTTTCTTTCTTTCTTTCTTTCTTCCTTCCTTCCTTCCTTCCTTCCTTCCTTCCTTCCTTTCTTTCTTTCTTTCTTTCTTTCTTTCTTTCTTTCTTTCTTCTGAAATTCTCCGAGCAAGAAACTTGGAAGTGGTTTTAAACTTTTATAGACAATTCCCAGCATCAAGTAACAAATTTCTATAAAATAAAGGAAGTGTGATTTCGCACTATATAAAGTGACATTCCAGAACACGTTTTAGTAAGTGAAAATTGATGCAGAAGAAATTTGGCAGACAGCTCCTATATATTTATGCCCGCTCTTTAGATGAGAGGACATTGATGTTACTCAAGGTGGCTTATAGGGGGAGAGAGAGAGAGAGAGAGAGAGATGGCTGATGGATGGAGGCAGGATACACATTGCTTATTTTAGGAGTAGATTATCTTTTTTGGATCGGTGTGTATATTTAGAGGTTTGGGAGGGGGAAACCCCATTATGTGCATTCTCAACAAATGGCCATTTAGGATGGCATAGCTAATTACAAAAATATTCATTTCCTACAAGGGAGATTTTCTCAGCAGCTGGTGGTAGTTGGCTGACCTTGTCTGGTCTTGGAAACTCTGCAGGATTGGAGCCTAGGTAGTCAACAGACCAGAGATGGCAATCAATTTCAGCCGTCCACGCTCAGCTCCACTTCCAGTAAGCAACTCAAGCTTAACCTACTTGACGTTGATAGATCAGTTCTCCACTGCTGAGAAGAAAGAAATCATATACAGGTAGAAGATCTGCTTATTTCTGAACATGGAGGTCAAGCCATTGGTATGTCACTCCCAAGCTTTCAACCCTGGACCTTTTCTTCTGTTGTTTTCGGCCAACGGGATTCTTGACTCTTCTTGGGCATCAAAGCTGGATATATTTGTTTCATGTTCATTTAATCGTTCTGCCTGGCCTGAGAATCATCGGTTTCTGCCTTGCCAACTTCACTTCTCATATTGGAACTTAGTTGGAAGACCATCAGAAAATCCCAGAAGAAGACAATCAGATATTTTTACTTCCATACTGTTGCTAAGAAAACTACATCCAGTGGTGCCCACCAGGAATCAGAAGAGGTAAACTAACAAGATGGCTCCTTGCTAGATCTTCTCAGGTTGAGAGTGCAGGTTTGTTCTCCAAGCCTATGGGTTGGTTTCCAATATTTCGTTACCAACACAATGGTTTGTGTGGTCAGGTCTTGTGATGGGGAGGTCACGTCAGGTGAGGGTCTTGTTGTTGTGGCCTGCCAAGGGATATATAAGCTTCAGTCCAGGAGTCTGGTAATTTGGCCTTCTCCAATATATCATTATACACTTCCCTTGCTAAAATTTTTGAAGCCCACCTCTGACCCCATCCCACCTTAGCCCTTCTTCCACTGTCTCTGGAGTCAGCAACAAATTCATGTTCATTGTGTCGATGATATTATCTAACCATCTCAACTTCTGTCATCATCTTCTTTTGCCTTCCATCTTTCCCAACATCAGAGTCTTTTCCTAGGAGTCCTCTCTTCTCATTTGGTAGCCAAAGTATTTGAACTTCAGCTTCAGTATCTGTCCTTCCCAAAAAACAACAACAAACAAACAAAGCACAAACCCAGTCAGAATTGATTTCCCTCAGGATTCACAAGTTTACATTTTGGGAAAGAAGATGCTTTCAGTATCCACTCTTCCCCCTGCATTCTTAAATGCGTATGTTAAAAAAGAGACAAATAGTCTAAGCTAGATCACTGCTCCTTTAGTGCTATTTGGAAACTTCTCTTTCTTTGCCAACTCAGGCATTTGAAGGTGGGCAAGACAAGGACCTCTACTGCTGGAGGTTGGCAGAAAGATTTTGAAGGAAGCTTAGCTGGGGCAATGGGCACTTGCCCCCCCCCTTTTGCTGTTCATGGGGTTCAAACTATTTTCCAAAGCACCAGAAGGCAAGACAAGAAACAATGGATGGAAACTAATCAAGGAGAGAAGCAACCTAGAACTAAGGAGAAATTTCCTGACGGTGAGAACAATTAACCAGTGGAACAGCTTACCTTTAGAAGTTGTGGGTGCTTCATCACTGGAGGCTTTCAAAAAGAGGTTGGAGAGTCATTTGTCTGAAATGGTATTTCTCCTGCTCGAGCAGGGGGGTTGGATCAGATGTCCTCCAAGGTCCCTTCCAACTCTGTGATTCCGTGTTCTAGAATTTAGCAAGGGACTGTTGTAACTTTAGCACAAGCTGTTGCTTCTTGATGATCCCCCCCCCTTAAAGTCCCAGCAATAAAGCTCCAACAAATATTTTGGTTGTGTTGTGGCTCCGTCCACCGAGCCTATCTTATCGGAGGGAGAAGGCTCCGAACATGAAGGAGAGGAGTCGGCCAGGCCTCCCTCTCCAGGCCCCTCCCCTCCGGCACTGCCTCAGGTGCCGGCCGAAGAAAAGGAGATTAGCCAGGAGCCAGGTGTTTCCGATGATAGCGATGGAGGCGATCTGTCGTTCCTGGATCCACGCCAACGAAGGCGTGATAAACAGTTGCAGCAGTTGAGGAGGCGTGCCAGGGATTAGGCTGAGTCACTGGACCACACCCCAGAGACTATATAAGAGAGTGTGGTGGCCATTTAAGACTCTGTGACGGACAAAAACTAACTCTAGCTAGTCACTTTGAACAACGCTTAAATCTGCCGAAGGTTTCTTGTTTTGAACTGGACTATTTACAAACTCTGCCGAAGGTTTCTTGTTTTGAACTGGACTATTTGCGAACTGTGTGTATTTCTGTTTATCTGGTAAAGGGATATTAAGTAAAAAGCACTTGGCAGTCGGTGCTCGTTTTACTGCCAAGTTTTTGATAACAAACTGTGCGTGCCAAGTGCTTCCTTTAACCCTCGGCTGGCTCTGTGTGTGTGTGTGTGTGTGTGTGTGTGTGTGTGTGTGTGTGTGTAGACGGGGACAGAACAGGTTGCCTTCAGAAACCAATAATGCAGGGCAACCCCAAATGAAATTAGGAAGATGGGCCAGAAGTTTTCCCAAGGAAAGAAATGAAGCCAAAAAAGAAAGAAAGAAAGTGAAATTCTGGAAGGTTGATCTGAACAATTTGTTCAGCAGGAGGCACAAAGATTCTTTGCAGGATTCATTTAGAAGATAGTAATTGGACTGATGTGACTGCTTCAATAATGGCACTTGGGCAAAAGTCGAAAATTACAAGTTTTGAAAAGATGATCCAGTGCACAGGGTCAGTAAAAGTGGCTTCCCTTGACTGCAATCTGCCCAGTGTTCCCTTTTATTGTTTTGCTCATCCTTTTAATCTTAGCAAGGTTTTGCAAGCAATGTTCCTGTCGTCTTTAAAAAAAGAAAGTTGATTTATCATGAGAGTCAGCTGTCGGTCACACATACCATGGATGTGTCACAGTGGTGAAATGTAAAATTTGTTACTACCGGTTCTGTGGGCGTGGCTTGGTGGTGGGGTAATGTGACTGCGTGGGCATGGCCAACTTTTCTTTTTATTTTTAACTTTTAAAACCATTTTTTTCTACAACCTCTTTGGCCAAAGAGGTTGTAAAAAATGCTTTTAAAAGCCTCGAGACTTGGCCTGGGCCATCTGTCAGCCCTCAGATGGAGAGTCAGCAGCTCCTAGGTCTGGAGGTAACTGATGAGGAAGAAGAGGAACAGCTGGGTCCGGTGCCTGATGCACGGATCTGCAGAAGGGAGAACAGAACAGAGCAGAGCAGTGGAAATCTGTGGGCTGATCCTTGAGATGGAAGAGCCACCGCTGCTAGCGAAGCCCCACCCTAGCTCTGAGTATAAAAGGCAGGGGGCAGAGATAAATAGATGTGGCAGCTGCTGATCCATCGCGTACCTATACAGAAATTGCACAAATCCAGAAAGTGGACCAGAACATCTGACGACAAGATAAATCTGAGAGATGCTTTTGAACAGACTGTCTCCTGATTAGTGAAAGAGGTTGTTGGATTAGCAGCTCTTCCTAATCTTTCGCTCCTCTTTCTCCTAAGGATTTTCGGCGATCTAAACTCGAGGACTAAAACATGTTTCTTTGTTTTTTCCTTTTTTGCTACCAACGTTTTCCGACGCTTTCCTCTACAGCCTCATAGACAACAACTGCGTTTCAGGATGCCAGCAGGGCCTGTATTTGAAGAAGGAACTTCTGCAATGCGAGAGCTGCCAGTCGGACTGCAGGACGTGTACAGGTAAATTAACAATCACCAAGATCTCTAGATGACCTCTTTATCCAAATCAATAACCAGCAGGTGAGGGAGAGGAGAAATAAGAAGGAATTATGCAGGGGGGGGGTGTTTCCCACTCAAAACCCCCAAATCAGGTTTGTAGTCTGGAAACTTAGGTTTCATTCTGAGCGTGTCATGAAAATTTAGCCTTCCCTAATCATTCGTGGTGGCAGATCCATTCTGCTAGGGTTTCAGAATGTTCAAGTTGATTTGAAGGGCTGCGACAAAGAAGAGAGGGTCAACACACTTTCCAAAGCTCTAGAAGGCAAGACAAGAAACACTAGATGGAAATTAATCAAGGAGAGAGCCAACCTTAAATTTAGGAGAAATTTCCTAACAGAACAATTAACCAGTGGACCACATTGCCTCTGTCAATTTGCAAAGTTTTCAAGTTGCCATGAGCAGGAGGGAGGGAGAACTGAAGTGAATTCCATACATTCTTTCTGACCGCAATCAGAAGGAGGGTGTTAGGTTTCACAGCCAGCCAAAGTGGTTAATTGGAGAATGTGATTTATGACATGGCCAGAGAGGAGGAGAGAGACAGGGTCATAGGGGAACGTAAATCTACGTGGGATCAGTCCTAACTGCATCCAAGTATTGCTGGAATGGTGCTCCTAATAAATGAATATATTTCCTTTGAAGTTTGGATCATGGCTCATGAATTAATTAGGGCATCTTTCGGAAACTTGACAGCCTCCAGAAGTTGTGGGTGCTCCACCACCACTGGAGGTTTTTAAGAAGAGACTGGACAGCTATTTGTCTGAATTGGTATAGGGCCGTGATGGCGAACCATACCATAGGTGGCATGCGGAGCCATATTGGTGGGCACACGAGCTCAGCTCCGGCACGCGCATGCTGATTTTCGGGCATTCTGGGCCCACTGGAAGTAGGGAAACAGGTTGTTTCCTGCCTCCGGAGGACCTGGGGGGAAGGCCTGTTTTTCGCTCTCCCCAGGCTCCAGAGCCTTTCTAGGAGCTTAGGGAGGGCGAAAATGGCCTCCCCCCCCCCGGAGGTCCCCCAGAGGCTGGAAACGGCCCATTTGTGAACTTCCAGTGGGACCGGAAGGCCCGTTTTTTGCTCTCCCCAGGCTCCAGAGCCTCTCTAGGACCCTGGGGAGGGTGAAAACGACCTTCCCCACTCCCCCTGGAGGCTGGAAATGGTCGGTTTGCTGACTTCTGATCCGGGTGGCAGGGCACATAGAATTATGGGTGTGGGCATACACGTGCATGACCCCCCCCATGCTCCCCCCGCTTTTGGCAGGCGATGGCAAAAAGATTAGCCATCACTGGTATAGGGTCTCCTACTTGATTAGGGAATTGGACTAGAAGACTTCCAAGGTCCCTTCCAACTCTGTTACTCTGTTATCATCATTTGGTCCATCCCAGGATTTATATTAGACTGCAAGAACAAGAGAGGAATTGTAAAGTAAAGAATAAGAGCCATTTATTTAATGCATAGAACAACATCTGAAATGGTTTGCACATCACACTATATTTTTTGAAAAGTGCAATCACGGTTGATAATGTCGCATGATGAATTAACTCAGCCAGTAGTGATTTATTCAACAAACTACAGTTAAGCAACCCTTGCCTTAGCATGTATTAATCCAATTTATATCTCTTAAAATCAGTTTGTATCCAACAGCCTGAGGCTGTTAGTGTCCTATCAACCCTCAAGGAAGAACAATTGATTCTTTCTTACTTCTGACATGTAAGGAAAATCTGGATTTCTTTCTAACTACTTTAAGCTTTTTGTGATGCTTAAAGTGTCTGGTGTGAGCATTACCTCAAATTGTACTTTTATTTAGGATTTTATTAGACGGAGTGGTTCTTAAGATATTCTCCTTTGTATTCCATTACGTTTACAAAGTACTGGTTTTGTCTTTTGTCTTTTTTAAAAAATTATTTTGGAGTGTTAAAGTTTATACTTTAACACTCCAAAATAAGCATTAAATGCTTGTAAGAAGTTATAGCCAGGGATGATATTCACTTACTTTCCCTACCGGTTCGCAATGTGAGCACGCACACATCTACGCATGCACCCGGCCTTCCACGCATGTGCTTTGCTTGAGCTAGCGCCTTCTGCACATGTACCTGGCCTAAAAAATGTGCATAAATGAGATGACATAGAGCCGGGGCGTGTGGGCAGGCCCATCTGCGATTTCCGCTACCGGTTCGATTGAACCGGTCCAAACCGGCTGAATACCACCTCTGGCAGGCTCATCTGCGATTTCTGCTACTGGTTCGATCGAACCGGTCTGAACCGGCTGAATACCACCTCTGGCGGGCTCACCCGCGATTTCTGCTACCGGTTCAAGTGAACCGTTCTGAACTGGCTGAATACCACCTCTGGCGGGCTCACCCGCGATTTCCGCTATCGGTTCGATTGAACTGGTCCTAACCGGCTGAATACCACCTCTGGCAGGCTCATCCACGATTTCCATTACTGGTTCAAGTGAACCGGTCGAAACCGGCTGAATACCACCTCTGAGTGGTATTGAGCTATACCTCTGAGTATAGCTCAAAGGAGCAAAGAACTTCAACCTTACATGGCAAGCATCCATAGCTTCCTTTTCAAAATCCACACACAATAATTGCACAGCAAATATATGCAACACTCAGGCAAGAATGGACTTACTGAGAACTGGATATCTCCTCTCTCCAGGAAGTTTAGCCATGGTCTAAAATAACTTTTTTTAAAAAAATCTGAATTCCCAAGATTCAATCCCTATCAAATTCAGATTCTGGCATGTCCCTGATTTTCACCTGTAAGTGGTTCCATATTTTCAAACAGAATTATTATTATTTTCTGAAACACCCAACTTCTGTTCATTGGACCCTCATGTCTTGTGGTTAGAGAACTGAACAGCAGATAACTAAAGAGGGGGTGAAGCTACTGTCAACCACAGTCTTCCTGCCTTCAGACCAGTAGTGGGTTTCAATTAAGTTTGCTATTGGTTCACTCGTGTGCGCATGCAATGCTTCTGCGCATGTGCAGAAGTGTCCGGGCAGGTGGTTGGAGCCTCCCACAGCCGCCGCTACCAGTTCGCCCGATCTGGGGCAAACTGGTGACAACTGCCACCACTGCTTCAGACAATCAATTGATTCTATTTTTCTAGGGTGAAGGGGGACGTCTCACCTCCCACTCAAGCATTATTCTCCAAAATTATTCCTGGCCCCGCCCAACCTATATGTGCCATAGATCTTTCTACTTGGTGTCATCATCTTCCTCACTTCAACCTTTGACCCTCCCCCCACCCATCCTCCAAATCTGATAAGAGTAACCCTTGCCAGCTTTTCATTGCATTCTCTGGTGCAAAATAAAGCTATTTGAAGAGTTTCTTGGCCTGTAGATGGGAAGCTAAATAAGTTGTCTTCTTTCCGTTTAGAAGAAGTTGCAATGATTTTAGCTTGTGCTTCATGTTGATGTTATCCCACCAAAAATGCCTAGGCTGCTCATGGATGCGCCATCTTTTTAAAGAATGAATGTCTCACAAATTGATATTTCTTGGCCGTCGATGGGACAGAGAGTTACATCAAAGCAACCTAGAGCCAAGGAAAAATTTCCTAACGGTGAGAGCAGTCAACCAATGGAATATGGGGGTCAATTGATTTTCCAAAGCACCAGAGGGCAGGACAAGAAACAATGGATGGAAACTAATCAAGGAAAGAAGCAACCTGAGATTAAGGAGAAACTTCCTAACAGTGAGAACAATTAACCAGTGGAACAGAAGTTGCCTTCAGAAATCATGGGCGCTCCATCACTGGAGGCTTTTAAGAAGAGACTAGACAGTCACTTGTCTGGAATGGTATAGGGTAGTGTTGGTGAACCTTTTCGGCACGGAGTGCCAAAATGGGAGTGCGCGCACGGGGGGGGGAGCACCGGAAACCAGAAGAGCAGGTGCGCCCCAGGAAGCTGAGCTTCTGGTTTCCGGCATGCATATGTGTGCTGGTCACCTGGTCTTTCTGGCGCGCATGTGTGCACTGGAACCCGAAAGAGCAACGGGCGATGGCTGGCGTGCCAGAAGAAATGGCTCTGTGTGCCACTTCTGGCACACGTGCCCTAGGTTTGCCATCATGGGTAAAAGGTCTCTTGTTTGAGCAGGGGTTTGGACTAGAAGACCTCTGAGGTCCCTTTCCGGCTCTATTATTCTGTGTTCGAATTCTGCATAGTTCTCAAGAATCTAGCAACTCCTACCCAGAATCGCTTTCCAGAGCGAGATGGGTGGCATTTAAATTTAATAAATAACTAACATTCCTCTCTCTCCCTCCCCCCTCATACTGCACCTACAACTTTCCTGACTGGAGAACCATGTTTTTCCCATGATCCTTAGGGCCGAGCCAAGAAGAATGTCTCCAGTGTGCCAAGAAAGTCCACGAGTGGAGGTGTGTCCCAACATGCGGAGAAGGCTACTATCACGACGAGAGGCTTGGATTACCGTTCAGAGTCTGCCAAAGGTAATTATCTGCTTTGGCAGCCTGTTATGGAGGCCTTTTAGAAAAGCGGTCTGGGAATGAGCTGGAACCCCTCGCAGAGCAATCTGCTCTGACAAGCTGCAAACATAAATCTTCCGTCTTTGACTGTCTAATATTGCTGTGATGTTGTGAGATTTTTCGGAGGGAGGAAAAAAAGAAAAACCCGAGACCTTTAAACTTCTCAGATCTTTCCACAAGGTGGCCATTTAAAGTTCCTTCTGCAAATTTGGGATCTGATTTCCTTCTTGCCAGCTCCCCGCGTGCTCATCAATTGGATATTGGCCCTCCTTAACTTCCTGCAACATCTGCTCCCAGAACAAAAGATGCAGGTGGAAGGAGGCGCTTTGCTGCTAAGGGATCTTCTATGAAATGTTTTCCCCTTCAAAGGATAAAGCTCGGGGGCCAGAAGTTAGGTTTCGTGTCTGAAAATTCTTGTTTTCAGCCAGATGGTTCTTCTGATACTCCTAGAAGAAGAAGAAAAAACTGAGAAGCTTAATCAGCGCCAGGCTTGCAAATTTTTGATGTTGGAACCCTGACCGTTTGATAGGGTAGTGGGGAAGACCTTGGGAGACTAGGTAAAGAGAGGCTGCCAGTTCTGACCCAGCTCCCCAAACACGACAGACCCTCTGAAGTTAACTCAAAGATTCCTTTATTAGGAGTGCCGGCAGCCCTGGCAAAAAGTTTCTCTCTCACCGCAGGCTAACAAGTCTGTCTGGTAGGGAGATGAATACTTGTCTGCCACACCTATTCATCTCCGCCCCCTGCCTTTTATCCCCAGAGCTAGGGTCGAGCTTTGCTAGCAGCAGTGGCTCTTCAGTTCCAAGGATCAGCCCATAGATTTCCACTGCTCTCCTCTCCTCTGCCTTCTGTGCATTCGCGCATCAGGCACTGGACCCAGCTGTTCCTCCTCTTCCTCATCAGCTACTTCCAGACTTGGAGGCTGTTGACTTTCCATCTGAGGGCTGATGGACAGCCCAGGCCAAGTCTCTCTCTTTAATAGCTCCATTCCCTCTTCCCCCCTCGGAGCTCTCAGGTTGCCTTGATGCTGACCATGATCCCACGTCGCCTCCTCATCTGATTCGGCTGCTGGAGGGACAGGCTGCCGACAAGCCACAACGCTGCTAAACAAATGGTCAGATAAGAGGCAGCAGAGCCCACCGCTGCATAATGGGTGGAAAAAGAGGTTCAAAAGAGACCCTCCCTAGTATCTCAGGCTGTATATAGATGGTGGAGGGGTGTGTGTTGTACATTCATACTTGCCAAGATTCTGTCAATGTAGCTTTACAATAAAGTAGAATTAGCTCATCTTGTCATTCCTATCTGGTTTCTCCTACAAGGCTGACAGGTAAGACATCACATTGGGAAAGCTGATGTAGACAGAAGGAACTGGTTTGCTTGAAAGCAGCTTCCACTTTTTAATAGTGCATGTAGATAGAGTGGCACAGGGGTTAGAATGCAGTATTGCAGGCAAACTCTGCCCACAGACAGGAGTTCGATCCTGACCAGCTTAAGGTTGACTCAGCCTTCCAGGCTTCCAAAGTCAGTAAAATGAAGACCCAGATTGTTGGGGGCAATAGGCTGACATTCTAAATTGCTTAAGAGAGTGCTATAAAACACTATGGGACAGTATATAGGTCTAAAAGCTATTGCTATTGCTATAGACATAACTGTTGAATTGTGTGCAGCTGGATACTTCCTCCCATTGCCAACACATTTAAAAAATAAAATAAAATTACCATTACAAATCATTTTATTAAAGCAAACAAACTCAGAGATTTGTAAACGTTTTTACTTTTATAAAGATAGGTCCTTTTCTGGAGTTTCCGCTCCCAAAATATTTCATTCCTGATTTGAAAGCTGCCCAGATACTTAGTCTAGCTGATTCAGGTTTCTCAGAATATTCTCTTTTTTAAAAGTTGTATCAGAAAGTAAAAAACGTACTCAAGTCAGAATCAGAACAAAGAGTAGCTTGAATTTTAGAAATTTCTGACTGGGTTGGTACACTGATCCAAGCCAAAATATGACTTAAATTTCTTTTCACTGCTTGTTATTTAAACTCGGCTACTTATTCTTTCAGTAAACTTTTTTAAACAAATCGCCTGACCTGCGGGGTGTTTTTAGTTTGGTTTTAATATGGGTTTTAATTGTTGTATTTTTAATTAATCTAAATTAATTTATTTTTACTGTTCTAATTTTTAATCCTTTGTGAGCCGCCCCGAGTCCTTCGGGAGAAGGGCGGCATATAAATTTGACCAAATAAATAAATAAATAAATATAATCAAGCCAGCCATATTGTACTGCAATGACTGAACCTAGCCTATATCCAGAGGTACAAATAATAGATAAAAAATATTTGTAATGTATATAAGAATAATAGGTGGAATTATGAAAGAGATCAGTTGTTTTTGTTCTTTGTTCTTCTTGGAATTTGTAACATATTGCTTGCATAACTTTCCTTTTTAAAAATAAATCACAAAGATTGGGTTCCACATGCTAAGCAAAAATTAACTAGCGTAGTTCGGAACGATATAATGTGGCTTATTTTTGGCTTAGTATGCACAAACCTAACTATTATTTGTGCTTTAGTTTGCTGCATGAACACAGCCAATGGTGGCTTACTGAACAAACCACAATTAAAGCAATGTGCGAATCACACCCCTCCTTAAATTAAAATTATATGTATCACTAGTTATCAAACAGTTGTCTTTTATTGCCAGGTGTGAAGATAACTGCTTAAATTGTGATAGCTCTGGGAGAAACTGTTCCAGATGTAAAGAAGGATTTTACCTGCTGAGTGGCTCGTGCATCGCTAGTGACAGATGTCACAATGGTATGTGGTATCATGGATTGTTAGTAAATGAAACAATGTCTGCTGGGCATGTGGTTACAGGTAGTGGAATGTAAGAGTAGAAGCAGCCATGAGAGGTAACATTTTGAGTGGGGTCTAACTTGGCACGGCCAATACACCACAGCCAAGTTGCCATGGCCAACTTGCATCAGCCAACTCGCTGCAGGACAAGACAACTAATATTGAAGAAATGGCAGAATAGAATCTTTAAAGAAAGGATGCCAAAGGAGGGACAAAATAAAATACGAATGACAAAAATTAATTTAAAATACTTAAATTGACTTATCGAATTGTCACATAGTGAGTTTGTCCCACAATGAGTTGGCCACGGTGACTTGTCTCGGTGTGAACTGGGCCCTTGTGAGTTGGCCACGTGCCGAGTTGGCCATAACGTGTTGGCTGCGGCGAGTTGGCCGCACAAAGTTGTCCCATTCCATTTTGAATGTGTGGGGTTTGGTGGTGAGCAGCAGAGGGGAAAAAAGTATGCTGAGGTTCAAAGATCTGGTTTAGGACCTGGTTATTTACGGGACCACCTGATACCACCAATAGCCTCCCACCGACCAGTACGCTCCCATAGAGAGGGGCTCCTCCGGGTGCTGTCGGCCAAACAATGTCGACTGGCGGCCCCCAGGGGGAGAGCCTTCTCTGTGGGGGCACCTACGATCTGGAACACGCTCCCCCCAGAGATACAGAGGATCCCTGATCTGCACACCTTCCACCGTGTTCTCAAGATCTTTTTATTCCACCAGGCGGGCCTGACCTAAGTCTTTCCCCTTTTTAAATGGAAATTTTAAATTTGGTTTTAAATTATTGGGGTTTTAAATTTGTTCAGCCAAATTATTTAATTCGTTTTATTTTATTTTGTATTTATATGTTTGATTCTATGGCTGTTCACCGCCCTGAGTCCTTCGGGAGTAGGGCAGTATACAAATTTAATAAAATAAAATAAATAATAAAATAAAGAGAATCTGATGTTTCGTATCAAAATGAAGAGCAGATTGAGAAGAAAATGAACGGAGGCTGTAAGAATTGGCTTTCCGGTCAGGCCACTACTAGATCTGCCTCCATTCCCCAGAATCTCATTCTTTTCTTCAACCAGATGTTCCTCCTCTTATTTTTCTTCCGTGCATCGGAGAGGAAGGCAATTTTAATTGCTTTTGTGGCTGAAATTTGGTATTTATGGAATATATAATGAAGCTTCCTGGGATTAAATTGGGGTCGGAGGCATGGATTGAGAAGAATTAGTGATGTGAAAATGAGCAGGTAGAGCTATCAATGTCACTTCTTTTGATATCAGAATCTAGCCCTGAGCTGCTGCTGCTGCAGCTTTTGAAGGACGGGAAGGATTTGCATATTCAGAGCCACACATTAAACGTCAATTGTTCATTCTTAAATATAGTCCCTCGTTGCAGGCTTGAGTGGCTAGCCTGTTTGAATGATTAGAATCACGCTGCAGCAGTTACGAGGAACCTAATATTTATTTTTACCCCACCTTCACCGCTGGGGTGGATGGATAGAGAGATAATTTTTGAACCTGCTGCTGTTGCTTTGTAGTTTTGTATAATGCTGCAATATAATTATTACGTGGGAGGGACCCGTAGTTCAGTAGGCCGAGCATCTGCTTTGTGTGCAGAAGGTCTAGTTCTGTGATGGCGAACCTATGACACGCATGCCATGTTGCCTGGAATGCGCGGCATTGCCCATTCATCTTCCGGGTTTCTGGCACGTATGCACACATGACGATCAACTGGCCTTTATGTGTGTGAAAGTGCAGGAAACCGTAAGAGCTGGTCTTCCATTTTCCGGTGTGATCATGCATGGGGGCCAGCTGATTGGCTCGTGCGCATGCGCGGCAGTAACTGGAAGATTTGCTTCCTGGTGCACATGCATGTGCCAGAAACCGGAAGTAAGAATAAGAAGAATAAGAATAATTTTATTTCTATACCGCCCTTCTCCTGAAGGACTCAGTGTACAGCCTATTAAAAGCACAAGACAAACATCAATTAAAATAATTTAAAATTATTAAATAATTCGGCTCAATTTAAAACCCCAGAAATTTAAAACACCCAATTTAAAATTATTATGTTGATAGCCCGGCCTGGCGGAACAACAGGGTCTTCAGTGCACAGCGAAACACCCGGAGGTCGGAGATCTTACGCATTTCCGGGGGCAGTTCGTTCCACAGGGCTCGGGCTCCCACAGAGAAGGCCCTCCCCCTGGGTGTCGCCAGCCGACATAACTTGGCCGATGGCACCCTGAGGAGACCCTCTCTGTGGGAGCGAACTGGCCGGTGGGAGGCTATTGGTGGCAGAAGTCGGTCTCGAAGGTACCTGGGTCCTATGCCATGGAGCGCTTTAAAGGTGGTGACCAACACCTTATCCGGCATGCGTATGCCCCCTGGGCAGCTCCTCTTCCTGGTCGCAACCCCACTATCCTGTCAGAGCTGAAGAAGCTTCTTGGAGGCGAAGCGAAATGTCTTCAAAGAAAAAAACAAGGAAGTCCAGTTGCTTCCCAGAAAAAAAAAAAAGCACTTTTGGGACAACCATCAGAATAGTTTTTCTACTCTTACACATTTCAGGTTTTTTTTTCTAGTGGAAATGCTAATCTAATTTCTCTCTTCCTGCTGTCTCCTTTTTTTTTTTTTTCTCCTACGCCAAACACACACTCCCCCAGGTGACGAGATGTTCTGCGAGATGGTGAAATCCAACAAGTTATGCGAACGCAAACCGTTTATACAGTTTTGCTGTCGGACATGCTTATTGGCTGGCTAAGCCGGCATTTAATATCTGCCATCTGGAACTCCTAATGTGCCAGTTCCTTCCAGCAAAGTTTCCTTTTTTTTTTTTTTCCTTTTTTTCCTTTTCCACCCTGGTCCTAACCATCATCTAGTCCAGCCTCGACTTGCAACTCAGCTTTCTTTCACCATCGCTTGCAAGTTTGGTTCCTACAGTCTGTAGCCACTACAGGTCCCAGATAACGTGATGGCTCGGCTTGCTGCGTCTTGACCCCAAAAACGAATAAATAAGAAGGCCCAACAGCAATGTTGACATGCCTTGCGAGTGGAGATCCACGCAGCCTCAGCTTCACTCGTGCTAGCCAGCTTCTCACGTTTTGTGAAAGAAGAATGCAGGTGTACCTCCTTTCTGCATTTCCCCCCACCCCCCCAAAAAAGTGAAAGCGCGCTTCTTCCTTCTCCCTCCTAAACCTTTTAGAATAGTTTACAGATGCCTAGAAATATCTGCCTTAGATTTGCATTCTCACCACTGCGACGTCATGCTGGGATACGATTCATTTCCACAAAGTTGTGCTGGAAAATAGGCCCGTTCCCCATTGTCTTTTGATGGTCTTAGCTTGACCAAAGAAGGATTTCTGGAATTGGCAGGGGACATTGATTTTCCCTTAGCCCCCCCCCCCCACTCTTCTTCCTGTGCACTGGATCTCAACTATCAAACCCTGCTATAAACGATCTGGTGTGTTGCCTGCGACTCTGATCGACTGGATTTGAAGCCATCTCTGAGAAAGAGCTGGTAACGTGCTAGATCCTTGACTACAGGCGTAGCTACAATATTCTCTCCTTGTCCAAAATAGATCTCTTGAGCTTTGACAGATTGCTTTGCTTCTCTTACCATATCTCGCCGGCGCAAATAAAATAAAATAAAATAAAGACAGCTCAGTGATTTCACGAGGCGAATCTTTTCAAAACGGGCTTCGTTTAGTGAATCGAGAAGGAGAGAACGAAAAACAGCCAATTCTACCAAAACCACACTGAACAGAACAATTCATCTGAATGTATTCGCTATACATAAATATATATATATGATACAATATAATATATATATATATATATATATATATATATATATATATATATATATATATATATATATATATATTATAGTTTGTCATGTGGTGTTTCTATAATTGTGTTAAGATATATTTGACTATGTTGTCTTACAGATTTTTTTAAGAAAAAGAAGTAACTTATAATGCAGTCATTGCCTTCATAGAATTTTTTTACCGGTAATTATTTTCTACAGGGACATAACCTTTTTTTAAAGAAATGTAACTTAAACATTGCCCTCCTTTCTAACGATAATCTTTGTAAGCGTCAACAGAGTCGTTTCTTGGTATTCAGACATATGTAAACAACCGGGTTTTTTTTTTCTTTCTTTCTTTTCTTATACAGTATTAGCTGTTCTGACTCTCATTTTTAATAAATTAAAATCCTCCAGTCTGTGAAACGTGAAATTGGCAGTAAAAATGTTAATCGGCAATCGGACAAAGTGAGTTTTCAAAATTTGGGGGGTGGGGGGAGGATGGCAAAAGAAAAAAAAATTAATTAGTGTGTTCATACTGCTTGAATCATGTGCTGTCAAATTGGTGGAATGAATACTGGAAACCAAGCTAGTATTTATGATATAGCCAAACCTGGCAAAACGACAACATGAATAAAATATTTATAGTCCCCATCAATTACGATGTATTTATTTCATGCTAGTAAAGCACAGTATATTATTTTATTATGCGGAATGTCTTATGTCTTGTAATTGTTTACAATATTTTGGGGAGAGACCAAAATACCCCGTTTCCCCTAAAATAAGACATCCCCTGATAATAAGCCCAATTCGGCTTTTGAGCGCATGCACTAAAATAAGCCCCCCCCCCCGGAATATAAGCCCTCCCCGAAAATATTTAAACACATGCACAGCCGGTCCCCACCATTTCCTCTGGTTTTCTCCATGCCCCCCACCCCAAATAATAAGACCTCCCTGTAAATAAAGCCAAGCGCTTATTTCAGGGTTCAAAAAAATATAAGACAGGGTTTTATTTTCGGGGAAACACGGTATACATATTGGTAAGTAGCCCATGAGTAAAAATTCCCTGGGTGAAAAACTCTACTAATCTTTTTGATTAGGCTACATCACACCCTTTTGGTAGACAGAAATTCCACAATATAGTTTGCGGCAGGGGTGAAATGCTACCGGTTCGCTCCGGTTTAGCGGAACCGGTAGTGGTGGCGGCGCATGGGTCGGTGAACTGATAGCGGCGGTAGCACGAGGCTCCGCCCACCCACCCGGACGTCATTACTATATCCTGGTTCTAACCAGGAAGTAACCTGTTTTTTACCCCCTGCACATGAGCAGAAGGCTTTGTGCATGCGCAGAGGGTCCAAAATTGGCACACCCACTTTTGAACCAGTAGGGAAGGTAAGTAAATTTCACTCCTGGTTTGGGATATGTCTAATGAATCCCGCTTCGATTGTTCTACCTAATAAAGGAGAATATATTTGTAGCTCAGGATTGAAATGTGTGCTCTCTGAGTGGTGCAGTGACCTAGAGGTGGAGCTGTCGCCTCACAATCAGGAGGCTGAGAGTTCGATCCTAGGTAGCGGGAGATATTTCTCTCTCTGGGCACAATGAATATATATCAGCTGCGAACTCTGCATTGGCGACAGGAAGGGCATCCGGCCAGTAAACACTCAGCTCCATTCAGTTGCCCCAACTCCACCCCAATGCAAGGGATTACGGGGTCATTAAAAGACAAAAAATAATTTTTAAAAAATCCTTGGTGCTCTCTGAGCTTGGTTGTTTTCTTGCAGATGTTTCATTGCCCAAACTAGGGAATATCGTGTGTGAATGATTTTACCTAATTCGAGTAATGAAATGTCTGCAAGAAAACAACCAATCTCAGGAGAGCACCGAGGTACACGTATTTCAAAATGCAGAGATGAGTGAGGCAACCCAGATTCTTTTTTTAAACAGACCATCTCTTAAAATGGAATGAGCTGTGATCCAGAAAACTTACTTGGACATTTTTTTCCCACCATCCTCTCCTAATACCAATTTCACTGTGAATAGACATGGCCCATCTTCAGTGATCCCATTAGATCCGCTTCAGCCGTCACCGTCTTTCTAGTTTTAGAAATGGAAAGATTCAACGGAGGAAGTTGCTGAACGAGACTAAGCATTATGCAGAATTCAAAACCGTGCACCGTGACATGGGGATCTGTTTGTTAGTCGGATCATTTATGCGCTGGCAGATTTCCTTGCTAAAGTGATGGAGAAGCAATGAGCAGGAACAGCTAAGGGAGAGAGTTAGATGTTTCTCTTGTGACCTCTTGATAGTTCTTTCACATAGATAGAATAACAGAGTTGGAAGGGACCTTGGAGGTCTTGGTTTGGTTTGGTTTATGGTTTATTTGATTTGTATACCGCCCTACTCCCGAAGGACTCAGGGCAGTGAACAGCCAACAATAAAATACATAAATACAAAAAATTTAAAGACCAGATAAAATCAAATTAAATCATTTTGGCCCAGACAGATTAAAACACCCCAATAATTTAAAAACAGATTAAAATTTACATATTTAAAAGGGAAGAAAATTAGGCCAAGCCCGCCTGATGGAATAAAAAGGTCTTCACAGCACGGCGGAAGGAGCGCAGATCCGGGATCCTCTGTATCTCCGGGGGGAGCTCATTCCAGATGGTAGGTGCCCCCACAGAGAAGGCTCTCCCCCTAGGGGCCGCCAGTCGACAGGTCT
This sequence comes from Pantherophis guttatus, assembly GCF_059756535.1. NCBI lineage: Eukaryota > Metazoa > Chordata > Lepidosauria > Squamata > Colubridae > Pantherophis > Pantherophis guttatus. The sequence goes on along the minus strand of NC_142075.1, from coordinate 11,701,767 downwards.
TCTAGTCCAACTCTCTGCTTAGGCAGGAAACCCTATACCAGTGATGGCTAACCTTTTCCAGACCGAGTGCCCAAAGCACGCGCCCAAACCCCCAAAATTCAATGCATGTGTGGCCCCTGCACATGTGCCCCATCCCTGCACAGGCACATGTGGCCCCGCATGTGTGTGTAACCCCCATGTGCGCCCCGCCTGCCATGCATGCACAGCAGAGACCTGAAGACCAACTGGCCAGTGGGAGGCGCGCGCGCATGCACAGCAGAGCTGAGCTGGGGCAATGGCTCGCGTGCCCACCGAGAGGGCGCCGGGTGCCACCTCTGGACGCGTGCCACAGGTTCGTCATCACGGCCCTATACCATTTCAGACAAATAGTTATCCAATCTCTTCTTAAAAACTTCAAGTGTTGAAGCCTTCACAACTTCTGGAGGCGAGGTGTTCTACTGATTAATTGTTCTCACTGTCAGGAAATTTATGCTTGGTTCTGGGTTGCTTCTCTCCTTGTTGCATTGATTAAACCGTCACAAGCTCTGTTTGTGTTCATGTAGCATGTTCTCTGAACTCTCCCACTGTGGTTTGTAAGGCATGGTTTACGGCGTAGCATGCATGAACCCAATTCTTAAGACCAGTGGTTCTCAACCTTTTCTTTCCCATTAAATTCCTTTTGTGGCCATGGATTATGGCCATGGACCCCCCAAGACTTAAGATTTAAATCATAACATTTTTTTTTCAAACCTTCGTGGACCCCCTGTGATGGCATCACAGCTCTCCAAAGGACCATAGATTGAGAAGCAGTGGTTTAGGCAAAAAACCTCAATTGTGGGTAAGCATGATATACAGTAATGGTATTCACTTACCTTCGCTACCAGTTCACCAATGAGAGTGTGCGCGCCACCTCTGTGCATGCATCCATGATGATGACTGGGCAGGTCTCTCTCTCTCTCTCTCTCTCTCTCTCTCTCTGTCTCTCTCTCTGTCTCTGTCTCTGTCTCTGTCTCTCTCTCTCTCTCTCTCTGTGTGTCACTGTCTCTCTGTCTCTCTCTCTGTGTTTCTCTCTGTGTCTCTCTCTCTGTTTCTCTCTCTCTCTGTTTCTCTGTCTGTCTGTCTCTCTCTGTCTCTGTGTCTCTGTCTCTCTCTCTGTGTGTGTCTCTCTGTGTGTCTCTCTCTCTCTGTTTCTCTGTCTCTCTGTCTCTCTGTCTCTCTCTGTCTCTCTCTCTGTTTCTCTCTGTGTCTCTGTCTCTCTCTCTCTCTCTGTGTCTCTGTGTCTCTGTCTCTCTGTGTGTTTCTGTGTCTCTCTCTCTGTTTCTCTTTCTGTTTCTCTGTCTGTCTGTCTCTCTCTCTGTCTCTCTCTGTGTGTGTCTCTGTGTGTGTCTCTGTCTCTCTCTCTCTGTGTGTGTTTCTGTGTCTCTCTCTCTGTCTCTGTTTCTCTGTCTGTCTGTCTGTCTCTCCCTCCCTCCCCCTCCCCCTCCCCCTCCCTCCCTGTCTCAAGCTGTCTGCTCAAGTTTATTCCTCTTCGGTATATGAACAGGAAGACAGGCCACAGATCAATGAAATAAGCAAGCAAACAATAATCCAAGCACTGGATTACAAAAACGATCATTTTCGGCCAACTAACGGCTAAACATGACGAGTGCGTGTGTGATTGCAGAGTCCCAAAACTCCAGTAGGGAAATGACTAGATTAGTGATTATGAAGTTAATTTGCTCTGTGACTCATCACTGTAACAATTATAATAGGATGGCCTCAAAATGTTTTAATTCTTCAGCGTCCTCCAATTCCTGCCAGCAGGAACGTGGTAAGAAATGTCAGCACACAATAAGCAAATAACACAGGGGTAAAGTTTAAATGGGCCCTGTGTCTTTACCTCCTGAGTAAATCCTCGTGCCTAGCTCTAATGAATAAAGAAACTGAACTGTATAATGGTTTCTCTACCAGAGCAATCCCAGACACCTCTGTTCAGAGTAGCCCATTAAATTTAAAGGGACTTTCCGGTAAAATGGATACAGCAGGGGTGAAATCTATTTATCTTCCCTACCGGTTCGGAAGTGCATGCGCCGTGCACATCACATACACGCGCAGACTCTCTGTGCATGCGCAGAGGGTAAAAAACAGGTTACTTCCTGGTTAAAACCAGGAAGTAACAACGGCCGGGAAGGTGGGCGGAGCCTTGTGCTACTGTCACTACCGGTTCTCCGAACCATCCGCCGCCATTGCTACCAATTCACCCGAACCGGTCTAAACCGGTGGCATTTCACTCCTGGGATACAGACATTTTCCCCAGCCAGCGCAGATTTTCAAGTGGCCACAGTAGAGAATTAAACCCAGGTTTAATTTAGCCAAAGCATCTGCCGACCTCTCAAGCTATAAAATGACATTTAAACTCTCTGTCCGAAGCCCTGGAAGCAAAACACCTGCTCTAAAATGGTGAGTCAAGCTGTGATAGTCAGCGAAAGGTGGTTTTGGAAAGAACGGATGAGCTCTTTCCCTGGGGGGACTCAGTGTGTTGTGGAAACTATGGCCTCTGGCTTAGCATAATGTTTAGTTTATAACAGTATGAAAAGTAAAGGATGGTTCAGTACATTCGGTGAACTTGCAAATTGCCTAATAGAATCTGGGCTATGTTGAATAATTGATGCCGCATGTTTTGGACTCTAAATCTCTGGCATCCTTTGCATTTTTCAGCACTCTCCTGTTTGATTATGCTGTTGATGCTGCCAGTAGAAGGCAAATTGAAGACATCTCCCTGTTTACTCAAAAGTTAATGCTACATTCAATAGTACTTCTTCCTTGCTTTGTGCAGGTATTTTTCGACTTACAAGAGCTCATTTAGTGATCTTTTGAAGTTACAACAGCACTGAAAAATGTGGCTTATGACCAGAGGTGAAATCCAGCAGGTTCTGACAGGTTCTGGAGAGCCGGTAGCGGAAATTTTGAGTAGTTCGGAGAACAGGCAAATGCCACCTCTGGCTGGCCCCAGAGTTGGATGGGAATGGAGATTTTGCAATATCCTTCCCCCAGGGGTGGGGAGGGAATGGGGGTTTTGCAGTATCCTTCCCCTGGAGTGGGGTGGGAGTGGAGATTTTGCAGTATCCTTCCCCTGCCACGTCCACCAAGCCACGCCCACAGAACCGGTAGTAAAAAAAATTGAATTTCACCACTGCTTATGACCATTTTTCATCTTTGTGGCATCCCCATAGTGATGTGATCAAAATTCAGCTGCTTGGCATCTAACTCGTATTTATGACCGTTGCAATATCCTGGGGTTACGTGATCAGCTTTTGCAACTTTCCGATGAGCAAAGTCACTGGGGAAGCCAGATTCACTTAACAGCCATGTTTCTAATTTAATAACTGCAGTGGTTCGCTTAACAACTGTGGCAAGAAAGGCCATAAAATGGGATAAAACTCGCTTTACAAATGTCTCACTTAACAGCAGAAATGTTGGGCTCAATTGTGGTCGTAGGTCAAGGACGAACTGTATAAGGATTGTCGTTAAATGTATTCATCGTGGCATGGAGATGGAAATTCAAGGCCAAGCTTGATTTAATTTGAGGGGATTTCAAAAAAGAGGAAAATAGCAGTGTTGGCAAAAATTGGTAGATGCCAGTGGAATAATCAATCTTTGGAAATGAGCCAGGTCCCTAGCTTTCCATGAGTTAATCAAATATCATGTATTATATGGCTCCCGGATATTTGTTAGGCCTCCCCTTTTTAAAAGTTCCTATTGTATTGACTTTTCTCATGCATGGTTATTTATGAAATATGATATTATGAAAGTAGGAGTATAAATTTGTGTAATACATAAATAATACATAAATAAACCGGTTGATTGATAGAACTAAAGAACCTCTTTTTTTTTCTTTTCTTTTTTTAAAAAATCAATTTTGGGTTGGGTATGGCACACAGGTTAGAGTTTTCATAATAATTTATTTCTTGGCCAAAGCTGACTCTTAGTCATCACCAAAATTTGTGTGGTTTTTCTTTCGAGATTATCTATACATCTGCATCTGTTTATCTTATATCCACCTATCTATCATCTCCGGATGTGTAAAACATATTTCTTGTTACATATGCAGTTTCTGATGAAGTAGACACTTGGCATAAATTTGTCTGATGTTAGTATGCCACCTCGTGGTCTCCAGTGACAGGAACATAAGATTTAAAACCAGTTGTTGCAGTTCAAGAAGGCGCCCAAGGAAGGATAAAATATTAATTCTACTGACATATAGAATTTAAACACAACACACACACACACACACACACACACACACACACAGAGAGAGAGAGAGAGAGAGAGAGAGAGAGAGAATATTGCCCTAAGCCAGAAACAGTGGATAAACTTTCAACATTTGACAAACCTAAAAAAAGAACATTAGAAATGTCAGACCAATCCATTTTCCTCCAGTAGTAATGCAGTACATGTCTAAAATAAAAATCATTAACATTGCATACATACATACATACATACATACATACATACATACATACATACATACAGCACCAGCAATAATGCCTGTTGTATGTCAGCAATATTTATATACAGTAATTGTAACTTTTATCTTTTAAAAAATTATTTGGAGGGGGACATACAAACAGTGGGAAAGCAAAGACATTATACCATTACACAAAACACATGCCCAAGATTTCCCAACGATTGTTTGCATTTTATATTGGAATAACTTTAGTTATTTCTAAGTACGTTAAGACTCCTTTCACATTTATTTTGGGTTTTAAAAAAAAAAGCCTTCAAGAAAACGTACTTCTGTTATTTGACAGTTCAATACCATATGAACCATTTCAGAAGATGGGATAGTAGGAGAAAAATCATTTTCCAGATGCTTTGGTTGTCCATTCCTATCGGACCTGTTTTGCCCCCCTAATTTTTCTATTTGAAAATGTAAATAAAATACAATCGGATGGATTCATGTTTCAACTTCTTCTGCTTGATCTTCAAATTCATAGGCTATAACCAGTGGTGGGATTCAAATAATTTAACAACCGGTTCTCTGCCCTAATGATTTCTTCCAACAACCAGTTCACCAAACTGCTCAGAAAGTTAACAACCGGTTCTCCCGAAGTGGTGCGAACTGGCTGAATCCCACCACTGGCTACAACCCTAGTTATACAACCTTTGACATACGTCCCTATCAATCTTTAACATGGTATAATCTGTTTCAGTAGTTAATGGTGCGCTGCTTGAACTATGCGCTTCTGGCTTGTTAAAATGTATTATCCTCATTGATGCATGCAGAAGGGCTATTTTGAGGACACTTCCCGGCTGATGGACAACCCATTATAAATAATTGCTAAGATATAAGCACCACCCCTGGCAATCTGTAATGGATGGTCAAAGCTGGGCTGAAGACATCAACATGCCACTCCAAAAGACAGAGAAGACGTGCATAGTAAATTTTACATGCCATGGCTTCTATCAATTTATGTGGGAATAAGTGGGATTTATCAAGTATCAGGCTTCTGATTCAACAACCCAAAATGGAAGTAATTAACCCAGGGGTGAAATCTACTTACCTTCCTTACTGGTTTGAAAGTACATGCGCCGCGCAGAGGGTAAAAAACACATTACTTCCTGGTTAAAACCAGGTAGTAACGACACCCGGGTGGGTGGGCGGTGCCTTGCGCCACCATTGCTACCGGTTCTACGAACCACCTGCCACAATCGCTATCAGATTGCCTGATCTGGTCTGAACCGGGAGCATTTCACCCCTGAATTAACCCCAAGGAAAGTCACTTAGAGCTCTGGTTCCTAGTAAGATTTATTAAGAAAGTTAAAGTAACAAACCCAGGATTTCCAGCAAGGATACTACTCTCTAATGGGAAGCCTACATTTAGGTAAAATAGGGCGGGGTGTTTCAGTTTCCTTAGCTCTATATAGGAAGGAAGGAAGGAAGGAAGGAAGGAAGGAAGGAAGGAGGGAAGGAGGGAACAAGTAGCAAAGGTAAATGAAACCCACCACTGATAAAAGTCCTGTAAATAAATAGGGTCAGAGCTGGCTTGCTGTCAGGGTTCCGACGGATGCTCTAATTAAATCATGAGCCTCGAGCCAAGCTTCAAAAGAAATCCAGTTATTTATTAGGAGCTTCATATCCGCATGTTCCCAAGTGAAGCCTGCTCTGACCCTACATAATTTACGCCCCTATCATGACCCTGTTTCCACCCTTCCCCCAGGGTGTTTCATCAATCACATTCGCCAACAGAGCAATTTCAGCGGTTGTAGAGACCACTCCCCTCCGGCTGCTGTGGGTAACCCTGGGATACAGCCTTGAGGGAGTTATGTCTGGAATGTGCATCTGTCTTTGGCTGCCATGCCATTTCATCAGTTTCCCATCCCCCCTTGCTTATGGCAACTCGAGAGCAGGCCAGGGATGCTTTGTGAGTTGATATCTTATCAAGCTAAGAATCAGCTCTCACATCCAGCTTTAGCATGTTGGATGAACCTGCCATGATGTAGTGCATTCCATTAAATCTGTGTTTCTTAGATGTTTTGCTCTCAGGATCCCTTCTCACTTTTGAAAACTATGGAGTACTCTAAAAGAGCTTTTGTTTGCATAGTTTTTATTTATTGATATTTACCATGTGAAAAAATAAAATGGATGCATTTGTAGAATATTTATTTATTGAATTGTGTAAAAACAATGTTAAATTCAATATTAATACCAGTAAAATATTTTTCATGAGGAACCCTCTTTTTTTTTTTTTTTGTTAATGAAAAATAATGAGAAATGTGATATTGATTTTAAATGTTTGCAAGTATCTTGATTCGGAGCTGCCAATCAGTGGCTAATTAAATGTTTTAAGTAAATTTTAATGGTTTAATGGTTTGTTTGCTTTGTTTTAATTGTTGTGAGCCGCCCCGAGTCCATTGGAGATAGGGCGGCATACAAGTTCCATTAATTAAATTCAATTAAATAACATTTTCAATATTTTCAATATTTGGCATTAAATCATTTTAATGTTGCAGACCTCCAAGAGGGTCTTGAAGGGGTCATTGTTGAAACACTCATTAACAGTTTAACAGTTTAACAGTAACAGAGTTGGAAGGTACTAGGGATTAAATCCTAATTGGTCTCATTAAGGCATCTTCTCTGAACAGAGCCATGGTGCTTTATCACCTATGGATGCCTGTTATATTTATATGTTATACTTATATTTGTATTTATTTATTAACTTTTATATTTATTTAACATTGATTGGAAGGGGTCAGAGCATTTGACCTGTAACTCAAAGGCAACTCCAAGCCCCCCCCCCGCCACCTTGAAAAGAGGCGGGCCTTCCACGCTGATAGCGTCAGCGTTACCATGGCGACGGAGCAAGCCTTGCGCAAAAGCCTTTGGCGCTCGATTGCTCGGCTTTCGGCTTGCTCGGCAGCTCAGCTCCGCGGACTGCGTCAAGGGCGGCCGCGACGCATGCGCACTCCATTCAAGCTCTTTTGGCGGCGGTGCGTTCTTCGCGGAGGCAGCCGAAGAGGGGAAGATGGTGAAGCTGACGGCGGAGCTCATAGAGCAGGCGGCGCAGTACACCAGCGCCGTGAGAGACCGGGAGCTCGACCTCCGGGGTGAGAGGAGCCGCCTTGGGGGTTCTGCCTACCCGGGCCGAGGTTGATTCTGTTCGACATAGTAGGCCCGGGCTCCTAAGCGCCCTGTGCAAAGCGTTTTCCGAGCGGGATGGTGGCCCGCGAGGGACTCATTTTACTAAAAGGCGTTTGTGGACCGTTAGGGAATAGGGGAGGCTATGTGGCTTTACTCTGTGCGCGTTTTCAGGTTCCCCAGGATAATCCCAGGACTGGTGTCGGGAATGGCTCCACTTCCGGTCCTCTGCCCCCATCTTTACACCCAAACCTGCTGTTTCTCACTGTCTGTTCCAGTTTGGTGTGACCTGCAAGGATCTGGCATGGCTACTTGGGCGGCAGCAGCAGCAGCAGCCTTGATTCTGATGCACGAACAGGCAAAAGAGCAGGCTTGGGTCTTCAGGATTGGGTCCCAAAGAGAGAGAATTTACATAGACGGGTAGATATAGAATTTAGATAGGTAGGTAGGTAGGTAGGACAGGAAGATATAGAGTTTAGGTAGGTAGAGATGGATGGATGGATGGATGGATGGATGGATAGATATAGAATTTAGACAGATAGATAGGAAGGTATAGAGGGTAGGTAGGTAGGTAGAGATAGATAGAATTTAGACAGGTAGGTAGATATAGAATTTAGATAGGTAGAGATAGATAATTTAGACAGGTAGATATAGAGTTTAGGTAGATAGAGATAGATTAGATAGATTAGATAGATAGATAGATAGATAGATAGATAGATAGATAGATAGATAGATAGATATAGAATTTAGATAGGAAGGAAGATATAGAGTAGGTAGGTACGTAGGTATGTAGAGATAGATAGAATTTAGACAGATAGGTAGATATAGAATTTAGATAGATAGATAGATAATTTAAACAGGTAGATATAGAGTTTAGGTAGATAGGTAGAGATAGATAGATATAGAATTTAGACAGGAAGATATAGAGTTTAGGTAGGTAGAGAGTGAGAGAGAGAGAGAGAGAGAGAGATAGATAGATAGATAGATAATTTAGACAGATAGGAAGATACAGAGTTTAGATAGGTAGGTAGGTAGAGGATAGATAGATAGATAGAATTTAGACAGATAGGTAGATATAGAATTTAGATAGGTAGAGATAGATAGGTACGTAGGTAGGTGGAGGATAGATAGATAGATAGATATAGAATTTAGACAGATGGGTAGATATAGAGTTTAGGTAGGTAGAGATAGATAGGGATGGATGGATGATGGATAGATAGAGAATAGACAGATAGGTAGATATAGAGTTTAGGTAGGTAGAGATAGATAGATAGATAGATAGATAGATAGATAGATAGATAGATAGATAGATAGATAGATATTCATTTATAGAATTTATATAGCTGCCCCATGATTCTAGATAGTTTACAAAAAAATAAAGCACCGATGACAGTTATCTAGTTTCAGTAATGAAGCATCTGCAAGAAAACAACCAAGCTCAGGGAGAACCACTCCTTATCTTGCCTTAAACTCTGGATCATTCTGGAAGCATTCAGGGGTCCCAACCTGTTCTTAGTGAGCCGGTTTTTGTGTGTGCTTTTTCTTCAGCAGTTCTATAAAAAAACAATTTTGTTTATTGTTGCTGATTGAGTCACTTTGCAACGATCTAAGGGGTCGCCAAACTTGGCAACTTTTAAGACTTGTTTTGCTGGCTGAGGAACTCTGGGAGTTGAAGTCCACAAGTCTTCAGCTGCCAAGTTTGGAGATCCTGATCTAAGTTAATCGAAGCCTAGGAGCTTGCAAGTAAATAAAACCTCCCAGATCTTTTGTATTTGTTAAAATGTGTGGTTTTCTTTTGTTACACATATTGACAGTGGTGTTTTTCAATAGGTAGGTCTGTAAAGTTATAGAACGCTGTTTCAAATGTTTCCTTTTATCAGAGCTTGCTGGCGTTCACTCTGGCAGACTCCCATCTTCTCTTGAATGTACTCCATTTTGCCAGGTCTTGTTAGATTTGTTATAAGAAGTGCAGCAATGATAATTTGCTGTTAAATGTTATCAGATGCATATTCAGAACGTGTATTTTTTATGTTATTATATTGTTCTGTTTTTTTTTTTATCAGGATACAAGATTCCTGTAATTGAGAATTTGGGTGCCACATTGGACCAGTTTGATACTATTGATTTCTCCGACAATGAGATCCGGAAGTTGGATGGCTTTCCGCTGCTGAGGAGATTGAAAACATTGCTGATGAATAACAACAGATTAAGGTGAGTTTGTTTTCAGCCACAATTTTGAGATTAAATGGAAATTCTAGATTGATCTTTATTTCTATTGCATACCTTCATGCAAATATAAAAGCAAATGATGCTTGGTAAAGAAATGATCTTCTACCAGATTTAATTTATTAGTTTTTCTCTTTAGCCTCTCCTTTTCTTTTTCTTTTTTTTCCTTCAGCCGAATAGGTGAAGGACTTGAACAGTCTTTGCCAAATCTCACTGAACTCATCCTTATCAACAATAACATCGTGGAATTGGTAAGTCAAATAAAGGAAATAAGTATCGCTTTGTGAGTACTAGGGTGACCTAGAGTTTGAGATTTATGTTCAGTTTTCTTCTCGGTATGAAAAACATTCTTAAAAATTGTGAACGCTTTAGTTGGGCATGCATAAAACCGGGGGAATCTGTACGGTAGTTTCTAGATGAATATCTGCATCATACTAAGCCAAGCCATTAACTATAGATTGCAAGAATATTGGCTGGATTTATAAATCACTTTAAGCCAAAACCAAAATACAACCTTTTTTGACACCATCTAAACTGAATTACATGGCTAAATGTCCTAATGGTTTTCTTTCTCTCTCTTTTGTTCTAATCTCAAGTCCATGGGCGCTGCTTATTTACGTATGACTTCTTCTAATAAAGGGAGAAAGAGGATGCTTTTTATGTTTAATTTTTCTTAGTTTTAGTATTATATCATTGGTTTAAATAGGCTTATATATGTGTCATTAATATAAACAGCAAAAGACAGAAATTTTCAGGGAAACAGGATTGATGAAAGCAATTTCAGTGCTCACGGTCAAAGGTTGCAGTATTCCCCTCTTGTGGAAACTGAAAGAGAGATCTTAGTCTCTAAATGCAGTTTGACAAAAACACAGGTAAACAGCGCCGTCTTGGGTTTCTGCGATTTCAATCCATGTGTGTGTTGTTCTGTCTTGTGAATGGCTTATGCCAATCTGCAGAACCTTATTGACCTTATAATGCATAAACCTGGGAAGCTTTTCCTTATGTAATCTCCAAAAGGTCATTGGTTTCTTCCTTCCAGAAGAAAAAGTTAACGCCTTTCTCTAGTTCCGAAGGAATTCTGTGCATCAAAGAGGCCAGTTGTTTGCAGCCTGGGCATTTAAACTGTACAGTTCAGAAAGCTTCACATAAACCTTGCTTCATGTTATGAAGCTTTCTGAACTGTACAGTTTAAAATGCCTAGGCTGCAAACATCTGGCCTGCTTGATGCACAACATTCTTTCTGAACTAGAGTGTGAATTGACATCGTGAATACTATTCCTAAACTTTTTAAAACTGAATTGCATGCATGCTTGCTCTGTACTAAATCTTGCACTTCCTGAAGGAAACAGTGCACAATGTACATAACGTGGTGTAAAATTAACTAAATGTTTTATGTTGTACCTTTCTTAGGGTGATCTTGATCCTTTGGCAACTATCAAATCCCTAACTTATCTGAGGTACAAAATCTTTATTTTTAAACAACAGTTTCTGATTGTTGAAAAAAGTGAGGACACTGCTACTGTCACTTAAAAGCAAATTTATATATTCACTTAACAGATCTATATTCCACTTTATTTTGTACAACTAAAGGTAGCATTCATAACCCCTCCTATTTTCTTTGTAACCACTTCTTCTCTGTGGGAAAGATTGGGCTAAGACAGGAGTGTCAAACTTGCACTGTCACAGCATTGTCACGTGACATATCGTGAGTTTTTCCCCTTTGCTAAACCAGGCATGTCCAGCGCGTGACACATCCGGCCCACGGGCCACAAGTTTGATAGCCCTGGGCTAAGAGAAAAGGACTCATCTATCATAAAAGCCAGCTGGCTTTTTCTAGCATAAAAGCCAGCTGGGTAGCATTGGATCAGTCCTTTTCTCAATAAAGACTATGATCATACACGGTGAAGAAAATGCAGAAAAATTCACACAGTTGTCACTTGTTCATTTTTTTTTAGATTTAAGTGGGTTTGCAGTGACCATGAGAGGACAGAATGTAATTTACCAGTATTAGAACGAGGCATTTTGACCTTGGAATGATTTATAATACGTATAATACATAATGTTAAATCAATTCATATAGGTTAAACTTCTTGGTATGTATTTGAAAAACCATTTTATACGTAGTGTTGACAAAACATAAGAATTCTTCGTTGATATAACAGCAGGTTCTTTTGCACGTGTTAATTTAGAACAAACCTGAGGATTTTTAAAATCTGCAATTACTCATTAATTGGTTGGTGTTGCAAATTGGTATTCTTATCCTACCAAAAGAAGTGTTGTTGCTTTTTCTTTTGGTAATTCGTTTATTGTAATTATTCAAATGTACATTCCTCTGTTCTGTGGTTTCACATTTTATCTTGTATGTTTCTCTTATGAGTTCCTGTGTTCAAATGGTCTGAACGCATTTTTAAAAAAAGATTATGTGAATGTCTTCCCTTTGCAGCGTTTTGAGAAATCCTGTAACAAATAAGAAGCATTATAGGCTATATATCATTCATAAGGTTCCACAGGTCAGAGTGCTGGATTTCCAAAAAGTGAAATTAAAAGTAAGTCGTCTGACACTTTTCTTTTGAAGTACTGTTTCCTGACAAGTATATTCAGTTACATAGTTTTGAGTTTTTCTCTCTAACCTACAGTAATTTTCCGGGTTAGCATTTTGATTATGGATCGATTTTTTGCAACTGTAATTTGAAATGCAGTCTTGTGGTACGCTTATGGAAACATACCATAAATGCAGTAATAAGGTTGGGAGTTTTAAAATGTATACTTGGGTTCTGAATTTAAAAATTAAGATAAAATTAGGAATTCTGGTATTGTGTGCGACCATCATATGACAGACTGAATGAAAATTCAGAATTCATTTAAAAAATGTTTTCTGTTCTTTTAAATGACCACATTTGGAGCAATTCGTACGTACTTGGTTATTCACTTCTTCGATGGTCGGAGAAAGAAAGTCACTCTCAAGAGCAGCATCTAAGCTAAATGAAATTTCCCATTATGACACAGCAGTTCATATGTCATCTCCGACAGAAGCACATCCCTTTTTAAAATAGAAACATCCAACAAAGTGTGCAACTTTGGGGGAAGAATTGCAAGTTGAAATGCGTAACGTCAACATGTATGCACACATTTACTGTATTTTTCGGAGTATAAAACGCTCCAGACTATAAGATGCACCTACCTTTTTTGGTGAAGAAAACAAGAAAAAGAAATCTGCCTCTGCCTCCCAGCAATTTTGCCTCATTGCAGCAAACAGCAAATAGCCTGCTTTGCTTTCCTTTTCGTTTTCAGCATAGCTTGATTAGCACAAGAAAAAAAAAAATCTGCTCCCAGCAATTTACCTCCTTGCAGCAAGCAGCAGAGCCCTGCACAAAACAACTGAGAGCAAAACAGCTGAGCGTCGGGAGGCCGATCCAATCAACTTGTGCTAATTAGGCTGTGCTGAAGCTGAAAGGAGCTGTTTCTTCTTGCTGTTTGCTGCAAGGAGGTAACTGCTGCGAGGCAGAGGCCAAAGGGTGGAGGCCAGTGGGTGGGCGGGGCTACATTCTGTATATAAGATGCACCTAAATTTTCACCCCTTTTTAGGGGCGAAAAAGGTGCGTCTTATACTCTGAAAAATATGTGTGTGTATATATATGTAAGTTATTACCTCACCCTACAAATTGCTTTGGGGAAAAACCATGCACAGTAGGCTTGTTTCTGTTGATGTTGCATTAACTTTGTGTGTGTGTGTGTGGTGTTGCTGTAGGAGCGTCAGGAGGCAGAGAAAATGTTCAAGGGCAAGCAGGGTGCACAGCTTGCAAAGGATATTGCCAGGAGAGCCAAAACGTAAGATACGGATAACCACTTTAAACTCTTCAGAAACACCACAGGCAAATGGAAAAATAAGAAAAATAAATAAAGAAGAAGAAGCAGTAGCTGTCACTAATTAGCAGTGCATTGCTTCATATACTTTAGAAGAAACAATATGATTTTTTATTTTTTTTGTCACCAATCTGGTGGTTCAAAATTCAAATCGGCAGCTTAACCTTCGCGCAGCATTTACAATTTTGCTTGGGACAGTGTTAAAATGGGCGGGTTTAGGGAATGCTTTCCTGCTGGTGTTTCTGAAAGAGCTATTCTTTGATTATATCAGTTTGTTAACAAAGATAAGATACTACACTTGATTGAAATCTGGGCTTCCCTGAGCTTCTCTTGGGAAGTTCGAGAAGCATGTGAAGAAGATCTTTTAAAATTGAACCATACCTTCCTTCCTTCAGTTTTAACCCAGGTGCTGGTTTGCCTACTGACAAAAAGAAGGCTGGGCCCTCCCCGGGAGATGTAGAGGCTATAAAGGTAATATTTTTCAGACCCCATAAAAGGAGCAGTTCAATCAAGAAACTCACTGGTCACTGGTCAAATCTAGCCAAAGATTTGATAATGGAAGTACTTCATCATCTTCTTTTAATGACCCCATAATCCCTTGCGGGGTGGAGTCAGGGCAACTGAATGGAGCTGAGTGTTTACTGGCCGGATGTCCTTCCTGTCGCCAGTGCGGAGTTTTGTTCAGCAGATATATTCTCATTGTGCCCAAAGAAAGAGAGAAAAAATTATCTGCCTCTATCTAGGATCGAACTCGCAGCCTCCTGATTATTATTATTATTATTTATTCAATTTATATACCGCCCTTCTCCTATTGGACTCAGGGCGGTGCACAGCCAAGGATAAAAAACATACCAATACAAAATTTAAAATCAATTAAAAGAATTATACAGCTTTGGCCCACAATTTAAAACAATCCAATTAAAACCCAATTTACACTTAAAAAGCTAAAAAGAGCTAAAAAGGGGGGGGGGTGTTTCATGCCAGTCCTGCTTGATGGAAAAGAAAAGTTTAGGGCACGGCGAAAGACCCGGAGATCTGGTATCCTTTGTATCTCCGGGGGCAAATCGTTCCAGAGGACAGGTGCTGCCACAGAGAAGGCCCTCCCCCTGGGGGTCGCCAGCCGACATTGCCTAGCTGATGGCACCCGGAGGAGTCCCTCTCTGTGGGAGCGTACTGGTCGGTGGGAGGCCATCAGCGGCAGAAGGCGGTCCCACAAATACCCAGGTCCTATGCCATGGAGCGCTTTAAAGGTGGTGACCAACACCTTGAAGCGCACCCGGAAGACCACTGGAAGTCAATGCAGCTCACGCAGGAGAGGCATCACATGGGAGCGCCCTCTTGCTCCCATAATCCCCTCCGCGGCCGCATTCTGCACCAGTTGGAGCCTCCGGGTGCTCCTCAAGGGAAGTCCCATGTAGAGAGCATTGCAGCATTGCAGTAGATTGTGAGGAGAGAGCTCCACCTCTAGGCCACTGGGCCACTCCTTGATACAGAAGTACAGGCGGCTGCTAATTCCCAGAACTCTGTTTGCAGTTGTGTAAACTAGCTTTTGCTACCATCGTGAATTGTATAGCTTTCTCTTTGTTTTGCAGCTGACAAGTACAGATGACTTAAAAATTTCATAGCTATGTTGTTACTGAAAATATTATCCTTTGAGCCAATCATTTGAATATTCATTAGCCGTTTAAGTTAATTTACAAGACTGACTTTGGATGTTTCTTTTCAAGAACGCCATTGCAAACGCCTCAACTCTAGCTGAAGTGGAGAGGCTGAAAGGTTTGCTGCAGGCTGGTCAAATACCTGGCAGGGATCGGAAAACTGGTAAGGAATAATCAGTCTTCTAACATTTAGAAAGCATAGCTGACAAGTTTCCTTTGAAAGAGCAGAGAAGGAGGTTTTTTTTTTTACTGTTTCTAGAGCAATTTAGGGCAATTGTGTAGATAGAATGGAACACTTCAAGGGTGAGGTATTTAAATTGCCATCTTATGGAGAATATATTGTTTTGAAATACAAAGACAACACAGAATTACATATATTTTTTTGGCTACAGAATGTGGCCATATATCCTTACTTGCAATTGGAGAGAGCAAAGGCCAGAACTTCTAAGAAAGTTGAAGAAAGTTTTTTTTTTTTTTTTAATTTGATTTATATGCCGTCCTTCTCCGGAGTCTCAGGGCGGCTTACAGTGCGTTAAGCAATAGCCTTCATACTTTTGTATATTTTATACAAAGTCAGCTTATTGCCCCCACAAACTGGGTCCTCAATTTACCTACCTTAGAAAGGATGGAAGGCTGAGTCAACCTTGAGCCTGGCAAGATTCGAACTTACTTTAATTGCAGACAGCTGGTGTTAAATTATAGTGTTTAGTCTGCAGAGCTATCCAGGCTCCAGCAATTAAGTTGCTAAATTAGTATGAGCTTAAATCTTTCCAAATGGAAAAAAAAAAAAATCTGACTCAGTACAACTGTTCCTTTGGTAAGAATTTAAAGAGCCTCGGTGGCGCAGTGGTAAGAGTGCAGTACTGCAGGCTACTTCTGCTGACTGCTGGCTGCCTGCAATTTGACAGTTCGAATCTCACCATGCTCAAGGTTGACTCAGCCTCCCATCCTTCTGAGGTGGGTAAAATGACTACCCAGATTCTTGGGGGCCATATGCTGACTCTGTAAACCGCTTAGAGAGGGCTGTAAAAGCACTGTGAAGCGGTATATAAGTCTAAGTGCTATTGCTATTGATCTTTCATATCTCTGTTTGACAGAAATAAATTGTATTTGTATTTTTATGTTAATTAGGTCCTTCAGATGAGGCTGGGGAAGAGATGGAGGAAGATACAGTTGCCAATGGGTCTTAATACTTTTTTTTTTACATCTTGGATAATCTACAATGTACTATTGTTTGACTTTTTTCCTTCTGGATAATGTTTTTTGTTGTGTTAAGAAGCAACTATGAAAATATGCAAATTGTAGTTTGTAAATTTTATACTGTACATTTGCAGTTAAATAAAGCTGCCTTTTTTTGAAATGGATCACACCATGGTGTGAACTTCTTACCATGTTTAAACTATGTTCAACTGGATTAACAGCATAATAAAGTAGTAGTACTAGAACTGCTGGTGAAATGGTGAATGGACCTGTTTTACTTTTTCCTGATTTTTTTAAAAAAAATTGTTATATGGCTCGTGATAAACCAAATAAGGTATATATGTTTGGATTTG
This sequence comes from Pantherophis guttatus, assembly GCF_059756535.1. Lineage (NCBI taxonomy): Eukaryota > Metazoa > Chordata > Lepidosauria > Squamata > Colubridae > Pantherophis > Pantherophis guttatus. The sequence goes on along the minus strand of NC_142075.1, from coordinate 11,684,869 downwards.
TTTGTCAGTGGTGTTATGAAAATGTTCTGCCCCAGCTACGGACCCCAAAGAACGCAGCACACACAAAGTCTGTACAAACCTTAGTTTACTAAATTAAATCAGTCTTTTTCAAACAAAGGCTGTTAATTAACTTTCTTAACAGCCTACAAGAATCCAAAGAATAAATAATCGTAATCTTACTATGGTTGGCAGAAAGCCCAGAAGCAATTTGCAGGAAGCTGATAGAACTAAGATCAGGACACGAGAGTGAACGAAGTTGTTCCCTGCAAATTGCTTCAGTTGGCATTCCTCCTTAAATAGGCTAGGGGAGTGGCCAATTAGCCCCAAGCCTTACTCTCGAGGAGACCTCCTCCTGAGGAGCCACTCCTGCCTTTTGGCAGCTCTGCGCGCCCGTGCATCGAGAAGAGGCTCCTCCTCTTCTTCCTCTTCACTTATGGGAGCTTCTGGAGGTTCTGAAGGCCCTGGCTGAATCCCCGCCTCTGGCACCACATCTTCTCCAGCCTCCTCATTGTCTGACTCGGGTGCCAAACTTTTGATCGGGTTCTTGTGACAATAGCTAATTGGTGGCGCACCCAGGAAAGAACTGAAATATCTGTCCTTAAAGCCCCTTGCTACTAGTCAGAACACATGTGTAATTGGTACAAATGTGAATATCCTGTCGGAGAGACATTTTGGTTTTAAAATCTGATGAGATCAAGAGATTGCTCTGCCTTGAATCTAGTGACAGGCTAGGAATCCCTTTTTAGAAGCTTTCAGTCGATCCTGAACGATTGTTATAGAGGAGTTCAAAACACGAAAAGCATACTGGGCGTATTTATCTTTGCATATCCAGGTAGTCCTCGAACTGTTGTGTTCATTTAGTGACAGTTCAAAGTTACAACGGCACTGGAAAAAAAAAAGTGACTTCTGACCGTTTTTCCCAGTTAATGAACTTTCCAGCATCCCCATAGTTAGGTGATCAAAATTCATACTTCGAATTTTAACGGGTTCATATTTATGACTGTTGGCTGTGTCCCATGGTCACGTGATCCCCTTTTGTGACCTGACGAGGCAAAGTCAATGGGGAAGCCAGATTCACTTAACAACCGAGTTAGTAACTTAACATCTGCAGTGATTCACTTAAGAACTGAGGCAAGAAAGGTCATAAAACGGGGCAAAATTCGTTTTTAACAAATGCCTCACTTAACAACAGAAATTTTGAGCTCCATTGGGGTCATAAAATGAAGACTACCTCTGTGTATATATATATATGTGTGTGTGTGTGTGTGTGTGTGTGTGTATACATGTGGATGTATATGTGTGTATGTATATATGTATGTGTGTATGTATAAAACGTGTTTGCGTGCATCCACATCTGTATAAAAAAACAAAATGCATTTTCATGCGCACGTATTGAGCTGCATCTTATTGTTTCAACTCCTACCCTCAAAACAACGCTATAGAGCACTGCACACCAAGACAACAAGACACAAGAACAGTTTTTTCCCGAACGCCATCACTCTGCTAAACAATTCCCTCAACACTCTCAAACTATTCACTAAATCTGCATTATTACTATTAATCTTCTCAGCGTTCCTATTACCCATCTCCTCCCACTTATGACCGCAGCTTTGATGCTTGTATCCTTACGATTTATATTCATATTGTTTCCCGATTGCTTTATTTGTAACCTATGACTATCATTAAGCGTTGTACCTTACGATTCTTGACGAGCGCATCTTCTCTTTTTATGTACACTGAAAGCCTACGCGCCAAAGACAAATTCCTTGTGTGTCCAATCACACTTAACAGTAACGGAGTTGGAGGGGGACCTTGGAGGTCATCTAGCCCAACCCCCTGCTCACCTAAGGATTCGAACTCAATGCCTTAGCCACTTGAGCCACCTAAGTCACTTGGCCAATAAAGAATTCTATTCTGTTCTTATATAAGCCCGGGCCACTGCACTGCGTGCACAAAACGCATCGCGATTTGTTTACAAACAACTTTTGCAAACTGGATATAAATTTCCTCTTAACTCAAACTTTCCAGCCAAGCGATCTACGCCAAACTCCGCCCCCCCCCAAAAAGCGCCTATCAGATTCCTGCCTGCCCGCCCCGCCTCCAAGATAGCCCCGCCCCCCTGGAGAAGCCGGGCTTTCCCCGTTCAGCCTAGTCATCTTTAACCTTGCCCCCACCCCTTCCTCCTGATTGGTTAAACACCTTCTCCCGCCTCCTCCTCCGATTCGCCTCCCGATTGGCTCGACCGGCCTCATTGGGTGACGGATATTCCGAGGTGCGGCGTCGCCATTGGCTGGCCGTCCGAGGGCTTAAGGAACCCGGATGTTTCTGTCTGAGGGAAGGTCCGGCTTCTCGGCGGGATGGCGGGTAACGTGGCCCCGGATCCCCAGGAAGGAGTCCAGTTCTTCCTCCAAGCAGGTGAGGGAGAATCTGCGTGGGGGTTGTGTCCCTTCGGGGCTTTCGTGGGAGGAGTTCCCGGATCTAGGGCTAAAAAAAAAAAAAAAAAAAAATCGAGCCTCCATGTTCAAGAGCAGTCTATCGTACCTAAGGGTTTGGGCGGGCGCGAACGGGGGAAAAGACAGCCTGGCTTGCGCGGTTGCGCCTTTTAACACACATTTCTCACAGAGATGGGGTGAATCTAGTCTCTCTGCCACAACACTGGGGTTCTCTCTCACCCCCCCACCCGAGAGGAGAGAGTTGGGGGACTACAGTTCCCATCATTCTGAGCCGCGTGGGCTTTGGAGCTTTGGAAGCGAACGTCATAAAGGGACGCAGCGGAGGTGGGGCCGGGTGACGTCCCTTCTTGCCTTGCAGAAACCAAAGCCTGATCATAAATAACGAGTGTAAATAACAGGGCAAAGCAAGAATTGAATAGAATGGAATAACAGGGTTGGAAGGGATCTTGTAGGTCATCTAGTCCAACCCCCTGGAGGAGGAGGGGGGAAGGAGGAGGAGCAGGGGGGGAGGAGGAGGAGGGGGGAGGAGGAGGAGGAGGGAGGGAGAGGAGGAGGAGGAGAGGTAGAGGAGGGAGGAGGAGGGGGAGGAGGAGGGAGGAAGGAGGAGGAGAGGTAGAGGAGGGAGGAGGAGGAGGAGGGAGGAAGAGGAGGGAGAGGAAGGAGGAGGAGAGGTAGAGGAGGGAGGAGGAGGAGGAGGAGGGGGGAGGAAGAGGAGGGGGAGGAAGGAGGAGGAGAGGTAGAGGAGGGAGGAGGAGGAGGGAGGAAGAGGAGGGAGAGGAAGGAGGAGGAGAGGTAGAGGAGGGAGGAGGAGGGGGGAGGAGGAGGAGGAGGGAGGAAGAGGAGGGGGAGGAGGAGGGAGGAAGAGGAGGGGGAGGAAGGAGGAAGAGAGGTAGAGGAGGGAGGAGGAGGAGGAGGGGGGGAGGAGGAGGAGGAGGGAGGAAGAGGAGGGGGGAGGAGGAGGGGGGAGGAGGAGGAGGAGGGAGGAAGAGGAGGGGGAGGAAGGAGGAGGAGAGGTAGAGGAGGAGGGAGGAAGAGGAGGGGGAGGAAGGAGGAGGAGAGGTAGAGGAGGGAGGAGGAGGAGGGGGGGAGGAGGAGGGAGGAAGGAGGAGGAGAGGTAGAGGAGGGGGGAGGAGGAGGAGGGGGAGAAACTGGAATCCTGCTGAGCAGGATCCACTCTTTCTTTTTTTTTTTAAAGGTAGATTTTCCTTCCACTTCTCAAAGAGGGGCACATACTTAAATTGTATGGCTGATGAATGCTGCCAGCCAGAGTGTTAATGTTGTTGTTGGAAGAGGAGGAGGAGCCTTGAAATGGCATGAAAGGAGAGAGAAAAGACAACAAAGAGGATAAAAGGGTGTCTTTAGGCTAAATCGTATAATGCCTAAATGAGGGAACTAGTTTATTGTCGTTGGACGTGGCATGACGAAATTAAATGCTGTCTTCAGTGTACATTTATAACTATAAAAATAAAAGAAACACAAACATACATCCTTTACATTCTATATAATTGAAACGGAAAACCCGATATTGCATTATACCGTAGAATTCAATATGGTTATTGCCCTGGGATAGAAGCTGTTTTTCAGCCTATTTGTCCTTGTTTTTATTATCCTGTACCATCTGCCAGAAAAGAGAATAGAATAGAATAGAATTTTTTATTGGCCAAATGTGATTGGACACACAAGGAATTTGTCTTGGTGCATATGCTCTCGGTGTACATAAAAGGAAAGATACATTCATCAAGAATCATAAGGTACAACACTTAATGATAGTCATGGGGTACAGAGGGTAATAGTTCCAAAAAAAAAAAAGGGGTGCCCAGGATGAGATGGATCTTTAAGACTGTTTTGAACTTTCTTAAGGCAGCGGGAGCTATAAAGCTCCTCCAAAGAGGGGAGAGGGCAACCCATGACCTCTGGGCAATGACATTGACCCTCTGGAGTGCTGTCCTATGAATGTGAAAGAACATCATAACTATGTAGTATGATGGACTTGCAGGGCCGGCGTAACATGTTCACACAGGTGCAATATGCCTGGGTAGTTGTTAATATGATTTATTGGGTTAGGGATTTTCTGTCTTCACTGTGAGTTATATTGTGTTCGGGGGGGGGTGCACTGAGGGAGCTCAACCAATCTCATTGTACGTATGTTGTGCAGTGACAATAAATATTATTATTATTCTAAGTCTAAGTCCAGTATTTGAGGGGCTGTCACACAGAAGAGGGGATCAACCTATTTTTCAATATTTGAGGACAGGATAAGAAGTCCACAGATGGAAACTTATCAAGGAGAGAGCCAACCTAGAATTAAGGAAGAATTTCCTGACAGTGAGAACAATTAATCAGTGGAACGACTTGCCTCTGGAAGTTGTGGCTGCTCCATCACTGGAGGCTTTTAAGAAGAGATTGGATAGCCATTTGTATGAGTATAGGGTTTGCTCCTTAAGCCCCCTAGAGGGTTGGACTAGAAGACCTCCAAGGTCCCTTCCAAATCTATGTTTCTCTATTTCTATGTTTTGAAAAAGAGGAAAGTATTTCTGGGGATCCTAGTTTCTACTACACTATGTGCCTTACTTCTCCAAATTAGCCTGTTGAAATGGGGGCAGTAGAAAAGTATATCTGGATTGAAGTGTTGGGAATTAAGTTATGAGTTTAAAAAAAATTCTGACTCTTGGAGTTTTTGCTACTTATGTTTCACTTGGATGTATCATTTTTAATTGTTTCCTTTCTTAGTTTTCTTGTTGCATGTACTGTATGTTTTGTTCTTTGAGGAAAACATTTTTTGAAAAGTGGAAAAGGAATGGTTACAGTAATTGTTACCACTGAGATCATAGTTTCATAGTTTCATTTACAAAATGAAACAATATCCAAATAAAATTGTTCTTTGTAAATACAGGGAAAAAATAGAATAATTTCTTGAACTGAAAGTCAGCTGCACCTGCAAAGGACGAGCCAAAATTTGCTGTGTTGTACTAGCAAAGGGAGCAGCTGGCTGTACATGATAAATTACTAGATATCTGATGCCATAGATGTATGGATTAATGTTTTTATATTTTTATTTGGTCCTTCGTTAGCTTAACACAGCCAGGGTGGATAAAAATCAATGTTTTTTTTTTAAAATATAAAAAATATCAGATTCTTTTTTTACGGTATTTAAATCAGATTTTTTTGATTTTTATCAAATTTATTTTAATAAAATGCTTTTGGAGTAAAAATCTATCTAAAGATAGTTTTCTATTTAAGATACATTAATAATTTAGTTTATTCAGCATGAAATGGAGCTTAGTTTTGTAGCATGAGGCTGTATATTCTGCAATATTAGGATTGTTGGTGTGTCAACAGTGAGTCAGAGGACGAGCTGCTGTGGGAGAGAGATGACAGGTGCTCCTTAAAAATTGTGATTTAAATTGGGTTGATTTAAGTCAAGCCTTTTTACCAGTGATTTAAGGTTCAAGGTTGACTCAGCCTTCCATCCTTTCTAAGGTAGGTAAATTGAGGACCCAGTTTGTGGGGGCAATAAGCTGACTTTGTATAAATATACAAAAGTATGAAGGCTATTGCTTAACGCATTGTAAGCTGCCCTGAGTCTCCGGAGAAGGGCGGCATATAAATCAAATTTAAAAAAAAGATTTAAATTGTGATTTAAATCGACTTGATTTAAATCAAATCCACCCTGAACATAGCTGTATTTTTTCACTGCCATGTTACTGTTGCAACAGACCAAATCCCAAGTTGTTCTTGCCTGTATCCAAATTCAATTATTGTCTTGTCTTGTCTTCCCTTCCAGTAAATTCACTGTTCTCAGACTATGGCTGGTACATCCTCTTCGCTCTTATTGCCGTTTATCTGCTCGTACAAAAACTCTCAAAAAATCTTCAAGGCGCTAAAGGATCCAGTGTGCCTATAACAGCTATAGGTGTGTATGAATAATGCTCTTGACTGACTGTTCTCTCTATGCCTGCACAACTTTAGATCTTTATGCATTAGATCGGGGTACATTTATTATGGCCAATTCTAAAAAAAATAAATGGTATTAATTACCGTATTTTTCAGAGTATAAGATGCACCTTTCCCCCCCCAAAAAGAGGGTGAAAATCTGGATGCATCTTATACTCCTAATGTAGCCCCGCCCAGCTTCTCAAAAGGAGGTTTCAGAGGCTGAAAAAAGCATCAGAAACTCTGCTTCAGAAAAGAAGCCCCCAAACAGAGCTTCAGAAAAGAAGTCCCCAAACAGAGCTTCAGAGGCTTTTTTTTCTGAAGCTCTGTTTCGGAGGCTTTCAGAGGCAGAAAAAAAAGTTTTTTCTGAAGCAGAGTTTCAGAAGTTTCAGAGACTGGAAAAAAAGCAAGGCACAGAGCTCACAACCAAAGAACCTGTTGCTAAAATTCACTTCTGGGAACAGCTGACTGGGAGTATTCTGGGAGGCCGATCCACCTGCCAATCAGTTTTTTTCTTATTTTCCTCCCCAAAAACTAAGGTGCATCTTATACTCTGGTGCATCTTATACTCCGAAAAATACGGTAGTATCAAGATGAGTTTCTCTTCTTGAACAGAGTAGGTAAGCCTATGAAAACTGGGAAGATGATGTTAACTCCTCGACTGTTATGTCTCCAGGTAGAATGTCCTCAGAGCAAGAATCTCCATTTTACTTAATTTATTCTGCAAAGCTGCAACAAAATTGCAGTAATGGCTTGTTCGTATCGTGCTATTTATCTGCTACTGTTGCTAATAGATAATGTGATCATCATCTTCACAGAACTAAGGATGAGGTATCCCTCTTCTGTGATTCGTGAGAGGCAAAATATAATTCAAGAATCCCTGGTTCTTGAAATTCCAAACTGGGTGTTTCTCTTATGATTGGAAGAAAGAATGGATCCAGTGGTGGGATTCAAAAATTTTTACTACCGGTTCTGTGGGCGTGGCTTGGTGGGCATGGCCAGGGGGTGTGACAGGCAGCACTTGGCCTCCTGCACACACAACCTGGGAGCAAAATCGGGCCACGGGGGGCACCGCGGGAGACCCCTCCCTGCACTTACCTGGGAACCAAAATGAGGCGCGTGGGGACTCCTGGAAGGGGCGGGGTGGGAAGGGGCGGGGCCAACCAGCAATTTAATTACTGGTTCGCTCAAACTGGCTGAATCCCACCACTGGATGGATCCCTTTTTTAAATTCGTGGAATGTGTGTCTGCTGGTATTGCTTCAGGGAAGTTGTCTATGTGTAGAAGTAAACTTATAATGTTCTGGGTCAGCCAGTCCTGCTTATCCCTTCCATTTTCCAGATTCATCATGTTTTATTCCAGAAAAGTAGCTTTGTTCAGTTCTTCTGGTTTTGGTTTAGCATATTTGTCTCAAAGAGGGCTAAGGATAACAGGAATGGTTACAACTTCCAGGTTGAATTATTCTGCTGAACTATTAAGCCAGCTAGAAGAGATTAACTCTTAAGCAGTAGGTGGCAAATGAAATTAAGGCAGGTTTTGGTATCGGAAGAGGTGAAAACCACAAGGCTAGGGCAAATGTATGATTTCTGGCAGACTTTTAAGCTTTTGCTAACTCTCTCTTGGGATTGATTCAGAACCAGACGATGTGGTTAAACAACAGGAAGCTCTTCTAGCTGCCCGAATGAAGATGCAGGAACAATTGAATATCCAAGCAGAGAAGTTCAAGGAAAAACAGAAGATGGTATGTCTCAGCCAGATGGGTTTGTTTCAGATACTAAAGCAGCTGTTTACAGAACTACTACTGCCTGCAGCAACATTATAAGACCGGCAGCTATCAGTGTGCTTTCTATTCAGAATCTGAAAAATGAACAATCAGTACCATAAATAGAATTTTAAGATACAATTTGGGATCTTTGTTCGAAAGAGCTAATTTAGAATGTGGCACCGGAGTTTCTATTCCATTGCGCTTGGGCACAAGGCACTCCCTGCGATGAATTGGATTCACACATTGCACTAAACCATACGGCTTGATGGTTGGAGGCAGGAATGTGATGGTGGAATGTAAAATAGACATAGCGGTTTAGTGTGCTTTATGAACCAGGTTACTCTGGTTTGTCCATCAGAGTTGGTAAAGTAAACCATAACTTAATGTAATATGTGAATCTGGTCAGTTTGGATTGCTTGGCTGCAGCATAATGGCTTGAAATATTCAGAAAACATTGGGGGCCTGGGACACAGCACAGTATATATTCTTTCCCGTCTAAAAAATGGGGGGGCGGGGCGGGGGGGGAATGAAAAGTGAGCTGCACTCTGTTAATTTCTTTTTTTAAAAAATATATTTTTATTATACAGGTTTTTTTCATTTTACATCACAGTTTCAAACTTTGCAACAGTGATATACTGGTATACATCCACATTTTTTTTTACATTATATATTTTATTATGTCTTCTAATATACATTATCATATTCGTAGCTATGCTTTCCATATTTCTAACACTAATCTCTATATAATTATCATTCTAAGTATTTTATTTGACATTTTTATAACCTCTTACCATAATATTATTTACAATAAATATTCTATCATTATACTTACATTTATTTCTAAATTCTAGTCCTCTGTTAATTTCACCATGCTATCTCAGCAATTGTCCAAATTGTCCTCTTCCATTCCAAATAACTTGTTTCGTTCTCTGGCCATGAAAATAGCTTCCTGTGACATCAAAATCAGCTGGTTTACTTATTCCTTTCTCTTCATATTGAAGGGAAAAGGTGCAGTAAAATCTCTTCTGGTTTAAGGATTTCCCTAGGACTAAGCACTGAAAGAATTCTTTTTATAGCTGCAAAAATGTTAATTTCGTAGAACGTTTTCATGACTTTTCAAGCTACTTTGCTTGCCTCATTGGAGGCTTTTTTCCTGAAAAAGCAACTCTTGTGCATAAAAAGAAATATGTGCACTTCTACATAGGGCAGTGTTTCTCAACCTTGCCAAATCTAAGATGTGCAGACTTCAACTCCCAGAATGCCGTCGCCAGACTTGCTGGCTGGGGAATTCTGGGAGTTGAAGTCCACATGTCATAGAGTTGCTAAGGTTGAGAAACACTGGCATAGGGGCTGTTATATTTAATTCTGGTCTCCTGATGCTAGTGTCAGGCTCAGAATACAACCAATCCAGGGGGAGGTTCTACTTACCTTTACTACTGGTTCGCATCGTGCCCACGTGTGCACGCTCATTTGCGCACTCTTCTACGCATGTGCAGATCACCTATGATGACGTCCGGGTCAATGGGTGGAGCCTCCCGCCGGTTTTACTACCAGTTCTTGCGAACCCGTCCAAACCGGGGGCAACCCACCACTGAACCAATCCCACACCCAAGTAAAATGGGTGTGACAGGTAGTTCTTTTCATTTTGGCCTGCCTTCATCAAGCCTGCTCATTGGATGCCATACTCCCCAACTTTGCGTTTTCATGTTGGACTTCAGCTCCAGTAATTCCCTTTAGTTTATGCTGGCTGGCATTATCGGCGGTGAAGTCTATCATATTTGAGAAGGCCAAATGTAGAAAGCCATAGAGAGATGTCAACCACTTCCTTTCTTTCTGCGGTCTTCCTATTTTGCTTTGGGAAGCCTGTATACAGCCTGGTTTAGGTTTTGCCGCCATTAACATGATTTTCCTGGGAAATCTATAGTGTAGTAGTCTTCCCTTTGCTTTCTACACCGCTGTGCACATGTGTTCAAGTGGCGGCCACCACACCATGGGCTGTTCTTCTGAAGCCGTTCTGACCAATGTGGTCTCTGCCTTCAGTCAATAGCAATAAGCCAGCTGCCACTCACCAGGCCTGTTGGTCCACCACGGGAGGTATTTGATTCCCTCCAACCCACCATTACAGCATAAAAGCTATACTGGGTAGGGTCCCCCAATCTGCCACCCAGGGACGCGCTCTGTAGGGGTTCCAGGCTCCCCCTAAGAGATAGTTGGATACAGCCTGGAGAGGGGGGGGCGCCCAAATTCTGCGATTCTGTAGAAAGATAACTTCATTCTAATCTTCGTGCACATTTTGCTCTTCAGCTGGAAGAGGAGAAGAGAAAGCAAAAGATAGCCATGTGGGAAAGCATGCAGGAAGGGAAAAGCTACAAGGCGACTCTCCAACACAACCAGGTTGGTCTTTCCTGCCGAGTTGAGAGAACTGTTCAATATTTGAAAAGATGAGCTGGAATCTGGTCACTGAATGAGTTGTTCATTAAATTTAAATTTCAGGAACCGACGCCTGAAGCCTCCACGTCGACAACTGTTGTAAAGCTGAAACCCACCAGAAAGCCCTTACGAGGGGAGGGTAAGTTCTGAACCAAGAATTGTGTGTGCGTGTGCATGTGTGTCCATCTGTCCGTCTGTCTAATAATAAGTGATCTTGGAAGGTGGAACACTTTTCAACATGGTACTCCTTGCTTCCTTCCATCGCGCTCTGCATCTCATGGTTTGGAAACATTGAATATAAAACTCTTACGATCCGGTGGTTCCCTCCAGAAAATTTTTGTTTTTCTTCTGTAGTGTGCTGATTCTATTGTTCCTGAGTCAGTTGTTTATTTATTTATTTTTCATTATTGCAAAACAGGTTCTGTTTTGTTATTGGGCCACTTGAGTTTTGTATGTCCCTACTTGTGATTCAATCACACGTTCAAATCTTGGTCAGCATGAAGATGCTCACAAAGTATGCTACGAAGTTTGATTAATCAACCTATGGAGCGCCCAGATTCCAAATCTTTTCTGTATCTTGTTGAAGAATGTTGGTGCTTTGCAGTGTCCCTTTTGATTTTAATATATGCTGCTGACTTCTTTCAGAGTTGGCCTTACGTTTAGGTGATCCTGGGTGTGCGATTAGCACTGGGTGGACCTGCGTTTGCTCCGTAATGAAGACATAGAAAGTAAAATATTGGAATACTGCATTCAGTTTTGCTTGCCACAATGTAAAAAATATGTGGAGATTCTGGAAAGAGTGCAGAGAAGAGCAACAAAGATGATTAGGGGACTGGAGGCTAAAACATATGAAGAACGGTTGCAGGTCCTGCCCTCAGGTGCTTTGCAGAATAGCTTGACTCCCTCTTCTTTATGGCAACCCCTGAGATATTGGAACACTGCTATCATGTCTCCCCTAGTCCTTTTTTTCATTAAACTAGAAATTTTCATTAAACTTACACTACTTGTGTAAGGTTTCTTAGCATACAGATGCCAGATTTCTCTACATACACAGGATTATTTCTATAAGGAAGTTTTGTTTTGTTTTGCCTTGTTGCTATTATACTGGTTTTGAAGAAATCCAGATTTCCCTTTGACTTTGCTTTAATGTATGTCCTTCCTTACCCTTGTCCCCTGTGGAAAATCATGTGATGAAGTTCCTCTTTCTTCTCCCAGGTTATAACCCCTTGTCTGGAGAAGGTGGTGGGACTTGTTCGTGGAGACCCGGACGCAGAGGCCCTTCCTCGGGTGGATGAGGCTAATTCTCCCGGTGTCTCCCTTTGACACCGGAGGGCATTAACTCTGCCTCGCAACCAGTGGCTGTCTGTGGGTTGTTTGCTGTAGGGAGTTTGGAGAGAAAGGGCAAGAAAGAAGATCGGTGATTTTTATTTTATTTTTTTTTAAACGTGCCATGCCCGTCTGTGAATTTTAGAGTTTGTCTCCGGAGTTTTTGTTCCCACCAAGTCACGGAAACCGATGCAAATGAAGTTCACTGCTTGTTCGCTGTAGCAACCCACTCTGGATGACGTGGCTCTTCTAAATGGTGACCACACCACGAGGGCAACTGAGATTAGCAACCACTGAGCGAGGCAGTTCTTGCTCTTTTTTTTTTTTTATCCTTTCTGCTTTGTATAACAAAGATACTGTACATAGCATTTGCAAGAGATCTGTTTCTTTAGCTTTTTTTCTATAGAGAAAACTATGTGCTCTAGTTTAATAAACATGTCTTAACGCTGCAGTCCTGTGTACGTTTACATGGAACCAAACCCTGTTTGAACATGGATGCGAGGCTGATTGGGTGCGAATGGGATTCTGTTCTAAACCAGGTTAAATGTATTTGTCTAATCGATTTATAAACAATCTGGGGCATCACAGTAACACTAGGTTATGTATATAGGTAGTCCTAAACTTACGGCCGTTCGTTTAATGCCTGTTCAAAGTTACAGCACTGAAAAAAGTGACTTATGATCAGTCCTTACTCTTATGACCATTGCAACATCTTTTCAATCATTATGTGAAAAGGGACAATTATTTTTTTTTGTTAAGTGTTATGTCTGTTGCAGGTTAGACCAGACTAAAATAGTGTCAACTTTGGAAGCCATATTAGGCCGGAAGCTTCCATGCTGCCACCTTCTCCTGTGTGGGAAAGTAGGAGGGGGGATTTAGTAGAGGGGTTGTCTGTAGACATAATAGCATTCTTCCTGTCGGTCAAGGTCAGGGCGATCTGGCATCTGGAGAAGGAGTGGTCGGAGTGAGGTCTCGAGATGGGACAGATGGTGATTGGAGCATGTGATCGACTGAGGAGTGAGGGGATGGTTTTGGGGGTTTTGATTTACTGAGGGAAAACCTGGATCTCTCAGATTCAGGTTTTCCCAGATGTGCCAGTTTACCTATTCTAGTAAATAGAACTTTGAAAAATGCTTGCTTCAGAGTTTTTCCTTGGAGTTGGGGGTTCTTCTGGAACGCTGTAATCTTCTGGAACGATTACAAAGTAAGGGCATCCTACTGTGTTTTCCTGAAAATAAGACATCCCCTTATAATAAGCCCTCCCCCCAAAATAAACCCTCCTCTGAAAATAAGCCCTCCCCTCCAAAATAAGCCCTCCCTGAAAATATTTAACCACATGCGCAGCAGGTCCCCATCATTTCCTCTGGTTAGGGTTAGGGAGACAGAGCTGGAAATCAGGTAAGACGGCAAGAGGAGCCCCGTCTTGCTCCACGCGCCCCAAAATAATAATAATAAGGCCAAGTGCTTATTTCAGGGTTCAAAAAAATATAAGGCAGGGTCTTATTTTTGGGGAAACATGGTAGCAAAACACTGGTAACATTTTTACACCCCATTGCTACATCAAGGCTTGTAAACTAAATACTTTCCAATTCTACCTTGAGCCCGTTCTACCTTGAGGAACGTTTAAACACATTTTAAGAGGGAAACCGTTTCGCGTATCAAAGAGCTGAGCTGATTTCAATACATCTTTTATACTTTTATTTCTTTAATTGTTTATACAATTCACGTTTAGTTATTGTACGTATCTGACTAAATGGCTAGCCAGATATTTGTGGTTAGATAATCTGAGATAACACACTTTTCTTTCCAAAATTGTAAATATGTTTATCAAGTGGTAAGTTCCTGGATTTGATAGACATAGGTAGAATAGGCTTCCAGTGTGTGGAAGGTCTACTGAATTTTTGTTTAAACAAAATGAAACAAAACACCTTGTGTATAAAGAAATGGCTATTTTCTAGAAGGTTGCTTATCTAACAAATACTTAAGGCTCTCTTGACTTTGGCACCCTATATTTTATGGTCCTGATTCTGTTAGTATCGTGAAACACCGGGCAAAGGTCCGTATGCCAGATTAATAGTTCAGTTTCTTCACAAAAGCTTTTTGTATATTTAATTTGTCTATAGGACCACGTTTTTTTTCTTTGTGTGATTTTAGTAGCTGATATCCAAATTAGGTCAGGAAAGGTGTGTTCCTCTGCCACAAGAAAGCCTAAAGCTAGTGATGGTTACTACTCCTTACCAAGTTTGTTTTTCCTGCATTTGGTCTGTGTGTTTGTCAGTTGTAGCAATCCGTTTTATTTATACCTCAAGCTTACACATCACCCTAAATCACCCTTTAGCCCAAGAGTTCCCTCCAGGATGAGTAATAACAGTATCTTAAGATGCTGGATTGGAGAAGATTGTGCTAAACAATGGATGATCAAATAAGTTACAATGACTGTGTTCATATAAGTCAAAAGAAAACATACTTTGGAATAAGATACGAACTTAGCTCTGAGGAATTTAAAGCTACTTAATGTTCATAGAAGCTTTTGGTCTCATCTGGGCATACTCGGATGAAGTTTAAATACTGAAGAATTAAAAGTTGGAATGAGTTGGAAGTGATTCAACCCTTAAGTTGAAAAATAGCAAGTTGTGAATTGCTTCCTGTTGTTGGTAGTTAAGAATGAAAGATGGCAAAAGTTGGTTGGTTCACTGTTGGTTGACAAAGAAATAATCTTGGAAGCATCTGGTTGAACAAAAACCACCTCATCCGAGCTTCATCCATAGGGCTTTTACTCCCTGTTGTGGTTGCTTATAATGTGCAGACAAAAATGCAAGATTTGGCTGGATTCTCTGACGGAATTATTATGTGATTGACAGGTGAACAACGTAGGATAGTTGGACGCATTTCAGGCTTTGGATTTGTACTCAAAACTGTATTTAGTGAAGTCTTCAATCCTTCAAGGTGCATAAAATGTGTGCCAAGGTACAAATAGCCAGAGGGAATTTTCCTTTCGGATGCCGAGAAGACAAATTATTCCTCCATTTGAAATTAAAATGGAAAAACTTAAGTTATCCCGTAGATGAATCCAGAGACTACACCATGAATAAGATCAGAAGGAATCAGCCCTGCTCTTATTCAAGTAAATCATAGAAGATAGAATAACAAGAGTCGGAAGGGACTTTGGAGGTCTTCTACTCCAACTCTCCTGCTCAAGGAGGGGACCTTATACCATTCCAAACAAATGACTATCTAGTCTCTTCTTGAAAGACTCCAGTGATGAAGCACCCACAAAATCTGAAGGCAAGCCGTTTCACTGGTAGATTGTTCTCACCGTTAGGAATTTTCTTCTTCGTTTTAGGTTGTTTCTCTCCTTGATTAGTTTCCATCCATTGCTTCTTGTCTTTCCTTCTGGTGCTTTGGAAAGCACCTCATCTTTGTGGTAGCCCCTCAAATATTGGAACACGACTATCATGTCAGCCCTAGTCCTTTTCTTCATTAGACTAGACATACCGTAGACGAAGACAACATTATTGCTATATCTGGAGAACCTGTAGTGAGATAATATGTAAGGAATAAGTAATATAGTTTCAAACTATAATATTGGAGTCCAATTATAATTACCATATTGTTAAAATGATTCTGGCAATAAGTCGGAAATATGAATCAATTGGCAGAAAGGACATTGATATAAAGTAGTGAATAAATGGACAGCTGTTATTGCAATGTTTCCAAACTTGAAAATATCTAAGACTGGTGTCGGCAACGCGCAGCTCTGGAGCCGCATGTGGCTCTTTCATCCCTCTGCTGTGGCTCCCTGTTGCCGGTCAGCTCCACAATTTTGAGAGGAGCTTCGGGTTGGGGGGGGGGCACGGTGCACCAGGAGGAGAAACTATGGCAAGGGATGGGTTTTCCGGTCAGCTCCACAATTGATAGGGCTTTCAATTAGCACAGGTGGAGGAAAAAGGACGCCGCGCTAGGAGGAGACTCTATGGTGGGGGAACCGGACTTCCGGTTGGCTCCAGAATTGAACAGGGGACTTCTGGTTAGGACCTTTGTGGCTCTTTGAGTGTTTAAGGTTGCCAACCCCTCATCTAAGAGATACTTGAAGAAACATTAGGGCATACTACACACTGTTAAGATACTGGCAGAAGTTAGCAAGTAGCAATACTCCAGATTTCAACTTCCAGAGGTCATCTTGTAAAATGCTGGGAGCTGCCATTTGGCAGATCTGAATGTTTATAGATTGTCTTCATCTCTCTCTTTTCCTCTTTTCAAACACTTCGCATATTTCGCAAAAAGTAGCAAGCATTTCTTTCGCATTTTTTTCCCCACCACTCCGACTAATATTCTAATATTTACAGTACGTCGTGATTCTAAATCTTTTTTTCCATGATGCAGAATTCTTGGAAATTCAAAGGCTTGCGCTTCTTTGAAAAGCTTTAGCTCTGAAATACGTTCGGGACTTTTCCCGACTGCTAAAATCCTTCCAAAGCGAAATATCTGCAATCTGTCCTTGGCACAAAAGGTTGCACAAAGCCTCAGGGGGGCAGCATCAGACCGAATTTTGACAAAGCTCGTCAACAGTGCTAAAATGACAAATCTCAATGTGCAAGAAGCCGATTAATACTTGCCAAAGGACAAGTTTCCAGGGAGGTGGAGATTCTTTTCAACATCTGGCCTCAAAGGGGCCAATCGGAGAAAATTTGGGTGCTTGGAAATTTGGAAGGACCTGCAGGTCTTCTGCCTTGTCCAGGAAAAAAAAAAAAACATTGACTGGGACTGGAAAGAATTGTGACGGGGACAAGATTCCTTCTTGCCTGGCTCCATTTCTCTACTGTGTTTTTTTTTTTTTTTTTAAATTTGATTTATATGCCGCCCTTCTCCAGAGACTCAGGGCGGCTTACAATGTGCTCAGCAATAGCCTTCATCCTTTTGTATATTTTATACAAAGTCAGCTTATTGCCCCCACAAACCGGGTCCTCATTTCACCTACCTTAGAAAGGATGGAAGGCTGAGTCAACCTTGAGCCTTGGCAAGATTCGAACCTGCAGTAATTGCAGGCAGCTGTTCTTAATAACCAGCTTAATAACAGGGTGCCTTAGACCACTGTACTACCAAGGCTCTTGGAGCCTTGGTAGTACAGTGTTCTTCCCCCCCCCCCATTTATTTGGCTGTATCAAAATTCTGCTCCCCCCCCCCCACTCCAGTCTCTTTAACAGGTTTGAAATGGGCGCTTGGAACACCAGTTTGCAAAGGAAAGAACTTATTAGATCCGGTTTTCAGAACTACGTTTGAAAATAAAATACTGGAGGTGGCGAAGAAATTTGGAAGCCGTTTGGAAGGGTCTTCCCAAGGATTTTGTTGGATCACCGTGAGTTTTTATGATAGCACGTCAAAATCTACTTTTTCATCATCTCTCCAAGTGTTTCCTTTTCTCTCCCGTGTTCTCTCTTTTCTGGCAATCAAAGAAATCCTGCCTAACAGAGCCATTGGTCAATGGGACAGCTTGCCTCCTGGGGTCGTGGGTGCTCCACAGTGGTGAAATCTAATTTTTTTTTTACTACCGGTTCTGTGGGCGTGACTTGGTGGGCGTGGCAGGAGAAGGATACTGCAAAATCTCCATTCCCACCCCACTCCTGGGAGAAGGGTATTGCAAAATCTCCATTCCCACCCCACTCTAGGGGAAGGATACTGCAAAATCTCCATTCCCTCCCCACTCCAGGCGAAGGATACTGCAAAATCCCCATTCCCTCCCCACTCCTCAGGGAAGGATACTGCAAAATCTCCATTTCCATCCCACTCCAGGGGAAGGATACTGCAAAATCTCCATTCCCTCCCCACTACCGGGGGGGGAAAAGGATATTGCAAAATCTCCATTCCCACCCCACTCTGGAACCAGCCAGAGGTGGTATTTACCGGTTCTCCAAACTACTCAAAATTTCCGCTACCGGTTCTCCGAACTGCTCAAAATTTCCGCTACCAGTTCTCCAGAACCTGCTGGATTTCACCCCTGGTGCTCCATCCCTGGAGGCTTTCAAAAACAGACTGGACAACCATTTAACTGGGATGGTATAAGGCCCCTGCTTCCAGCAGGGGGTTGGACTAGAAAACCTCTGAGGTCCCTTTTTCTCAGTCCTGTGATTCTATTGATTTTCTTTTTCAGTGTATCTTTACTTTTGACTCAAACGTCAGATAGGGCAGGAACAAACATTCTGAAGCTTCTGGTCCCAAACTCATCGTTTGAATCTTTCTACACCCTTTGTTTCAGCAAAGTAGTAACCCCCCACCCCCCGCTCAGTTTTCTTTACTTTGACAAAGTCAAAGTAAAATCGGGGGGGGGGGGGAATGTCACTACCAAGAGAATTAGAGATTCATGTTTATGTTTTCACGAGGAACTGACCTGGACCTTGACTTAGAAGAGGCTTTACTCTTACTCTTTATTGCTTTGTGTCCATCTTTTGGGAAGTCAAATAAAGAGGGCCTTGAAAAACACAGTGATAATCTTCATCTCTAACAAAAATCTTACAAAGAGCCTTGGTAGTACAGTGGTCTAAGGCACCCTGTTATTAAGCTGGTTATTAAGACCAACTGCCTGCAATTACTGCAGGTTCGAATCTCGCCAAGGCTCAAGGTTGACTCAGCCTTCCATCCTTTCTAAGGTAGGTGAAATGAGGACCCAGTTTGTGGGGGCAATAAGCTGACTTTGTATAAATATACAAAAGGATGAAGGCTATTGCTGAGCACATTGTAAGCCGCCCTGAGTCTCTGGAGAAGGGCGGCATATAAGTCAAATTAAAAAAATAAATAAATCTTAAAACAGCAATAGCACTTAGACTTCATAGTGCTTTTACAGCCCTCTCTAAGCTGCTTACGGAGTCATCCTTTTGCCCCCAACAATCTGGCTCCTCATTTTACCCACCTCGGAAGGATGGAAGTCAACCTTGAACCTGGTGAGATTCGATCTATCAAACTGCTGGCAGCTGGTGGTCGGCAGAAGTAGCCTGCAGTACTGCACTCTAACCACTGCGCCACCGCAGCTCTAATAATAAAATAAGTACAAGTAGATTTTTAAAAAAATTAAAAATAACCTCCCATGTACATTTTTAACAAGTTAAAAGGGCTAGGCCTATGTCCAGCGTCTTTGTCCACATGGAAAATCCGGGTTGGTTTTAAGGGCTCCAGTGATAATCATGATTCTGTTTCCCGGAGTTCTTAACCGGCAAGTCGTGACGGACAGCAGTCGGGGAAAAAACAGTATGTAGGTGGCTCCAATATTGGACAAATCCGAAATATAGTTTCCTTGGGTTTGAGCTTAATGTGTTGTGAAAGCTCAGTCCTCTGTAGTACATAGCGGTATGCTTATGTGGCAGATCTGGTAATGTGGAGGGAGAAAAGTCACTTTGTGAGTTGATTGTGCAATTGCTCTTTGAACAAATACTAGAGAGTACAAATTCTCTTTTTGCAATCATCAAACCCCACTAGGGACTGATATGGAACAGCAGTCCTTCAGAGGTCTGGATGGCCTCAACCCTGTTAGCCTTTCATAGGTACCTAATAACCTGGATGTTTCTCCACATTCTGGGACCAGGTATTAGTTCTTTGTTGTTGATGTGGTATTGTCTTGGGTTAAGGTTTAGTCATGGCATTTTGAACTTGAGGAAGTGTTAGTTTCATAATCTTTGTAGGCTGCCCAAAATCATCCTTGTAAGACTGGCAGTTTTATATTTTGTTTAAATAAATAAATACCTCTCTGCAGCTCTTTGCCGGAAAGAGACAGCATTAATAGATAAGGAAGATGGAATTTGTGCTCGATCTAGTCATCCACCCCACCTCAAAATCCCATTCGGAGGATCAATATTAAAAAATGTTTAGATTGCAGATACTTGAACTCATCGTGTTTCCCCCTGTTTGAAATGAGAGAATGTCATGGAGAATGGAGCATCAGGAAGAGAATATGGCCAGCTAGTCAACTCCTTGAAAAAGGAACATTCCCTGTTGCTGCAAATCCTCCACTAATAATGTTTAGGTTCTGATTGGGTGGGAATGGGGAAGGAAAAAAACAAGGAAAAACAAGGAAAGGAAAGGAGAAACAAGGAAAGGAAAGGAAAGGAAAGGAAAGGAAAGGAAAGGAAAGGAAAGAAGGAAAGGAGAAACAAGAACAGAAAAGGAAAGGAGAAACAAGGAAAGGAGAAACAAGGAAAGGAAAGCAGAAACAAGGAAAGGAAAGGAAAGCAGAAACAAGGAAAGAAAAGAAAAGGAGAAACAAGGAAAGGAAAGGAAAGGAGAAACAAGGAAAGGAGAAACAAGGAGAGGAAAGTAAAGTAAAGCATAAACAAGGAGAGGAAAGGAAAGGAGAAACAAGGAAAGGAAAGGAAAGGAAAGGAAAGGAAAGGAAAGGAAAGGAAAGGAAAGGAAAAGGAGAAACAAGGAAAGGAGAAACAAGGAAAGGAAAGGAAAGGAAAGGAAAGGAAAGGAAAGGGAGAAACAAGGAGAGGAAAGGAAAGGAGAAACAAGGAAAGGAGAAACAAGGAAAGGAAAGGAAAGGAAAGGAAAGGAAAGGAAAGGAAAGGGAGAAACAAGGAGAGGAAAGGAAAGGAGAAACAAGGAAAGGAGAAACAAGAAAAGGAAAGGAAAGGAAAGGAAAGGGAGAAACAAGGAAAGGAAAGGAAAAAAATAAAGAAAGGAAGAGAATAAGGAAAGGAAAGTTTAACTCAGATTCTATAAAAGCAGGCTTTCAGTGAGATTTGCATTTTATGTGCTTCGAGTGCCTCCATTGCCATTTGAAAGGGGAAGCAAACACTGACAATCTGCAAAATTGAAGAGGTGTTTGAAGGACAGGCTGCCACGTTGAGCCAATGGCTTCCTTTTTGCTCAACAGGGAGGCGGGCTTTCCCTGAGCCCAACAAAGGGGAGGAGCAAGGGGAGTGGGAGGGGGATGGTGATGATGAATGAAAGTGACCTCTTTTTAGGGCACCAACAAAAAAAAAAACCCTTGAGTGAACCAATTTTGATCGAAAAAAAGAAAGCACTTCATCATCCGTTAAGATGACTAATAATAATAATAATAAAATTAGTCCAGCTTTCCCCAATGTGGAGCTTTCCAAATGGATTGAATTTTCAGCCAAACTGGCTGGGAATTCTGAGAGCAGCATTTTAGCTGCTTTTGAGGGATTTTTTTTTTTTTTTTAGCAATTTGTGATCTGTATTACAATCAATTATATTCCTGTTCTCCTTCTTCAAGGGAGACGATCACATCCAATAGGGATCCGGTACCTGTCTGTAGCCGATTAAAAGCTATTTATAATGCATGCATTCAATTGTTGATGCTTCCCACACAACATTGGTGCACTGCTTCCTTCCAATTGTTCACCTCCCCCCCCAAACAACTTGCAATTACGAACACAACATATGCATTTATGATTAACAGGACAATAATTTAATATATCAATCCTATTTTCTGAGATTTTCCAACCCACTCAAGTCATAAAATATCCCGGTATTTGGTTTTGTATGATGCAATAGGCTGAAAGGGGGTTGGCTGGTTTGTGTTTATTTATTGGTTCAATTTATTGGTTCGATTTATATGCCGCCCTTCTCCGGAGACTCAGGGCAGTTTCCAATGCGTTAAGCAATAGCCTTCATACTTTTGTATATATCTGCTTAGTAGGGCTTTCAGGCCTCCCCCCTAACTGGTGTTCTTTTTTATACAAAGTCATCTTATTGCCCCCACAATCTGGGTCCTCATTTTACCTACCTCGGAAGGATGGAAGGCTGAGTCAACCTTGAGCCTGGTGAGATTTGAACTTGCAGTAATTGCAGGCAGCTGGTGTTACTTAATAGTGCTTTAGTCTACTGCGCCACCAAGGCTAACACCAAGGTGTTTAAGTGTGTTTTGCAAATGCAGTGCGTGTATACATGCATGCACATTGTTTTATGTCTATTTTCGGGGGGAGGGGGTAAGGATTGAAGCTCGGGTGGCTTTATTTTAGGTTATTTATGCTAAATTAGCTCTGTGAAGTGGCTCATAGATTTTACAACTACAGTATGGGTATATTCATGTGCAGGTTGTCCTCGATTTACAAGTTTATTTAGTGACCGTTGGAAGATACACGGGATTGAACAAAGTGACTCATGATGAGAGTTTCAGGGGGATCACTTGATCACCCTGTGTGACCTTCGGACAAGCAAAATCAATGGGGAAGACAGATTTACTTAACAACTGTGTTATTAACTTAACAATGTCAGTGACTCCCTTAACCACTATGGCATGAAAAGTTGTAAAATGAGACAAATCTCACTTATCAATTGTTTTCACTTAACAACATAAATGTTGGGCTCACTTGTGGTTGTAAATCAAGGACTACCTGTATACCTCTCAATTCTATAGATTGAAGGTTTTAGACCTATATTAATATACTTGTGGTTTTAATATATAGAACTATACAGTAGGTTTAGAATATATATGTTTTATGGTAGACACGTTTAAAGCTATTAACTCCTAGTGTTATGCAGGTTGTCTTTGACTTATAACCATTCATTTAGTGACCGTTTGAAGCTACAAAGGCACTGAAAAAAAGTGTCTAACATCTGGTCCTCGCACTTACGACTGTTGCAGTGGTTCGTGGCCGAAAAGCCCGTAAAAACAGGTGTGACTCACCTAACCACCAACTGGCTTAGTAATGGAAATCGTGGTCTGTAAGTCAAAGGCTACCTGACCTAAAATAACAGTATTATTGGTTTAACTTCTAATGTCAATTTTACACTTTATGCTAGTCAGACTGTCTATGTGCATTTGTGTGCACGTACATACATATACCATTTTTAAAACCAGAACATGATATATTGTCTCTGCCATTTTAAATAGAGACTAAAATCTGCTTCATGTCAATCAAAGATAAAAGTGAAGATTTCCCTGTCAGTCATATTGAGATCTAGAGCATGGTGCTCATCTCCATTTCTTAGCCAAGGGAGCCAGGAGTTGTTTGGAAACATTTCTGTGATCCTGTGGCCCACGGTCAGAAGGCTGTTACCTTCCCACCAAAATGGTACCTGTTTATCTACTCGCATTTGCATGCTTTCGAACTGTTAGGTTGGCAGTTCATGGATTCCCCCGATCCCAAGACATTTCAGCACAGTAGGATACACAACACAACGCCTGTGACTAGCATGGGACTTATCCTCACTCAGCTCAATGGGACAAGAACTGCGGCTTAACTTTACTAACTTCCTCCTTTACAAGTGGGTGGCTCCAACGACCGAGCTTCCTCCCACTTCCTCCTTTTTTTAATCATATCTGATGAAGGAGTTCTGGGCCACTCAAAAGCTTGTTTGCCGCTTTATAAAAAAAATTGGATGTTACCGATAGGAGATGTTAAAGTTTGTCTAACCAACCAATGCTGCTTCCTTTCTTCTTTATTTGCTTATTGTCATATTTTTTTTTAAATCAAGTTTAATTGATCTTTTTTTCCTCCCCCCATTTTCACCTGCATATTTTATGAACAGAGTATTGGCCATATCATAACTTATACAATTTAACATATTCAAATACATTTTACTCAGTTACAATTTTTGCCAAAATTTCCTTTTTCCATTTTTTAATCATCTCTTAAAATTTCTATGCTTATTTGTATAAACAACATCTTTATTCGCCCTCAAATTCTAATTTTTCTGTTTTAACTCATATTTATTCTCTTTTATTTTTTAATAACTCATTCTTTATCCTAGTGCATTTATGCATGATCGGGGTTGCCTTTCTTCCATTTCATCTTTTTTATTGTACAGCAATCTTTCTTCTCAATCTCTTCTATCTCCCTCCCTTCTTTCCTTTCTACTTTCTTCTTCCCTCTTCTCCTACTCCTTCTCTACTTCTCCTTCCTTTCTCCCTCTCCTCTTCTCTTTCTCCCTTTCTAACCCTCTCTCCTACTCTTATTTCCCCTCCCTTCCTTCTTCCCCTTTCCTTTCTTCCCATTCCTCTCTCTCCTTCTTCCTCCCTTCCATCCCTCTACTCCTCTTTCGTCTCTCTCTATTGCTGTATCTATTTTTAATTTTCTATTTTCCACTATGGTGTCCAGGCAACCCCGACTTTTCTTTCATTTATTTTCTCAAAATTCTCCTTATCTTTTAATTATTAACAATGTACACTGCTCAAAAAAATAAAGGGAACACAAGCAGAAGACATCCGAGATCTGAATGAATGAAATAGCCTTATTAAATACTTCGTTCGTTACATACAGTAGTTTTGTGTTCCCTTTAGTTGTTTGAGCAGTGTATAAACTACTGTATGTAAAGAACAAAGTATTTAATAAGGCTATTTCATTCATTCAGATCTCAGATGTCTTCTGCTTGTGTTCCCTTTATTTTTTTGAGCAGTATATTTCAACTTACTCCATTTTTATCTTACATCCTTTATTGTCATATTCTTGAGTCGCTTACTTCTGATGGCTACCAATGGAACCGAGCTAAGGTTTGAATTCCTGGTCCAGCTTTCCCCAAGCTGGCACATTGACAGCCTGAATTCCAGGTTTCCCAATGGATACGTATCCTTGCCATGCAATTTGAGTAGTTGCAGGGTGACGTCCAATGGACACCAGAGACGCCCACTTGCTGAATGCAGCACTGAATGTTGAAAATGTCTCATGCAAAACTGCATGTTGTCTTATTAAACCAGGGCTTCATCATCTGTAAAACATGTTAGGCTGAGCTGACATGGGAACATGGTTTGATTTACACAATAGCCTCCGGTGAAAACTGAATTATTGTCTTAGCATGTTATGAAAACCAGGGCATATTATAGAATAATAGCATTAGCGCTTAGATTTACTGTATCTACCTCTTCACAGTGCTTTTACAGCCCCCTCTAAGCGATTTACAGAGTCAGCATATGGCCCCCAACAATCTGGGTCCTTATTTTACTGACCTCGGAAGGACGGAAGGCTGAGTCAACTGAGTCAACTGTAATAACAGATAGTCCCCGACTTACAACAATTCATTTAGTGACCGCTCAAAGTTACAACAGCAATGAAAAAAAGCGACTTAGGACCATTTTTTCACCTTTATGACCTGTTAGGATATGGTTTGAGCCTAACAAGTTGTCCAGGCAATATATGTGTTCTGTGACTTTAATATGAATATGTATTGTGTGACTTTAAAGTTTTACTGCCAATTCATTGTAATGCTGAGCCATGCTGTAATTAGATAATCACTAGTTGTGAACGTATTTAAGAAAGGTACTGTAATGTATCCAGTTGATGATAAGCTACCATTGTGTGAGGAGTTGCTACCATTGTGCTATCATCGTTGGATGGATCTGCTACCATCGTGGTTTGTGAACCAGAGTGAGTTTGTTATTCTAACCAACTACTGTTTGTGTGGTAAGAAGATTTTTTATCACTGGATTTATTTAACTGGCAAAGACTTGGATTGATTTAAAGACTATGACCGCTGCAGCATCCCCGTGGTCATGTGATCAAAACTCAAGACGCTCATATTTATGACAAGTCCTGGGATCCTGTGGCCACCTTTTGCAATCTTCTGACAAGCAAAAGTCAACGGGGAAGCCAGATTCGCTTAGTAACCGTCTTACTAACTGAACAATTTGCACCGATTCACTTAACAACCGCAGCAAGAAAGGTTGTTAAATGGGGCAAAGCTCACTTCACAAGCGTCTCACTTAGCAACATAATTTTGGACTCAACTGCGGGCGTACGTTGAGGACTACCTATAAAGGATGCTTGTGTTATTTGTACATAAATTGCTGCTAAATTACCTTCACCTCGTTTTTGTTCAGAACGCTGCACCAACCCAATTATGCATCCATGGTCAGCAAAAACAGAATTATCAAATCAGGCACACACGATTCTGGCCCCCCCACCCATCTTACCTAGTTTTTATCTATTCACCAAGGGGGGGGGAACACTTCTTCAGTTCTATTGTCCTGAAAGAAACTTCAGCCCTTTTATTCAGAGAAGGTGGGGGAACATGGGGGGGGGAGGCTTTTGTGCCCTTGGAGGAGACCCAGCAGTGAATGCACACATTTTTTAAAAAAAAATAAAAAAAAAATTGCAGGAGCAGCAGCAAGATTGCGGTTGGCTTGAAAGGAGAGGACCACATTGGGAACTATCATGGAGCCAGGAGGTTCGCAAGATCCTAAACGATCCTAAAAAGAGCCTTGGTAGTACAGTGGTCTAAGGCACCCTGTTATTAAGCTGGTTATTAAGACCAGCTGCCTGCAATTACTGCAGGTTCGAATCTCACCAGGCTCAAGGTTGACTCAGCCTTCCATCCTTTCTAAGGTAGGTAAATTGAGGACCCAGTTGTGGGGGCAATAAGCTGACTTTGTATAAAATATACAAAAGGATGAAGGTTATTGCTTAACGCATTGTAAGCCGCCCTGAGTCTCCGGAGAAGGGCGGCATATAAATCAAATTAAAAAAAAAAAAGGCCCTGCAACCACACCGCTAAATTGGCAAGATTCCTTTATCAATCCCGGAGGGCGGTGGGGGGGGGGGCAAAGAGATCCGCCTTCCAAGACCCGCTTTGAGCCAAGATGCCCCGGGAGAACCTTCTATGCCATCTTTTTGCCGTTCCCTAAAAAGCTGCCAACTCGCGCCTTTGCCTTTTCTCCCAGCAGATCCCTTTCAGTCTCGTCCCCGGGAGGGGATCCCCCCTCCTTCGCTCTCCAGGTCGATCTCCGGCCTCTGCGGACCCCCCCCCTCCCCTCCCCTTCCCTCCTCTCTCCTCTCCTCTCCTCTCCTCTCTTAAACGCCTCCGGGGCTCTTTTCGTGCTGCGGCCGGGGAGCTCGGCATTCGGGAAGCCGAGAGCGTCTCCGATCCGGCCTTCGGAGGGCAGGGGCCTCCTTCTCTCCACCCCGCCCGTCCCGCCCCTCCTGCCCCCGCCCCGCCAAGCGATGGGGAACTAAGCCGCGGGGAGATGCGCGGCCAGAGTCTTCGGCCCGGGCCCCGGCGGTGGTGGCGGCGGCGGCGGTGGCGACTGCAGCAGCAAAAAAAGCAGCAGCAGCAGCAAATCAGTCGGTCGTACCAGGCTCCGGAGCCGCAGCAGCAGCAGCAGCCAAGCCAGGCGGAGCGAGCGAGCGGCCGCTGCGGGCTGCAACAGCAGCAGCAGCCAGGCGAGCCACGGCAGCACTAGCCCTAGCGAAGGAGGCGGAGCGGAGGCGGAGGCGTCCGAACAAAGCCCCCTTTCCCCGGCACGGCGGCAGCGGGAGGAGGCGGAGCAGCAGCGCCCCTATGGCCGCGGCGCTCTCGCCCACCAGGCTGCTCTGCCCTTCCCCGCCGGGGAAGCTCAGCTTGGCCGGCTAGAGAGCGAGAGAGAGAGCGAGAGAGCCAGCCGGGGCCGGGGAAAGCAGCCTGCCCCGGAGCGCTGGGCGCTCTCGGGCCAGGGCCGAGGCCCGGGACGGGGAGAAGGAGGTGCAGAAGCAGCAGAAGAAGGAGAAGGAGAAAGAGGAGGAGGAGGAGGAGGATCGACCGTCCCGGCTGAGTTGGGGGGGGGACACACTAGAAAGAGGGGAGGGGGAGTCGGCCAGGAAGCCATTGCCGGGGGTCTCCCGAGGCACAAAGGCGGAGGAGGGGGACGGAGGGCGAACGCGGGCCTGGCCTCGCCCGCAGCCGGGAGGAACTTGCAGAGGAAACGGGGCGCCGGAGGGGGAAGAAGCGGCTGGAGAGGCGGCTGGAGAGAGAGAGGGGGGGAGTGGTCGTCCGGGGAGCTAGCTAGCTAGCTGGGCGGGCGGAGTGTGTGGGGAGGGGGCTCCGGACCGGGCTGGGTTTCCAGCAAGGCGCGGAGGGGGAGAGAGAGAGAGAGAGAGGTGGGGGGGGGCTTGTGCCTTGTCTTTGGGGAGCCCCCCGGGCGCGCTGAGCAAGGGGGTGGGGAATGGCTGGCAGAAGCCGCCGCTCCTGGCTCAGCGTCTTGCTCGGTCTGGTGCTGGGCTTCACTCTGGCTTCCCGGCTCATCTTGCCCCGCGCTTCGGAGCTGAAGAACGTGGGACACCGGCGCCGCTCCAGCCTGGAGGGCTGCAAAAGGCGAGGGGGCGTCGGCGGCGGAGGCGGAGGGTTGCTGCTTCTGCCCAACCGGGACTCCCGAGGGGCCCTGCTCTGGCACCCGGACCCTGCCCAGCCTCGGGGCGAGAGCTCGCCGGCTAAGAACTTCCTCTTCGTCGGGGTCATGACGGCCCAGAAATACCTGGAGACCCGAGCCGTGGCAGCCTACAGGTGAGACCCTCCCTCTCCTCCCCCTCCCCATCCCTGCGCCGCCCCCCATCTGGAAATGGGGATTGGTGGGACAGGTAAGATTTGGGGTCTCCCGCTTTTCACCCTTCTGAACTGAATGCCGCCCTGTTCAGCCCCCCTTTTCCTCCCCTCCCTCTCCTCTTGGTCTTTTATTCCCCTCTCCCCCATTTGCAAGCCATCTTTGGGGTCCCCAAAAGAATCAGAGGTACCATGTAAGGGCACCGCTCTCCTTCCCTCCTTGGCTTCAATGCACAAAGGGTCTCTCCCTTCAGTGGTGCTGGGTGGGGGCGCCTTCTTTTGGGGGGGTGTTAAGAAAAGGTGGGCTTGCATTAAGGGGGATTTTGAACCCCGCCCCCTCCCCAGCCTATCACACTTCCCTTGCAAGTTTCAAGCAGGCTGTGCACACGTTCAAGGCTTTTCTCCAAATCTATTTGATTAAGCAGGAAGGCAATAATCGGATCTTCTTGATACTCTTAAGAATAGTCTTGTCTTTACATCTGTGTTTCAGACTCAGGCTTTTCCATGCCTCCCCCCACCCCCACCCCCAATAAAAGGGATAACTTCCTCTCTACATCATTTATTTGAGCTGCTAGTTGATCCCTTTAACAGGAGAGGAAAAACTCTACTGACTTGAATGCTAAGAATGAAAAATCCTTTGGGGATCCATCCAATCTTGGAAACAACCAAAGAGGTTGAAATAAAACGCGTAGGCGTGCACCTGGCGAGGTGGGTCATCTCGGTGATTTCAGACCCCGAAAGTGTGAAGTTTTTTTTGTGCGGCCCGATGAATACACCCCTCTTTGGCTCTTCTTTTGACCGGAGCCCTTCTTCCGTCTGCCAGCTCCAGCAAACTGGAGATGGTCTGCAAGTTTAAGGCACACACCCAGGAGAATAACTGAACAGTTTTATGTGGGGAGTGATGAAACTGGCTAGACACACACAATATAACCTGGGAGGAGAAAGAAAGAGAGGCGGGCGGGGGGGGGGGGAAGAATCATTCTGCTTTTAATGGTTCTTCTGGCCAAAAGCAGTGTTAGTAATTACTTCAGGGCCTTGCGATTCTTGTTTTAAGTTTGCGTTCTCGTTCTCTTGAGGGAAAAAAAAAGAAATAGTTTATTTCGTTTTGCAGGGAAGAGAGGGGTTCTGTTTCCTGAGCATATTATATATCAGCTTTTTGGCTGCTTGTTGCACTCTGGAGATGTACAGATGATTGGGTTGGGAGAAGCTGGAAAGTTCCCATCCATTTCCCAACCCAAAGCTGCAGGAGACGGCAGTCCCGTACCTACAACAGCCTTCTCTCTCTATCTCTCTCTCTGTCTCTCTCTCTCTCTCTCTCCCCTCTCTGTCTCTCTCTCTCTGTGTCTTTCTCTCTCTCTCTCTCTCTCTCTCTCTCTCTCTCTCTCTCTCTCTCTCTCTCTCTCTCTCTCTCTCTGTCTCTCTCTATCTGTCTGTCTGTCTTTCTCTTTCTCTCTCCCCCCTCTCTCTATGTCTCTCTCTGTCTCTCTCTCCCCCCTGTCTCTCTCGCTCTCTCTGTCCCCCCCCCCCCCCCCCCGCCAGTTTGGATGTTCTCCAAATGTGTAGCTTTCAAATCCCAGATTCTGCATCTGGAATGA
This sequence comes from Pantherophis guttatus, assembly GCF_059756535.1. Classification (NCBI taxonomy): domain Eukaryota; kingdom Metazoa; phylum Chordata; class Lepidosauria; order Squamata; family Colubridae; genus Pantherophis; species Pantherophis guttatus. Next base: position 11,655,125 of record NC_142075.1, on the reverse strand, counting down.
CTCTTGCTGGAGATTCTGGGAGTAGTCCTTTCCAGATCAAGATAGGGAAGGCTGTCCTGCAGCATTGTTCCATAAAATTGATTTTTTTTTTAAAAAAAAAAGTCATCTGCCTTTATAGTGAGAACGGTTTTCAAAGAGAAGACTTGGTGTGTTCACCAGATCTATTCCACCACCTTGAATTTCAAAGGCATTAGCATGGAATAGAGCTAGAAGAGACCTTGGAGGTCATATCATTTCAGACAAGTGGCTTTCCAGTCAGCCTCCAGTGATAAAGCACCTACAACTTTTGGAGTCCAGCTGTTCCACTGGTTAATTGTCCCCGCTGTTAAGAAGTTTCTTCTTACTTCCAGGTTGCTTCTTTCCTTGATTAGTTTCCATCTATTGTTTCTTGTCTTGCTCTCTGGTGCTTTGGAAAATAAATTGACCCCCCTCTTTGTGGCAGCCTCTCAAATATTGGAATACTGCTATCATGTCACCCCTAATTCTTCTTTTCTTTAGACTAGCCGTACCCAATTCCTGCAACCATTCTTCATATGTTTTAGTCTCCAGGCCTTTGATGGAGAATTTCAGGCTGGAGAAGTCTACCTTAAAGGGGTCCAATAACCATAGATTCTCTCAGTGGTGTCAGTGATGATGGGCAGATATATTCTTTACACCACTGGTGCCTATAATCCCTATACTAGTTAGTTAGAGGAATTGTGATTGTTCATTTGTGGAGACAAAGCAGGGGTCACACAGGAATTCTATGAGAAGGAGTCTTCTCTTGGTAACTCATACATTTTTCTAGCCTGAAGCTTGTCTTACATTTTTTTTTTCTTGGTTGAACCAAAGCTGGAGAATTAGCTGCTGCTTATGGTAGAAAATAAGGGACACGGTGGCTCAGTGGCTAAGATCCTGAGCTTGTCGATCGAAAGGTCAGCAGTTCAGCGGTTCGAATCCCTAGTGCCATGTAATGGGGTGAGCTCCCGTTACTTGTCCCAGCTTCTGCCAACCTAGCAGTTCGAAAGCACGTAAAAAATGCAAGTAGAAAAATAGGGACCACCTTTGGTGGGAAGGGAACAGCGTTCCATGCACCTTTGACGTTGAGTCATGCCGGTCACATGACCATGGAGACGTCTTCTGGCAGTGCTGGCTCTTCGGCTTTGAAACGGAGATGAGCACCGCCCCCTAGAGTCAGGAACGACTAGCACGCATGTGCAAGGAGAACCTTTACCTTTAGCTATGGTGGAAAAACAATGCTTTGGACAAGAACATGAGTTCTGGGAAAACTGAACTGATCTTCACTGCTCAGTTATCTCCATAACAAGCAAACAATTGTCTCTTTATTATTGTCGGCTTATCAGCTAAATCAGGGATGTCAAACTCAATTTCATGGAGGGCGGTGTTAGGGTTGTGTTTCACCTCGGGGGCCCCAGGGGGAGCATGGCCAGGGTGGGCGTGTCCAGCTCGATGTCACTTATGTCAGGGGCGCTTGTTGTGGCCGGAGCACTCTGCCAGCGAAAACAGGCTCTCGAGCTCCGTTTTTGGCTCCGATGGCCTCCTGCAACCCTCTGCCAGCAAAAACGGAGCTCGGGAGGGTCGCGTGCAGCCCTCCCAAGCTTCATTTCCACTGGCAGAGGCCCTGCAGGCCAGTCCTTCGCCGTTTCTAGGGTGGCCCTGCAAATCAGATCTAAGCACCCTGTGGGCCATATCCAGCCCCCGGACCTTGAGTTTGATACCCCTGAGCTAAATCAATCTTCCGGAAAAGTGATCTTGAGATACCCGAGGGTCACGGTTTAAGACGCCTCGTGTTATTTCTCCCGATCACTTTGGTGTCGTCCTTGTAGTGTCCTTGTTCCCCACAAAGTTCCGAGCAACTAATGTTCATGTACTGAATTGTAAATTTATGGTGAGAATTCTGGCAGTGAGCAAATCTGTAATTGAAACCAGCCTATTTTCTTCCTCCCCTCCTCCTCTTTTTTTTTTTAAGCTTTTAACTGAAATTGGGAAATCACTGGTCTCTTTCTCTCCACCCTCCCACCCCCACCTCACCCACCCACCCTGAAAACTAAAAGGGAGAGTTGATAGGGACCCCTTTTGCATTTTGATCAGGGACTTTAAATGCTCCCTGAGCAAATACATAAGCAGAGCATTGACGACGTATATGCCGGCAGACAAGGGAACCTTGTTTCATGTCAGCCTATCTTATCGAGCGCTCCCTTGGGATTGTTGGAAATTGTCATTTGGCAGCAAACCAGGACCCCACTCTCGGGTCCGCTCGAACAAAAAACCAGTTTTTGGAGGTTGTAGGGTCTCTTCCCCCCCTCCTCCATTTCAGCTGCTTAGGTTTTTCCTCCACTGGCAAAGCCAGCGGAGATTTGAACCGGGGGTGGTCTGGGTACAGAATAACTGTACACTAGGATGAAAACATGGTTTGTTTAGCGGCTCGGTGGGTTGCATAACCCTCCCCCCCGCTGCTGTGGCTTGTAAAAAAAACATGGTTTGAGACTAGCATTTGGGTAAACGGAGTGTATTTTAGCTAGTAAACAATGGTGAATCAGATCCTAGAGTAATGTGTAACTCATACCACTAACCAGGAAGATTTTTGCCATCTAGTTGGTGACTAACAATATGTTTCTTCTTCACCCTGTCTGCAGAATACCCTGCCCTGCCTTCTCTCTCCCTCTCTCATCTATCTATCTATCTATCTATCTATCTATCTATCTATCTATCTATCTATCTATCTATCTATCTATCTATCTGCTATCTATCATCAATCTGTCTATCTATCTATCTACCTATCTATTCATCTATCTCTCTATCTGCTATCATCTATCAATCTATCTGCTATCTATCATCAATCTGTCTGTCTGTCTTTATCTATCTATCTATCTATCATCAATCTGTCGGTATCTATCTATCTACCTATCTATTCATCTATCTATCTATCTGCTATCTATCATCTATCATCTATCAATCTATCTGCTATCTATCATCAATCTGTCTGTCTGTCTGTCTCTATCTATCTATATCTGCTATCTATCTATCTATCTATCTGCTATCTATCATCTATCTATCTATCTGCTATCTATCATCTATCAATCTATTTGCTATCTATCATCAATCTGTCTGTCTGTCTGTCTGTCTGTCTGTATCTATCTATCTATCTATCTATCATCCGTGGTTTCGGGGTGAAGTACCATCTGTACGCTGATGACACCCAGCTGTACATCTCCACCCCGGACCACCCCAACGATGCCCTTGAAGTGATGTCCCAGTGCCTGGAGGCCGTGCGGATCTGGATGGGGAGAAACGGGCTCAGGCTCAACCCATCCAAGACCGAGTGGCTGTGGTTTCCGACGTCCCGATATAGTCAGCTGGCGCCATCGCTGGCTATTGGGGGCGAATCATTGGCCCCCACGGAAAGGGCTCGTAACTTGGGCGTCCTCCTGGACTCACGGCTGTCTTTAGAAGAGCACTTGACGGCCGTGACCGGGAGGATTTTTCATCAGGTTCGCCTGATTCGCCAGTTGCGTCCCTTTCTAGATCGGGACTCGTTACGCACAGTCACTCATGCCCTCGTCACCTCTCGTCTGGACTATTGTAATGCTCTCTACATGGGGCTCCCCTTGAGGTGCACCCGGAGGCTCCAACTGGCGCAGAGTGCGGCCGCGCGGGTGGTTATGGGAGCAACATGGAGCTCCCATGTAACACCTCTCCTGCGCGAGCTGCACTGGCTCCCGGTGGTCTTCCGGGTGCGCTTCAAGGTTCTGGTTACCACCTTTAAAGCGCTCCATGGCTTGGGACCTGGTTACTTACGGGACCGCCTACTACCATCAACAGCCTCCCACCGACCAGTACGCTCCCACAGAGAGGGGCTCCTCCAGGTGCCGTCGGCCAAACAATGTCGGCTCTCGGCCCCTAGGGGGAGAGCCTTCTCTGTGGGGGCACCGACGATCTGGAATGAGCTCCCCCCAGAGATACGGAGGATTCCGGATCTGCGCACCTTCCGCCGCGAGTTGAAGACGCTTTTGTTTCATCAAGCTGGCCTCGCCTAAATCTTCTCCCTTTTAAGTGTAAATTCTAAATTTTTAATGGATTTTAAAATATGGGTATTTTAAATTGGGTATTAATTCAGCCAAATTTATTTAATTCATTTTATTCGATTTTAAATTTTGTATATCTATGTGTTTTATTTCATGGCTGTGCACCGCCCTGAGTCCTTCGGGAGTAGGGCGGTATAGAAATTCAATAAATAAATAAATAAATAAATAAATATCTATCTATCTATCTATCTATCTATATCTGCTATCTATATCTATCTATCTATCTATCTATCTATCTATCTATCTATCTATCTATCTATCTATCTATCTATCTATCTATCTATCTATCAGTATATGTGTAGGCATGCCCATACACGCCCACACACCCATAACATTCCCCCATAAACTCCCACATAAGCCATGTCCTCATTGGAAGTTTTGCCTCCTCATTTCAGAGATCACTAATTTGATGATTCAGTAGCACGATCGAGGTTACTTGAAGAAAGAGAAAGTCTTATTAGAGCAAACATCCGACTGTTTCTGCTCTCTTGTAATTTTCAAACATAACATTGTTCAAGGCAGAACATGGTGGCCAACCCTATGACGCTTAATCTTTATCGCTGTCCCTTTTGGGTGCTCCACAATATAAGAAGGATGCAACTTCCTGCAGGGAGAAGATTTCAGGAATTAAGAAATCCAGTGACAAATAACTCTAATTACTGGTATACTTTTGGGAGGCCTATTATTACACATGGGCCATAACATGATACCTTCTGCAACGGGTTGTTGCTAGTTGCAAAGTTGTGTCTGACCCATTGTGACCCCATGGACAACGTTCCTCCAGGCCTTCCTGTCCTCTACCATCCTCTGGAGTCCATTTAAGCTCACGCCGACTGCTTCAGTGACTCCATCCAGCCACCTCGTTCTCTGCCGTCCCCTTCTTCTTTTGCCCTCAATCGTTCCCAGCATCAGGCTCTTCTCCAGTGAGTCCTTCCTTCTCATTAGGTGGCCAAAGGTTTTGAGTTTCATCTTCAAGATCTGGCCTTCTAAAGAGCAGTCAAGGTTGATCTCCTCTAGGACTGACTGGTTTGATGGCCTTGTATTCTCTTTAACTTAAAGCTATTTCACCTCTCATTGAGACTCTACGGGTAGTAGAAATATGACTGCCCCACCCCCTCAAGAGCTGGGCCACCCAAGATTTGGTGTCCTAGAGGCAATTTTGTATCACTTTAATACTTTCCTCTTAGCTTGTTTATATTCTGTTTTTGGTCACTAAAAATATAAAGAAACCTGATGGAGAAATACAATGTTGCTGAAGGTTCAGCATAGCTGGCTGGAGAATTCTGGGAGTTGAAGTCCACAAGTCTTAAAGCTGCCAAGTTTGAAGATCTCTGAGTTAGATCAAGTCGATTTAAATCACGATTTAAACCACTAGTAAAAAAGGCTTGATTTAAATCCACTTGATTTCAGTCATAATTTTTAAAGAGCAACTGTCATCTCTGCTGTGAAATTGTGTGAATGCATCAATGCAGTGCATGTTATCTCAGCTTGCAGAGCTTGGATTCATTGAATGAGTTTACCAAACATGTAAATATTGCAGAATATACAGCCTCATGCTACATAACTAAGCTCCATTTCATGCTGAATAAACAAAATTATTAATGTATCTTAAATGCAAAACGATCTTTCGATAGATTTTTTATTCCAAAAGAATAAAAGTTTTGGGGATTTTGCAATATCCTTTCCCTGGAGTGGGGAGGGAATGGGGATTTTGCAGTATCCTTCCCCTGATTGCAAATATTCTGATTGCAACCTTGAGACATAATTTCTGCGCAATTGGAAATAAGGTGGATGGGACAAGAGAGCCTCTAACAGACAGAGCCTTACTCCCGACTTGTCCCTTTTGCTTTAGTTGCTCTTGCCTTCTGGCAGCTCTGTGCATGCGTGCACTAGGAACAGGCTCCTCCTGTTCCTCTGCCTCTCTGCTGTCTGACTCTGGGGACTCCGGAGTCCGCGCATCACTCCCAGATGGCCCTGGCCCCATCTCTGCCTCCAATGCAGAGCCCTCGTCCGGGCCTTACCCAGACTCCAGGACTGGCCCATTGTCCTCCCCAGTCTCCTCACTGTTCGCAGGCTGCTGGCGGACCACAACAGCTCTTCTCCTAAACCTGGTGCTTGTAACTGAGGTCTCAGGACTGCTGGGTTCCTTGGTGCCAAAACAGACACATCACAAGGTTATGGCATAGGTATGACTTCCAGTAAGAATGAGGAACTTGTGGTTTTCCAGGAGTTGCTACAGTTATTCCACCTCTTTGCAACTCGATTGCAAGCGATTGTGGTAGGAGGTGGTTTTCCTTTGACCGGAGCCAAATTCTTTAAGAGAGAGAAACTTTGAAACTCAAAACCGGCTGCCTTTGTTGAAGCAGATTTCTTACTGTTTGTCAGTTGCAGTTAATCATTCATGGTGGGAAGAAGAGCAATTAATTGGTTCTCATTGAAGGGAAGTCATTAAATAGGAGTAGCCACTTGATCAGATGGATCCCTGGAAGGAGGGGAAAGTGGCAGATCTCTCTTGTAAAGTAGTTGCATTATTTACAGAGAAGCCAGCTTTAAAGAACAGCTGATTAAAAAGACAAAAGAGAGAGAGAGAGAGAGAGAGAGAGAGAGAGAGAGAGACTTAACACCGGATGTTGACTGCAGTTCTATACCTAGGAGTTGCAATTTTGTTCAGCTTCTGCCTTGAGTTTCGTTTTGTGTTCGAAAGCTTATTATAATACCCTTGGAGGAATTTTGATCTGGTTAATGTCTCTAATAGGACGTTTCTCTTTTAATTAGGAGAGAGGGGAAGTCCATTTCCTAAATGCAAGTTTCGGTGAGAGAAGAAGCAATCTTGGGTTGGTTTTATTTTTCTCTCTCTACTATTTACTACTTTCTTAGCAGCAGTTAAAAAGAAAAAAGAAAAAAAAGAAGAGCAATCGAAAAAGATCCTTTCTCTCTTCTTCCCCAGTGTGGATTTTTAGCAAGAGTTGCTTGCTTCAGCTTTCAAGAGAATTGCTCACTTGGGTGTCTTTAAAAGAAGACGGAAAAAAATCAGGAGCGGAAGGATTAGACAATAAATATTATGGTTTTACGGGGCCGAGTCTACCATTAGGCAGATGCTTCAAGCAACTGAAGTCGTTTCCAAGCCTGCCCTTTGATTTCCAAGCTAACTTTGTATTTTGGATGAATGGAGAATGCTGTTCCTCCACCAGTGTCTGGAAAAAAAAATATTCCCCATCTTCTGTAGGCAGGGTGGATAAAAATCAATGATTTTTTTTTAAAAAAATAAAAAAAAACGGATTTTTTTAATTTAAATCGGATTTTTTTGATTTTTATCGAATTTATTTTAATAAAAAACTTTTGGGGTAAAAATCTATCATAAGATAGTTTTCTATTTAAGATACATAAATAATTTAGTTTATTCAGCATGAAATGGAGCTTAGTTATGTAGCATGAGGCTGTATATTCTGCAACACTGGGACTATCGGTGAGTCAACAGTGGGTCAAAGGAGTAGCAGAGATGACAGTTGCTCTTTAAAAATTATGATTTAAATCGAGTTGATTTAAATTGAGCCTTTTTACTAGTGATTTAAATTGTGATTTAAATTGTGATTTAAATCAACTCGATTTAAATCAAATCCACCCTGTCTGTAGGCAGTTGATATAAATCTTCAGAGGAATTATTGGGTCTATTCTTTGTACTTTTATAACTGTCTGGTTTGTACAGCAACCAAACAGGACAGCAACAGACTTCAACCATTAGTCAAGGCTTCAGAAAGAACAATTGCAACCAGCCTGCCTTCCATAGAAGGTCTGTATATTGCACGGGTCAGAAAGACTTGAGAAGTGTCTATGGAGAGTCTCGGTCATTCATGGTTGTCCCAAAGGTGTGTTGGAAGAAATATCCTTCTGGGTTCATTTCCAAGTGGGGAAAAAGACATTGGAAACATGGAGACTGCTTGGAAAGATGGTTTAATGGTGGACAGGATCACATGATTTGAGTTCCTGAACAGAAAAAAAGGGCCGAGATGCTGAGCGTGCCTTGGTTTTATGCCCTCTCTGAGCTTTGAACTTCCTGGGGCACAGGAAGAGTATCCTGATTGGTTGTCTGACTCCCAGGGGGTGGGGGGTCTTAGCTAGCCTTGCTGGCTGATGTAATCTTCCCAGGTGCCATGTGGTGAGTTTCTGTTGCTAGATGGGTCCTGTTGTGTTGCAGATGATGGTCTATTGACAAAGGTGGGGGGGGAGGCAGGAAGCTGCTTTGTCTTTAAAACATGTTTCTCCATTTCTCATCCAGGGAAATATAATATTCTGCCTTTTTTAATATTTCCTAAAACATTTCATTCTTCTAGGAGAGGGGTGGTTGCTAACTTCCTTACAGGTGCTTTTTCAAGAGGCAAGTGGACTTTCTGCTTTTTCTTTGAAGACGTTTCGCTTCTCATCCAAGAAGCTTTCTTCAGTTCTTGCATAGCTAAATGTCTATGGAGATTCTCAAGTCATCCAGGTCATGGTTGTCCCAAAGGTACTTTTTTTTTTCAAGAGGCAACTGGACTTTCTTCCTTTTCTTTGAAGACGTTTCTCTTCTCAACCAAGAAGCTTCTTCAGTTCTGACTGGATGGTGGGGAAAGTCAGAGCTGAAGAAGCTTCTTGGTTGAGAAGCGAAATGTCTTCAAAGAAAAACCAGAATGTCCAGTTGCCTCTTGAAAAAGCACCTTTGGGAGGCTTGAGAAGATACCTTCACATCCCTCATATCCTGGACATAAATTGTTTCAACTCCTCCCCTATTGTGCCAAAACAACTGGACACAAAAACAGTTTTCTCCCTCATGCCATCACTGCTGAACACCTAATTCTCACAGTGCTATATAATGTCTATGTGTATTTACCCATCTAGTGCAGCTGTAGTATTATTATCTATCTTTATTCTTTACTCCCTTCTTTTATTGGTATTATTTTACTGGTATTATTACTATAAGAGCCGTGGTGGCACAGTGGTTAGAGTGCAGTACTGCAGGCTACTTCTGCTGACTGCCGGCTGCCTGCAATTTGGCAGATCGAATCTCACCAGGCTCAAGGTTGACTCAGCCTTCCATCCTTACGAGATGGGTAAAATGAGGACCCAAATTGTTGGGGGGAATAAGCTGACTCTGTAAACTGCTTAGAGAGAGCTGAAAGCACTGTAAAGCGGTATATAAGTCTAAGTGCTATTGCTAAGTGCTATCATTCTGTTGCTTTTCTTATACACCAAGCGCTTCTGTACCGGAGGCAAATTCCTGGTGTATTTAATCACGCTTGGCCAAATAAAGTATTTAATTCAGTTCAGCGTTGTCATCTTGTTTCAGAATGCTTGGAATTTTTCTCTTGTTCTTCCTCAGGCTATTTCTTCCCTTTTAGTCTTTCTTTTTGAGTTTTTTTCTCTTCCTAACTCGTAGCCATTGCCGCTTCTCATTATTAGCAGGTGTTTGGTGCTGTTAAGTTCCAGGCTCTAGAATACTAACTAATCTTAGTTCTAAAGTTCTAAAATTACTACAACCTAATTCAGGAAACTAAACTTGCTAATTGATCTTAAATAAAATTGCTGGGTGAGCTGTTTTAGCATTAAATGGAGGCTGGAGGCTAAAACATATGAAGAACGGTTGCAGGAACTGGGGATGTCTAGTTCAGGGGTCTCCAACCTTGGCAACTTTAAGACTTTGCTTTGCTGGCTGAGGAATTCTGGGAGTTGAAGTCCACAAGTCTTAAAGTTGTCAAGGTTGGAGATCCTGGTCTAGTTTAATGAAAAGAAGGACTAGGGGAGACATGATAGCAGTGTTCCAATATCTCAGGGGCTGCCCCAAAGAAGAGGGAGTCAAGCTATTCTCCAAAGCACCTGAGGGCAGGACAAGAAGTAATGGGTGGAAACTAATCAAGGAGAGAAGCAACCTAGAACTAAGGAGAAATTTCCTGATAGTTAGAAACAGTGGGACAACTTGCCTCCAGAAGTTGTGAAGGCTCCAACACTGGAAGTTTTTAAGAAGATGTTGGATAACCATTTGTCGGAAGTGATGTAGGGTTTCCTGCCTAAGCAGGGGGTTGGACTAGAAGACCTCCAAGGTCCCTTCCAACTCTGTTATTCTATTCTATTTTAAATAAAAGTTAAGAGCTCGCTAAAATCCCATCACTCAGTAGTCATGTTGCTCCCATGTTGTCATCTTGTTTATCGACTTAGACAACAAAATGTTTTGGGCCTTTTCTGCGAACTTGGCCTAGGATTACAAGTGATCTACCCAAAACAGAAACTTAGAAAGTAGCAGAAATTCCTGGATTTTTCATACCTATTTTTTTCACATGGCCCTTTTTTTTTTTTTTTTTTGCATTTTGATCTTGTGAGTCTCTTTGATTGTCTTTTGGACAGGATAACTAATAAATATTTAATAAAGAATTAAGTGTAGGCTAGGAACATCTCTGCCCGGATCGTTCGTATGTGTTGAGGCCGAAAGCGTGTTTCAGATTGAAATGACAAATCATCATATTAGTCTTGGTTTCGCTAAACATTTGCTATTGAATATTAATCAGCTTAATATCACCAGCATTTGAATGAAAGAAATCTAATAGATTGGTTTCTTGAATTTAGTTTAGGAGATAGTTTCCTTACTTTACAATGTAACACCTTCCCTTTTAAATACCACGCTTCCCTGAAAATAAGACCCTGTCTTATATTTTTTTGAATCCCGAAATAAGCGCTTGGCCTTATTTTGGGGGAGGTCTTATTATTTTGGGGCGCATGGAGCAAGATGGGGCTCCTCTTGCCGTCTTACCTGATTTTCAGCTCTGTCTCCCTAACCCTAACCAGAGGAAATGGCGGGGACTGGCTGCACATGTGTTTAAATATTTTTAGGGGAGGGCTTATTTTAGTGCATGCGCTCAAAAGCCCGATTGGGCTTATTTATCAGGGGATGTCTTATTTTCGGGGAAAATATCATTTTATAATGTGTACATTGTTTACACATCTGTCAATATTGTAAGCTATAGCTTCACTTAATTTAGCCAGTCTTTTTTCTCTCCTGTTACCTTTTAATGCATGAACAGAGCTATTATTTTTCATCTAAAATACCTGTGAATTGCTGGTATAAAATAGCAGATAACATTTTTAAGGAGCATTTTGGTTTTCACACTTTGAGAACATTTCCCAGCCTAGAATTAAAGCACAGATTATGCTTGGAACAAGACTATTTAATTTGAGCAGGAAGTTGATGAGTATATTGTTACTGAGATGAGTAGCACTTTTTCACACCTTTTCCTGCGGAAAAATGCATATTTTATAGATGGAAATGTATGCAGAGAAGATGGGTGGGGGATGGAAACTCCTTTGGAAATGAGCTTGACTTTGTGATAGCCAGATTCTTATAGTTTCCTTGGCACAAATGAAGAAATGGCTTGCCATATGAGGCCCTAGTCCGCTAGTGACATGGCCCCACAAGATATAATAAAAATAAATAAGTAAAGGAAGTTTGTTATTTATATACATGAAGTATATGTTTTAAATGCAGTCCAAGACAATTCAACTTCAATCATTGTGGACCAGGCAAAACAATGTGCACAAAGCTTGTTCTTTCTCTCCCTCTCTCTCTCTCTACTTCCTTCCTTCCTCCCTCCCTTCCTCTCTCTCTCCATCTTCTCTCTCTCTCTCTCTCATCTTCTATCTATCTATCATCCATCCATCCATCCATCCATCCTTCCATCCATCTATCATCTACCTATCCATCCTCTGTCTGTCTGTCTATATCATCTATCTATCTATCATCCATCCATCCATCCATCCATCTATCATTACCTATCTATCTGTCTATCTATCTATCTATCTATCTATCTATCTATCTATCTATCTATCTATCTATCTATCATCTATCTATCTATCCCATCCATCCATCCATCCATCCATCCATCCATCCATCCATCTATCATCTATCCTATCTATCTATCTATCTATCTATCTATCTATCTATCTATCTATCTTCCATCCATCCATCCACCCATCCATCATCTCATCCTCTATCTATCTATCTATCATCCATCCATCCATCCATCCATCCATCCATCCATCTATCATCTCATCCTCTATCTATCATCCATCCATCATCCATCTATCTATCTATCTGTCTGTCTGTCTGTCTGTCTGTCTATCTATCTATTGTCTATCTTCTAAGCAATTGTAGTCTGAAAGATGAGCTAAAAACACACAGTATTATTTTTTAACTTGGTTTTGGTTTCTTCCTGTATAGAACATGGTCCAGCACAATCCCTGGGAAGGTGGAGTTTTTTTCCAGCGAGGGCTCAGATATGTCTCTTCCGATCCCCATCGTGTCGCTACCTGGCGTAGATGACTCTTACCCACCGCAGAAGAAATCGTTCATGATGCTCAAGTACATGCATGACCACTATTTGGACAAATACGAATGGTTCATGCGAGCGGATGATGACGTCTACGTGAAAGGAGACAAGCTGGAGAACTTCCTGCGGAGTTTGAATAGCAGTGAGCCCCTCTTCCTAGGGCAGACGGGACTAGGCACAACCGAAGAAATGGGGAAACTTGCCCTGGAGCCTGGAGAGAACTTCTGCATGGGGGGTCCAGGAGTAATCATGAGCCGAGAAGTGCTTCGGAGAATGGTCCCTCACATTGGGGAATGCCTTCGAGAGATGTATACCACCCATGAGGACGTGGAGATCGGCAGATGCGTACGGAGATTTGCAGGAGTGCAGTGTGTCTGGTCTTATGAGGTAGGTTGGGGCAGGGGTAGAGAAGGGTTTAAGTATTCAAGATGTCCTCCAGAGCGGTCATTCTAAGCAATCTCTCTCTCTTCCTCTCTCTCTCTTTTTCTCTCCTTCCCCTCTCTATTTCTCTCTTTCCCCCTCTCTCTTCCTCTTTGTCTTTTCTTCTCTTCTTTCCTTCTTTCCTTCTTTCCTTCCTTCCTTCCTTCCTTCCTTTCTCTCTCTCTCTCTCTTTCTCTTCGTCGTCGTCTTCTCTCTCTCTCCATCTCTCTTCCTTTTTCTCTTCCCCTATTTCACACTTTCCCCGCTCATTCTTCCTTTCTTTTTCTTTCTGTCTGTCTGTCTCTCTCTCTCTCTCTCTCACACACACACACATGCACACTATATTTTTATGAACAAGCAAAGGAAAATTTCCGAATTGGATGCTAGATCATTTCAAGGATTCAATAACTTATGAATGGAGATCTTATATTGTTCACATTATGCAGTCATGTATAAAGCATGGAGGAGATCCGTAAGGGAAAAACTGTTTTCCAGTTATGCCTCTCGATCTGTTTATTGCCTCGAGCAGTAAGAACACTCAGCTCAGAAACCGGGTGCGTGAAAAACAAAAGTTACCTAAGTTGCAATTCATACCTGATCTTTTCATACGTTGCATTAAAATATGGCTTTTTAACCCTGATTTATAGATTAGGCCTATCAAGCGAAGCCCCTGATGGCAAACCTATGGCATGCGTGCCACAAGTGGCACACTGAGCCCTCTCTGCGGGCACGCAAGCAGTCAGCCAGCTCAGCTCCACCGTGCATGCACACGCGCTTCCTGCCGGCCAGCTGATTTTCGGGTCTCTGCCACGGGGGCGGGGCGCATGCATGAGATGTGCGCACATGCGTGGGAGGGCATGTGCATGTGTGGGGGCATGGGTCGCACGCATGTGCGGGGTTGGGAGGAGCATGGGGGGAGCAGTGCGTCCCCCCGTGGTCCATTTTTGGTCCCAGGAGGCTTCAGGGAGACCTGCCAGGCCCAAAACAGGCCACTGGGGGGGGGATTTGCACATGTATGCGCTGGGGGTCAGGGGAGCGCAGGGGGGGGTGTTGCACATGCATGTGCGGGGGTGGGGCGCATCAGGCTGCATTGCCTTATAGGTGTGGGCACACACGTCTGTGACCCCCCCCCCACGCTCCCCCTCGCTTTCGGCACATGACAACAAAAAGGTTAGCCATCACTAAGCTAATTTAATTTAATTTAATTTAATTTAATTTAATTTAATTTAATTTAATTTAATTTAATTTAATTTAATTTAATTTAATTTAATTTAATTTAATTAATTTAATTATCACATTTCTATGCCACCCAACTCCCGAGGGACTCTGGGCGGCTTACAGCAAAAATAATACGAACATAGAAAAAATTGTTAAAAAACATTGTAAAAACATTTTAAAACATTAAAAGCCCATGCACACCATTCATGGCCGCAAGATTGCAACAGCGAGATCAACGGCCCCAGGCCTGCCGGAAAAGCCAGGTCTTCACCGCTTTCCGGAAGGCCAATAGGGTGGAGGTAGTTTGGATCTCAGGAGGTAACTGGTTCCAGAGAGTTGGGGCAGCCACAGAGAAGGCCCTTCCCCTAAGCCATATATTCTGGTTTAAATGCCAGAATAACTGGTTGACACAGTACATGGAGCTATGAAACGTAGTTGCCAAACTGCAGTGGCCGGTCCCAAGGACAGTGCTATCTGAGCCATGCCTTTGGCTCAGTCTTTTGGGTGACCCTAACTTCTATGTATCATAGAAATCTGACTTTCTCAGAAGTACAAGTTCTGTTCTCGTCAACCAACTTCTCCTTGATAAATGACTTTTTTTCCCCCCCCTTTGGGCAATTACGATAAACCCCGTGATTCTAGGACTGTGTGTTCTGTATTAAGTCAGCACTGTTTCTTTTAATTCCTGATATCTTATGAACGACCTTCTTATGGGATCAACGCAGAGAGAAGAGAGTAAACTCTACATTTAGTACATAGATGGGGTAGATGCCTGGTGAAACAAGAAGTTGGCTTCAGTGAGGATATTCACTGCTGATCTGCTTCCAGGTCTTGGGTCTCCTAGGGATCGAAATCTCTGCTGGTTGGATCCATGGGTATCATGATTGGGAATTACAAACCAACATGAGTTTTGGTGAGCATAACGCAGGCAAATCGCAAAGGCCAGCATATCATTGACTGAAAGGTTGATTGCGGCTGGGTTGTTGACTTTATTGTGTGAACCGACGATCATCCTAATTTATTTTTTATTTTATTTTATTTATTTTTATTTTATTTTTGAATTTGTATACCGCCCTTCTCCCTGAGGACTCAGGGCGGTGAACAGCCAAATAAAAACATCAAATACAAATATTAAAACACAGTTAAAAATATATATATAGATTTGGCCCCATTAATTAAAACGATAAACAAAACAAAACAATTTAAAAAACCCTTAAAAAGAATTAAGCCAGCCCGGCTTGTTGAAAAAAGAAAGTTTTAAGGGCACGGCGGAAGGCACTGAGGTCATGGATTCTCCTTATCTCAGGGGGCAACTGATTCCAGAGGGTGGGTGCCCCCACAGAGAAGGCCCTCCCCCTGGGGGTCACCAGCCTGCATTGTTTGGCTGATGGCACCCCGAGGAGGCCCTCTCTGTGGGAGCGCACGGGTCGGTGGGAGGTCGTCGGTGGCAGCAGGCGGTCTCGGAGATAGCTAGGCCCTATGCCATGGAGCGCTTTAAAGGTGATAACCAACACCTTGAAGCGCACCCGGAAGACCACCGGGAGCCAGTGCAGTTCACGCAGGAGCGGTGTTACATGGGAGCGCCACGCTGCTCCCGTCACTACCCGCGCTGCTGCGTTCTGGACCAGTTGGAGCCTCCGGGTGCTCTTCAAGGGGAGCCCCATGTAGAG
The DNA here is from genome assembly GCF_059756535.1 of Pantherophis guttatus. NCBI lineage: Eukaryota > Metazoa > Chordata > Lepidosauria > Squamata > Colubridae > Pantherophis > Pantherophis guttatus. The sequence goes on along the minus strand of NC_142075.1, from coordinate 11,639,384 downwards.
ATCCAATCCAAAACTACTACTTCTTCATCTTGTGCCATATTCACCATCGGACGTTGGCGATCATGTTGGCAATTCTATTTTTGTCAACAGCTGCATGAAAAAGTGCTGCTGAGTTTTGTCCAAACCGGTCCCTTAGGTTTTGAAGCCGTGAGACTGCCTTCTGTGGTCCCATCTACCGGTACGCTCCCACAGAGAGGGGCTCCTCCGGGTGCTGTCGGCTGATGACCCCCAGGGGGAGAGCATTCTCTGTGGGGGGCCCTACTCTCTGCAATGAGCTGCCCCCGGAGATTCGTAGGATTCCCGACCTTCATATTTTTCGTCGCGCCCTAAAAACATTATTATTCCAACAAGCAGGGCTGGCCTAAATAATAATAACATTTTACTATTTTAATGGGTTGTTTTATTAGAGTTTTTTTGGCCAATTTATTTAATTGTTTTAAATTGCTTTTAATTTTTATATTGTCACGGTTTTATTTTTGGCTGTACACCGCCCTGAGTCCTTCGGGAGAAGGGCGGTATAGAAATTCAAATAAATAAATAAATAATAAAATAAATGATGTTCTTCTTCTGCCTGTTTACCTTCAATCTTTTCCTGGAGGATTAATAGGATCCAATTTAAATATTGGAATTGAGCTTAAGTATTTATGATACACAGATCCACTCAGGTTTTTTTTTTTTTTTTTTTTTAAATGAACAGCCTGATTTAAGGGAGTAGTGGAAATCTTATCGTCAACTATAACTGGAAGAGAAAACCAGTCACCAGTGCGTTGCAAATAATGCACTGGTACCGATGAGCTGGCTTGGAATTATTTTCAGTTGACGCTTTTGAGCAGGGGTCAAAAGTGGGAGGCCGTGGGGCGGATACGTCCCGCGCAGGCCACGCCCACCCCAGTTCTGCGAAGGGAAAAGACATCATGTGACGGCAACGTGACGCCCCGAGTTTGACACCCGTGCTCTTTGAGTTTATTCGTATTAACAGCTCCTTTCTTAATAAGAAATTATGAGTCATTTCTTTTTCTTCACACTCTTTCGGTTTTGATTTTTTTTTGTTTTAAATTGGCCAAGCGGTTGGTTTCTTCCCCTTTTTCCTGCTCTGTATCTTAGCAGCGTACGCTTGGAACAAGAATAGATTTTTTTTTTAAAAAAAAGAAAGATAAATAAATAAAGGTTCAGTAGGTATTTTTGGAACTGGAAACAATGGGCTATTGCACGACCGCCTCCTAAAATAAATCATGTGGTTTGCGAAGGTTTTTTTTCCTGCAGCAAAGGTTTTCGATTCTGTGCACAGAACTGAAAACCTTTTTTTTTAAAATAAAAAAACCTCTTTTTTTTTTCCCCCCTGCACTAAAGTGGAACCTCATGGCTGGGATGGAAACTCTCGCGTACATTGTCTCCTGGCAGACTGTACAAGGACTGCCTGACACAGCTCCTCCATCCATCAAATGTTGTCCTTCAAACAAGCTTTGACTCCCAGGCTCTCTGGGAAGAGAGCTGTTTGCGTTCTCTTGCCATCTGTGGAGAGATCTCAGAAATGGGAGTCTGGGATCCTTTGATCTTTTGGGACTGCTGTCCCACGTACAGATGGCCCTCGACTTACAACAATTGGTTTAGGGACCCGTTGGAAGAGACAGTGGCACCGAAGAAAGCGATAAAAAAATATTGATGTTTGATCCTACACATACTTAACAGCAGCAAGAATTGCATTCGCGCAATATTGGAAAGAGCATCAATTACCACCAGAGGAATTGATTATTCAAATATATATATATATATTAGAACGTGCTGAAATGAATAAATTAACTTTAGAACTAAAAGAAAAAGAGGATTCAGAATATTATGCGATGTGGGATAAATGGTATAGGTCTGCAACCGTAAACACTGGAAAAGTTTCAGAAGAAAATAATGTTTAATTCAACTACATATGCTAGTTTTGTGGCTGCTCAAGAAATAGTCAAGCATGGGAAGAGTTTTGTGGCTCCCGGTGTTTTCTTTTCTGTGGGAAACAGGTCCAAATGGCTCTTTGAGTGTTTAAGGTTGCAGACCCCTGATCTAGTCCAACCCCCACCCCCCCGGCCAAGCAGGAGACCCTACACCATTTCTGAGAGATGGCAATCCAGTCTCTTCTTGAAAGCCTCCAGTGATGAAGCTCCCACAACTTCCGAAGGCAGCTTCTGTTCCATGGGTTGACTGTTCTCACGGTCAGAAAATTTTTCCTTATTTCCAGGTTGAATCTCTCCTTGGTCAGTTTCCATCCATTATTCCTTGTCTGGCCTTCAGGTGCTCCTCTCTGTGGCAGCCCCTCAAGTATCAGAACACTGCTATCATGTCTCCCCCTTGACAATCGGCATGTATTGCACTGTCCTGGGTTTATGTGATCCGCATTTGTGACCTTCCCAGCTGGCTTCCAACAAGGACAGTCAATGGGAGATGCCCAATTTGCTTTGTTAAGCATTGGTTATTGTTATTAAGAACTGCAAGCGATCCAAGCTTAGCAACTATGGATGGTTAAAAAGGATTGCAAAATTGGGTGTGGCTCATCTAACAACTGCCTCGTTTAACAACCGAGATTCTGGTCCCAATTGTGGTCCATAAGTCAAGGGCTACAGTATCTGTAGCAGTTCCTGGTTGTCACTATTCTATTGCATACATTCCAGCAGGTATGTGTTTTTCAGGCGAGGTGTGCCAACTTTTGCTTCTGAATTTTGAACAGACTGAGAGTTAGCTTGCTGTCCTGCCAGCAACACAGTCTTTCTCTCTCTCTCTCTCTTTTTTTTTCTACATCCTGGATTTGTGTGAGCTCATTTCCTGCAGTGGTTTTCCAGATGGGGTTCTTGACGATTGCCATGTCATGCAACTTGGTGTCTGCCAGCGCTGCTTGAAGTGTCAGCTTGATGGCTTCCTTATTGAATCTGGAGAGAGCCGTGCCAACGTGACTCTCGCTGTCTTTGTGTGTTGCTCTTGTTTTAATGAGTGCAATTAATTGAGTGGTGCTGTATTGTTCCCAAGCAGCTTATTTTAGGCAGTCTGGGCTTGATAGTCATTGCGTGAATACGATGTATATGTAACCATCATCCTTAAGGATCTATTTTTTAATGCAGTTTGGGGCTGACATATCTAGGGCAGTATTTCTCAACAGCTTGAAGATATATGACTTTAACTTTCAGAATTTCCCAGCCTGCAGAATCTAGATCAAGAATTTCCCGCTATTCAAATCCAGTGTGATTGGCTGAGTTGGCACAAAATGAGGAAATCAAACACATTTGCAATTTGTTTGATGGGAACAAGCTGTCTTAATTTATATCTATGGAGGAGATTCTCAGTCATCCAGGCATTGGTTGTCCCAAAGGTGCTTTTTCAAAAGCCAACTGGATTTCCTTGTTTTTTCTTTGAAGACGTTTCGCTTCTCATCCAATAAGCTTCTTCAGCTCTGACTGAACGGTGGAGGATGGAAGGATTTGTATTCCTTGCAGTCATCTGGTCGTTAGCATTCTCCCTGACTTAACTTAGTTATCCCACCCACTGATTAATTATGAAGAGTTTTTTTTCCCCCTTCTTTGAGTTTGCCTTGTGCAACATAGGTAGGGGCAGACAAGATTTATTTATCTGTAGCATTTATACAGCTGCCCATCTCACACAACTGATTCCGGGCTTACAAAATTAAAAACAGACCCAAATGTGGGCAGGGGTGGGGCTGCTGGGGGTTCGCAGGGGTTCGGGAGAACCTCTAGCTAAGATTCTGTGCAGTTTGGAGAACCCCCAAATCCCACTCCTGACAGGCCCCGCCCACCCCTCCTCTCCCCTCCCAGGAGTCCCCACGCGGCTCGTTTTGGATGAAGATAAGTGCAGGGTGTGCGCAGAGTCTCAGGGAGCGCGAAATTTTGAGTAGTTTGGAGAACCGGCAAATACCACCTCTGACTGGCCCCGCCCCCATCTATTCTCTGCCTCCCGAGTCCCAGCTGATCGGGAGGAAATGAGATTTTACATATCTTTCCCCTGGAGTGGGGTGGGAATGGAGATTTTACAGTATCCTTCCCCTGCCACGCCCACCAAGCCACGCCTACAGAACCGGTAGTAAAAAAAATTTGACTCCCACCACTTGGTGTTTTGTGTATGATACATTCTGTCAGTGACACATTTGATTTTGGAGGGTACCTGTCCAGTGGTGGATTGCCCCCAGTTCGGACTGGTTCACAAGAACCGGTAGTAAAACTGGTGGGAGGTCCTGCCCACCGCCCCGGATGTCATCATCATCGATCTGTGCATCGCGAGCGTGATCCCGTTGCGAACTGGTAGTAAAGGTAAGTAGAACCCACCCCTGTACCTGACGGAATCAAGGAAGGAGGTTTGCATGGGGGGAAAGTCCAGGATATCCGTGGTTGAAGATATCAGGGAAGGAAAAGAAGGGATTTGAGTTGGGAAGCAAGTGCACCAGGTAGATAGATGGTTGCGCAGGAAGCTGCTGAAGAAAAGAGAAGAAGGAGAGGGAGACATCCTCCAACTTTGCCTTCCTCTCCCCATCCAGATTTCGTTATGTCCAAAACCTGGCAGCGTGGAAGCGTTCAGATTTTTAAGTTCTGCAGAACTCTGGCTGAGTCACGATAATTTGGCAGGGCTTCTGCAATGCAGTGATTTGTTCCATCTATGAAACAAAATATTTCTTCCCCCCCTCTTTTTTTTTTTTTTTTGCATTTCAAATCTTGGGAGGACAAAGGACGGACCCCAGAGATGTGGCAAATATGAAGCAAGGTTACAGAAATTTGGATACTCGGGAATTTCTGCTGGCCAAAAATTACAAGGGACAAGGAAGCTGTGAGCTACCCCAGATTATTGACATTTGAGAAATATTTTCTGAAAGTTTTCTTGCCCTGTGGGATTTTGTCCCGTTGTTTGGGACGGCCTCTCAGCAGCTTCCCTGTGGGGGAATGAAGACATGTACCAGTGAAAACAGGATCTCCTCTCTCACTGATTTCCTCTCCTTGTCTTTTCCTCCCAGCCAAAAGCTTGGCTGGTGACTCTTCTCATTTAATCATGTCTTGGTGTAGCATCTCTCGAAGCTCAAAATTACAAGGAGGTTTTGCGCTTAGCCACCTCCTTGCTCTGAACTTGACCTCAATTCTGGATGCTTTTGTTGATCTATCATCATTATTCAAGTTCCTGAGCTGAACTGGGCTGACCCTTCTTTCTCTAGGAGTTTGTGGAATTCTTGGACGTTCCCATTGGCAAAATAGGGTTATTGCTTGTACTAAAAAAAAACAAACAAACAAAACTAACGCAAGACGAGAGCCTGTGCAGTACAGAGATTAGGGTGCTGGGCTAGGAGCAAGGAGGCTGAGATTCTGGTCTTGCTTAAGGCTCAAGGTCGACTCAGCCTTCCATCCTTTCTAAGGTAGGTGAAATGAGGACCCAGTTTGTGGGGGCAATAAGCTGACTTTGTATAAATGTACAAAAGGATGAAGGCTGTTGCTTATTGCTTAATGCATTGTAAGCCGCCCTGAGTCTCCGGAGAAGGGCGGCATATAAATTAAAATTAAAATTAAAAAAAAAAGGCACAGGAGCCAGCTGGGTGATTTTGGGCCAGTGACTGTCTCAGCCTTAGAATGGTTGTTAAAAAAGCACTGATGATGTTACCAAGTTGGGTCATGAAACGTCTGCTAGAAAACAACCAAACTCAGAGAGCCCCAAGGACCCCACAATAGTCGTCGTTGTCGTCCTCCTCCTCCTCCTTCTCCTCCTGATGTTACTTAGTTGGGTCATGAAATGTCTGCAAGAAAACAACTAAAGTCAGAGAGCCTCAAGGACAATACTCCTCCTCCTCCTCCTGCTGCTGATGTTACTTAGTTAGGTAATGAAACATCTGCAAGAAAACAACCAAACTCAGAGAACCCCAAGTACCCCACAGTCCTCCTCCTCCTCCTTCTCCTCCTCCCTTCTAGTACTGATGAAGTTACCAAGTTGGGCCATGAAATGTCTGCCAGTAAAGAACCAAACTCAGAGAGCACCTCAGTGGTGGGTTCCTCCTGGTTTGGCCCGGTTCTCCCGAGCCGGTAGCGGTGACGATATGATGTCACCGAACCGGTTCTCCCCCCGCCCCCCCACTCCCTGCAGCTCCCCACCCCCCATGTTATTTTTACCTTTTATTTGGCCCCACCCCCAATCTATTGCTGCCTCCTGAGTCCCAGCTGATGGCTAGAGGGAAAAAAACTGTTTAAACTCTTGCCGCGGGGCTTCAAAGGGCCGCCCTACAGCTGATCAGTGTCAAAAGAAAACAAATGAGTAAACCAGTACCTGCAAAAATACATGAGTAGATCAGTGCCTGCAAAAATACATGAGTAGACCAGTGCCTGCAAAAATACATGAGTAGATCAGTGCCTGCAAAAATACATGGGTAGACCAGTGACTGCAAAAATAAATGGGTAGATCGGTACAGTTCTGCAAGCAGTTAAAAGCCTGGTAGACCAGTACTTCTGCTAAATCCTAAATAATTGTCACATGACCATGAAGCCACGCCCACAAAATAAGCCACACCCACAGAACCGGTAGTAAAAATTTTAGAACCCACCCCTGGAGCACCTGGACCCTTCACTTCACCCTTCACTTCAAACCTGAGCTACAAATATTGTTTGGTTTAAAAATCCATCTATCTATCTGCTCAGCCATACAGAACCAGTGGTCCATCACCTTCCGTGCTTTCATCCTGTCCTAAATGAGTTCAGGTAGATGCTGCTGCTGCTGCTGCTAACAGTAATAATAGCAATCAGTGTGGTGGATTCATACTTGAGTCCTGGTTGCATCGCAAATCGTAACCACCCGTTCTCCCTTCAGCCTTGTTTCCAAAAAGCTTTCCTGGGTTCAAAATTTATTCCTTCTCCTCCAAATGATTCTCTGAATAATAAACTGCCAACCGTATAGTAAATAAAAAAGAGAAGCTTGGATTGACTTCTCCGCTGAGTAGATCTTTGTTCTTCAGTTTTGCTTTGAGGCTTCTGATTACTACGACGGGGGCCAAAAAAATCAAGTCCCGTCTCCAAAGCGGCTGGAAAATCCGATTTTGTTTCCTTTGAGGCTTTGTTCAGAATGGCCATAATTTTTGGTCTTCTGGCCTCTGCTGTTCCGAACTTGCATGCGGGATTGTCCGAACGAAGAAAGAAGAAAAAGGAAGCTTGAAGGCCTCCCTGCTTTAAGAAGCACTTAGTTTTCCTGTCCTCTTTGTCCTTTTCTAGACCAAGGACGTCCCACCAATTTTGGGTTGTCAGGCATTTTTAGAACGTTGAGAAATATACTGTTGAGTTCTTTCATAAAATAGCGGGTGGTGGGCCTTCCCCATTCAGAAAATAATTGCAGTAGGGGGGAGGAAGAGAGAGAGTGACTGTTTACGAAGCACTAATTTATTAGAATGTTACTTGCCCTTTATGGGACACTCAACATCCCTTCTGCTTATTCTTGGATCTTTTTATGGACAGGTTGGGCATGCTCCCAAATAAAGCTCTGGGCTGCAGCCATTCATCACTTTTACATTTTGTGTTAGCTTGTCCCGTCTGTCCCCCCCACTTTGGACTCCATCGGCGTTCTTGAAAATCAAGAAGAGGCTGTCTCCGTGCTTTTCAGCAAGCCAGCTTCCTATCTTCTTTTTAATTAACAGAATGTGTTAAATTTATATTTGCTGACAAAGAGATTAAGGGAGACTTAGTATAAATCTATTTCAAGCTCTCCTCAGCTAGCCATACCCTTCTGGGATTTGAACCCAGGCTACTTACATATCAAAGTAAAGGTAAAGGTTCCCCTCGCACATATGTGCTAGTCGTTCCCGACTCTAGGGGGTGGTGCTCATTTCCCTTTCAAAGCCGAAGAGCCAGTGCTGTCGGAATACGTCTCCGTGGTCATGTGGCCGGCATGACTCAACACCAAAGGCGCACAGAACGCTGTTATCTTCCCACCAAAGGGGGTCCCTATTTTTCTACTTGCATTTTTAACGTGCTTTCGAACTGCTAGGTTGGCAGAAGCTGGGACAAGTAACGGGAGCTCACTAGGGATTCGAACTGCTGAAGTGCCGACCTTTCGATCGACAAGCTCAGCATCTTAGCCACTGAACCACCACGTCCCTTACATATTAGGTAGATGTATTAACCTCTAAACCACAGGGTCTCCTAACTTTGTGAGCTGTACCAGGGGAAAGATTAAGTGAGGTTTTTTTTATCAGTCTACCCAAATATGGGACTGCGAAGGCTCCTGGATTGATGCTGAAAGGCAAAAGCGGAAGCAGTATGCTCCCTCCTGTATTTGGATAGACCAGGTTGCCCTGATTAAAAAGCACACACACTTAATTAAAAAAATGTTTTATTAAAAATTTAGGTAGGGAAGGCAGCCTCTTTACATCCAGAATAAATGCCTCAAGAAACACCAGTGCCCCTGTTTATAGACGTTGGTGATGTTTAAGACCAACATCCATCCGTGTTTGGGACTTTGGTCTGCAACTTTACCTTGTTTGCAATTCTGACATTGTAGAGGTTGGAATTGCCTTCAACTAGTTTCAGATGTTTTCTTGAGAATGGGTGAATTTCATCCACAGAGTTTATGCTTGTTGCTGTTCCCCATTGTTCTTTCTTTTCCCTTTCAGAAAATCCCTCTCTGCATAAATCTGAGATATTATGAAAGAGTATCTTGGCTTTCTTCCAGGGGTGAAATCCAACAGATTCTGACAGGTTCTGGAGAACCGGTAGAGGAAATTTTGAGTAGTTCAGAGAACCGGCAAATACCGCCTCTGGCTGGACCCAGAGTGGGGTGGGAATGGAGATTTTGCAATATCCTTCCCCCAGGACTGGGGAGGGAATGGGGATTTTGCAGTATCCTTCCCCTGCCACGCCCTCCAAGCATGCCACCAAGCCATGCCACATCCACCAAGCCACACCCACAGAACCGGTAGTAAAAAAAATTGGATTTCACCACTGCTTTCTTCCAAATATTAACAGATTAACAGAATTGGAAGGGACCTTATAGATTATCTAGTCTATGATAAGATATCTATTAATTAAAAAAATAGTAATGAAAACTTGATTTTAAAAAAATCTAGCCTAATCCCCCACTGAAGCAGGAGACCCTACACCATTTCTGACAAATATTGTAGACTACACCTCCCACAATCCTTTGTTCTTGACTATGCTTACTGGACGGATAGGATTTCAAGCTGAAATGTGAACAAGGTTGCTGATAGCTTATCTGCACCCTGTTGCAAATCTGGTAAAATATGCTTATACTCAGAGGGTTTCAGCAGGTTCTGACCAGTTCTGGAGAACCGGTAGTGGAAATTTTGAGTAGTTCGGAGAACCGGTAGTAAAAATTCTGATTGGCCCCGCCCACATCTATTCTCTGCCTCTTGAGTCCCAGCTGATCGGGAGGAAATGGAGATTTTGCAGTAATCTTCTCCTGGAGTGGGGAGGGAATGGAGATTTTTATTTTTTTATTTTTAATTTGATTTATATGCCACCCTTCTCTGGAGACTCAAGGCGGCTTACAATGCGTTAAGCAATAGCCTTCATCCTTTTGTATATTTATACAAAGTCAGCTTATTGCCCCCACAAACCGGGTCCTCATTTCACCTACCTTAGAAAGGATGGAAGGCTGAGTCAACCTTGAGCCTTGGAGAGATTCGAACCAGCAGTAAATTGCAGGCCGCTGTGTTAATAACAGGGTGCACTAAACCACTGTACTATCAAGGCTCTTTTACAGTATCCTTCCCTGCTATGCCCACCAAGCCATGCCATGCCCACCAAGCCACACCCACAGAACCGGTAGTAAAAATTTTTGAAACCCATCACTGATCAGAAATGATCAGGAAGACAATAGCAGTTTTGCATATCAAGCAGTGCAAAACTGAATTTTCTGACCTGCTATTCCGGTATAGAAGACCACACAAACTAGGCGTGTTTTTAAGAGACAGTTGAGAGTGGGGAAAAAAAATCCTGCTTCCTATGCCAACATCTAGCAAGCTTAGCCCATTAAAGCATGTTCTGAAGTATATACTTTTGAGTTCCTCCCATAAAAGTGAATGCAAATTCCCCTTTTGCATGGCAAAGAACCAAATTTTGCAGCGAGCATGAGAAACAAGCAAGAGTATCTGGCGGGTATTTCCTCCGAAACATCTGTTTCTTTTTGATTAGTTATATGTTAGAAAGGGAGATTTCTTGTTTGTTTGTTGGAACTTCTCTGATCTCAAATATTAAAAATAAAAACAAACCGATCCAGAACCCTGTTGCTTATCAGCTGCTGTGTTTATTCTTAATTAAGCATAAAGGTGTCTCTTGTGTATATGTAATTATTTCCTATGGGTAAAGAACGTAGCTTGTCTCCTACTTTCCTTGCAACAGAGGAGTTCTTTGTAAATGGTTGCTGCCCTGATAAAAACCATTGCCTCAATATCCAGCTGGCTAAAAGGGAAGAAATTATCTTAATGTTCTGTCTGGGATAAAAGTGGTTTTTTTTTTCATTCCTACTTCAAAAGCCAGCATATTGCTAATGTTCTACGAGCAGCTCATTCATTATTATTATTTACTTTATTCATTAAACATGAATGTTCAGTCAACTGAACATTCAACAATGCATCACAAATACCATTGACTGGTGCTAATGGTTGATACGGGTTGCTGCCAGCGTCCTAGGGATCAACCAAGTACCTTCTTAAGATGTGCGATGTTCCAAGTAGCGCAGTTTTTTGCAGTTCCGCTGGTGTTATTGCAGGAAGCTGCAATTTGCTGATGTTTCTTATAAAATTCTTGGACATGGTACCAAGTGCCCCGATGACAATGGGTATCACTGTGACATGTTTCATCCATAGCCGTGTAATTTCGATGGCCAGGTCGCGATATTTCATGATTTTTTCCAGTTCTTTTTCTTTGACTCTGGCATCTCCTGGTACCGTGATGTTAATAAATTGTACATTTCGGTTTTCGACAACTGATATCTGGCTTGTGGTGTTCCAAATGACGATCCTTCTGTATTTGAAAGTCCCACAAGATCTTCACCTTCTCATTTTCTATAACTTTTTCCACTTTATCTTCTTCTTCTTCTTCTTCTTCTTCTTCTTCTTCTTCTTCTTCTTCTTCTTCTTCTTCTTCTTCTTCTTCTTCTTCTTCTTCTTCTTCTTCTTCTTCTTCTTCTTCTCCTTCTCCTTCTCCTTCTCCTTCTCCTTCTCCTTCTCCTTCTCCTTCTCCTTCTCCTCCTCCTCCTCCTCCTCCTCCTCCTCCTCCTCCTCCTCCTCCTTTTTCTTCTTACTACTACTACTACTACTACTATTTAAATTCATGAATTACTCCTTCAGTTTGAAACTCTTATTCCGGTATCTGGTGTCTCCTGGAATTGAATTCTGTATCAAAGACTCAGTGTGTCATTCTCTATCCGTGTATGAAAAGTTGATCCTTTCCTTCATACTGTGGAACTACAGGCTAACATCCCATTTTTGTGGCAACCAGACCTCTGGCTTATTCAGTGGCAAAGAACGTAAGACAAAAACAGTTTTGCCAATTCATAAACTTTTAAAGTGTCAAGCGCCGGGGAAAATCCGGGAGATCCAGACAGTTCAAATGGAGATAAAGGTTTATTGCAAGCTTCAGCTCTCTGCAAGAATCTGGACTACTTACAGCCAAAGGAAATTTGGCGGGAGATAAGGGTAGAAGGAATTCATGGTGGGCTGGACTTAGATCTCTGAGGGCACAAAGGGACTCATGATTAATGACATGTTTGACCCCTCCCTCTGGCTCAACCTGGTCGTCTCCTACATGAAGGGTTTAAATCGGGTGGGCTGCTGGGGGGTTTCCGGAGTTTGGGAGAACCTTTAGCTAAGATTTTGTGCAGTTCGGAGAACCCCCAAATCTCACTCCTGGCTGCCCACCCTGCTCCACCCCTCCCAGGAGTCCCCACAGAGCCCGTTTTGGATACAGGTAAGTGCAGGGCGTGCACGGAGGCTCAGGGAGGGTGAAAAACGGGCCTACCGTTTCCAGCCTTTAGAGGGCCTCCAGAGCCTGGGGAGGCTGTTTTCGCCCTCTCGGAGGCTTGAGGAAAACCTCCAGAGCCTGGGGAGGACAAAAAACGCACCCTCCTCGCCATGGTGCAGGAGGCCGATTAGGCACAGAACCCCTTGCTAAAATTTTTGAAGCTCAACCCTGGTTTAAATTAGTAGGCTTTGCAAATAGATTTCCTAATAGATCAGGAGACCTTGCTACGTTCGTAACGGACAGAGGATTCTTATGTCCATCCATCGTGAAGCTGGTGATCGAAGAACTATTTTTTTGTGCCTCTTTTCAGACGGCAGACAAAGGAGGGAAATCTTCAAATACTTCCCCGCCTACACACATATACCTTGCAGATATAAACTAGAATGACAGGTGATACAATCTAGTTGTCTTTGTGAGGCACTCCGGTATTTCTTCAGGCAAGATATGTTTTTGTGAAGGAAAAATGTGCAGGGATTTTCTCATCTTCCAGCATCGAGAGACAGTGAGTTCAAATCCTGCCTTAGCATGAAAGTCAACTGCTTGATCATGAGCTAGTCTCAGTCTCTCTGTCTCTGTCGCTGTCCCTCTGTCTCTGTCTCTCTCTTTCTCTGTCTCTCTCTCTGTCTCTGTCTGTCTGTCTCTCTGTCTCTCTGTTTCTCTCTCTCTCTCTCTCTCTCTCTGTTTCTGTCTCTCTCCCTCTGTGTCTGTCTCTCTCTTTCTCTGTCTCTCTGTAGGTCTCTGTCTCTCTCTGTCTGTCTGTCTCTCTCTTTCTCTGTCTCTCTTTCTCTGTTTCTGTCTCTCTGTCTCTGTCTCTGTCTCTCTGTCTCTCTCTCTCTCTCTGTCTCTCTCTCTCTCTCTCTCTCTGTTTCTGTCTCTCTCTCTCTCCCTCCCTCCCTCTGTCTCTCTCTCTCTGTCCCCCCAACCCACCTTACAGGGTTGTTATGGGGAAGATAGGAAGAGGAAGAACTATTAGGGATGTTCATTGCCTTGTGTTATTTGTAAATAATAATAATAATAATAATAATAATAATAATAATAATAATAATAATAATAATAATAATAATAATAATTTTATTTTATTTCTATACCGCCCTTCTCCCGAAGGACTCAGGGCGGTGTACAGCCAATTTAAAAACACAAGACACAACAATGATTAAAAATTAAAATAATTAAATAGATTTGGCCAGTTTAAAACCCCAAAAATTTAAAATACCCCAATTTAAAATTATTATGTTGATAAAGTCAGGATATAAATAAATGCTAATAATCATAATAAATATTATTAAACACAAATGTTTTAGGTATATGATTCCATCCTTTGCAAGGACTGAATGCTCTTGAAGGAGGTTATGGAAGGCACTAGGCTACAATCCAGGAGACTGTGAATTCTAGTCCTACCTTAGGCATCAAAGCCAGCTTGGTGGCCTTGAACCAGTCACTCTCTCTCTCTGCCCAACTCACCTCACAGGATTATATGTACATGTATGTATGTATGTATGTATGTATGTATGTATGTATGTGCATGCGTGTGTGTGTCCATAGCTCCTTATTTTACCTGAAAGGAAACATTTTTTAATTTTTTAAAATAATTTTATTCATAACCATTTTTGACTACCGTGTACTGTCAGGATATACCATTTACAAGAGAAAAAAAAAGGCTAAATAGAAAATAGTAATAAATATTAACACATGAACTAATAACAGTAATAACAATATAAGAACACATGTACTGAGAATAATAGTAATAATACAACCAAATAATTTTAACTTAAGTTTCTTTTTATATTGGCTTATTTGCATTTTTGTTAATTATGATCGTAATTATAAACCATCTCTCTTGTTAATACAAACATTCGTAGTCTTTCTTCCTCTAATTTCTACCTCTTGTCTCTAACCACTCATAGAATCTGTTCCACATCAAATAATATATCTAAAAACACATTTCTCACTTTTAAAAAAATGTCACCCTCTCTTCTGCCTTAATCTATGCCTTGTCCTTCTTTCCACAGTTGTTGAAGTGTTTCCCACTTCCAGCGGAAGCTTCCACTTCCATTTCCTTCCTTCCACTTGGGTGAGGAACAAACGGTCACGGAGTTACTATAGTCTTTGCAATGCTTTGCAGTGTCTAATCCCATAAAGCAGATGGCACTGAGCTGAAATGCCGTGTGTTTGATTGGGGTTTTGTTTTGTTTTTAGTGTGTTGTCTGAACCCAGTTCTTGGATTGATAAACCACATGGATTAGGGATTATGATTTAGTGCAGTGTGTGAACCTGGCTAAGTGGCTTACGTGCCAAGCCACTTTTAGGCTAACTGCGGCTTAAAATGTGTGAACCCTGCTATTGACCCTCAAGGTTTGACTGCAATACCTCCCACCCCCCCACTAATCCTTGGATGTATAAATTGTGAATATTTCTGTTTATCCTGAATCTGTACTTCCTTAAAGTAGCTGGATCGTTGTTAATGGCATTTGATAGGCTACAAGCGTGATGGCGAACCGATGGCATGCGTGCCCAAGGTGGCACGCAGAGCTATCTTTCCGGGGCACGCGAGGTGTCGCCCAAATCACCTACAGCTGCACATGCGTACGTGTCCCAGCTGGTGTTCGGGCCTCCAGTGCACATGTGCGCAATTCCGGAGACCCAGCTGGTCTTCGAAGCTCTCCTGTGCATGCGCGCGCATTTGCGTTCGCACATGTGGATTGCATGGGTGAAAACCATGTGCATGCACAGATGATGCAATTGCACGCGTAGCGCACAGGAGCTATGCAAAAGCCATGCGCATGCACAAATGGTGCAATTGTGCACATAGCGCACAGGGAGCTGCACGCAAGCCGCAACCATGCACAGATGGTGGAGTTGCACGCGCAGGGCACTGGGGAAGCCGCAAAAGCCATGCGCATGTGCAGGTAGTGTGGTTTGCGCATGCAGCGCACGGGGGGAGCCGCGCATAAGTGAAGTGCATACCTGTTTGGCACTCGGTGAGTAAAAGGTTTGCCACCACTGGGCTATAAACACTTGTGGCCAGGCATAGTTTATTGTCACCGTGAAAGGGTTAGGGTTAGGGTTAGGTAAGGGACCTTAGAGGTCTTCTATACCAACCCCTTGCTCAAGCAGGAGATCCTATGCCATTCCAGACAACTGGCTGTCCAGATTCTTCTTAAAAGCCTTCAGTGATAAGAGCACCCACAACTTCTGGAGGCAAGCACTTCCACTGGTTAATTGTCCTCACTGTGAGGAAGTTTCTCCTTAATTCCAGGTTGCTTCTCTCCTTGATTAGTTTCCATCCGTTGTTTCTTGTCCCACCTTCTGGTGCTTTGGAAAATAACTTGACCCCCTCTTCTTTGTGGCAGCCCCTCAAATACCTGAATACTGCTATTATGTCCCCCCCCAGCCCTTCTTTTCTCTAGACTAAGCTAAAGGTAAAGGTTCCCCTTGCACCTATGTGCTAGTCGTTCCCAACTCTAGGGGGCGGTACTCATCTCCGTTTCAAAGCCGAAGAGCCAGCGCTGTCCGAAGACGTCTCCGTGGTCATGTGGCCAGCATGACTCAATGCCAAAGGCGCACAGAACACTGTTACCTTCCCACCAAAAGTGGTCCCTATTTTTCTACTTGCATTTTTTACCTGCTTTTGAACTGCTAGGTTGGCAGAAGCTGGGACAAGTAATGGGAGCTCACCCCATTACGCGGCACTAGGGATTCAAACCGCTGAACTGCCGACCTTTTGATCGACAAGCTTAGCCACTGAACCACAGCGTCCCTCTTTCTCTAGACCAGCCATACCCAAATCCTGCAACCGTTCTTCCTAAGTTTTAGTCTCCAGGCCTTTTAATCACTTTAATATCACTTAAGCCTTGAATGTAGCTAGAATTAGGTCAACCTTGCGGAAGACTTTACTGTCTCCTAGAAATGTCCAAAGATGGGGTAAGAGACAAATTCTTCTTGTGTGTCTAAAATCACACTTGGCCAATCAAGAATTCCCTAGTTTAAGAGCTCTGTAGAGTTATTGGAAGTGCAGGCAGTGCTTAACATCTAATTAACAGCTCTTTAAGTAAGAGAGAAGCAGCCTGGGGGCGTATCTCCTAATAAGGTTGCAATACTTTTGACCCTTAGATAAGAGCAGACCTACTGGCGTTTGGGAGTTTTATGTTTATTTTTAAAAACGTTATCGTGCCCGATTGGAGAATCTCAGGGCAGCTTCTATAAGAAAACCCCATGACTGGAAACAGTTGGCAAACAGTTCTGCCTGTTTATCTCCGCCCCCCCCCCGAAAATAATTTCTCATTAAAATCTTGAAGGCTGCAGGTACCTGGAAACACAATGCCTATATAAAAAGGCCTCTCTGTCTCTTTCTTTTGGCTCTTGTTTAGCTAAGCAGATATTGCTTTTCTTCTTCTTCTCCTTTTGGCAAGCATTGAACGGCGACTATGAATGCAGGAAATGGCTGCTTAAAAGGATTCTGGTTTTTTTTTTTTTTTTAATGCTTTTGACCATCCGTATTCTTCAGTGTAGCCCTGAAAAGAAGCATATGAATAAGAGCTTTTCCCTTCTAGCTACTGGTAACATATTCAAAATGAGTATATTGAATTGCCTGAATAGAGCCCCTTCACCTTAAGTGGGCAACAAGAAGTGAGAACCAGCACAGGTGGTCCTCACCTTAAGACCACAATTGAGCCCAAAACTTCCATTGCTAAGCAAGAGACTTAGTAAAAGGTGCTAGAGAGCAACTCTGTCTGTCTATCTCCATCATCTCTCTCTCTTTCTCTCTCTCTCTCTCTCTCTCATCTGCCTACCTATCTCTATCATCTCTGTCTCTCTGTCTCTGTCTCTCTCTCCCCACCTACCTACCTATCATCTATCTACTGGTATCTTTCTCTCTCTCTCTCTCTCTCTCGTCTATCTCTCTCGTCTATCTCTATCATCTATCTATCTGTCTGTCTATCTATATATCTATCTATATTTATATCTATCTATATTTATATCTATCTATCTATCTATCTATCTATCTATCTATCTATCTATCTGTCATCTATCTATCTACACACAAGGAGTTTGTCTCTAGTGCATAAGCTCTCATTGTGCATACAAGCAACAAAGTGATAGGTCATAGGTCATAAATCAGAGTTACAATAATTGATTATAAGATGCCAACAAAAAATGACAAATCATAAGATACCAATAGGAGAAGGTGGTAGGAAAGATGAGAAGAATAGAAAAGATGAGAAATGAGAAGATGAGAAGGGGTAATAGCAATATAGCCTACTACATGGGTAAATGTCTTAAAGGTAAAGGTTCCCGCCGCACCTATGTGCTAGTCGTTCCCGACTCTAGGGGGCGGTGCTCATCTCCGTTTCAAGGCTGAAGAGCCAGCGCTGTCCGAAGACGTCTCCATGATCATGTGGCTGGCATGACTAAACGCCAAAGGCGCACAGAGCGCTGTTACCTTCCCACCAAAGGTGGTCCCTATTTTTCTACTTGCATTTTTTTACCTGCTTTCGAACTGCTAGGTTGGCAGAAGCTGGGACAAGTCACGGGAGCTCACTCCGTTATGCGGCACTAGGGATTCGAACCGCCGAACTATCAACCTTTTGATGACAAGCTCAGCGTCTTAGGCACTGAGCCACCTCGTCCCTTAAATTTACATGGTGTGGAGTCTTTGTTACACGGGCTTCTTCTTAATCTCCTTTTGTCTGCATGTTGTGTTTTCATGCCACAGAGTTATAGTCCTTCTCCCATATTTTAGCATGTGTCTGTTAAAGCATTTCCCAGTTCTTTTGATTTTCAGCCTTCAAGCTTAAACTCTGGAATTTATTCCAACTGCTGTCGAGCAAGTTTATTCCAACTTTCTGTGATGTGTTCCTTAGAGGTAGAGAGAGAATAGGAGCCACCACGTAAATGTATATATGAGCTCACACCCATTATGACATCATCATGGAAACGGCCTGAATTACATGCATGATGAAGGCAGGGTGCATGTGTTGGCAGTCCCTCACAGAGCCTCCTGTCTCGCCAGTCTTTACACCATTCCTGCAAGCATTGTAATTCCCTTATTACAGGTAGTTCAAGGATGAATGGACTCGGATGATTTAACTTCTATTAATACAGCTTGCCTAAAGTGGTTTATCGTTGAGCATCTTTACAATAGCAACAATAAATGGGTTCTGGTTATTTCTTCCATCTTTGATATTCAAGGCATCGTTAGTTGAGCTCAGGGTGATTGATTTGATTTGTACTTTGTCTCCAGCCCTTGGGTTTCTAGTCAATAAGACTAGGATGGTTTGGCCACATAGCGTTGGATTATGTTGGGTTTTTATCCCAGGCTGAAGCTGGTTCTTCATCCAGTCCTTAAGGAGGAGACTTACAGGCATTAAAAGTTTGATGTTGAATACAGACACGCTCTCTTGCTTGTGAACCAGGGGTGGAATTCAATTTTTTTTTACTACTGGTTCTGTGGGTGTGGCTTGGTGGGCATGGCATGGCTTGGTGGGCGTGGCAGGGGAAGGATACTGCAAAATCTCCATTCTCTCCCCACTCCAGGGGGAAAGATACTGCAAAATCCCCATTCCCACCCCACTCCAGGGGGAAGGATACTGCAAAATCTCCATTCCCTCCCCACTCCAGGGGAAGGATACTGCAAATTCCCCATTCCCACCCCACTCCAGGAGAAGGATACTGTGAAATTTCCATTCCCTCCCCACTCCAGGGGGAAGGATACTGCAAAATCTCCATTCCCACCCCACTCCAGGGGAAGGATACTGCAAAATCTCCATTCCCTCCCCACTCCCGGGGAAGGATACTGCAAAATCCCTATTCCCTCCCCACTCCACGGGGAAGGATATTGCAAAATCTCCATTCCCACCCCACTGTGGAGCCAGCCAAAGGTGGAATTTACCGGTTCTCCGAACTACTCAAAATTTCCGCTACCGGTTCTCCAGAACCTGTTGGAACCTGCTGAAGAGCACCCCTGGGCGTGAACGGTGTCCAAAATGTGAAGAGAAGATGATTAATAGGGGCACCAGGGTGAGTTGGGACCTGCGTGTAGGATATGTAGGAGAAAGAGGAATTTCAGAAGTAGCGTTAGAAATAAACAGAGGCTTCCCCGGGCAACTCTGTTTGGGCCTCCCTCCCTTGCAAAAATAGCCTTGTTCCTTGGGATTGACACAAAGGGCTTCTGTGCCTCTTTCTGTATCGGGCATCTGTTGCGCTACCACTGACTGATTGCTGGACACTCAGAGAGAAGTTTTTATTTTTCCAAGGAAATGCATGTGAAAATGTTACATTTTTCCAGTGAGCCTATGATCTAATCTTTTTTTTTTTTTTTAAGAAAGATAATAAATCTCCAGATATATTCCAAATATTCCTATTTCTCTCTAGGGACTGGTTTACCGAATGCAATTTACAGATCATTTCCCCATTAAATTCATCTTGCGTGTTCCCACCCCACTCCTAGGGGAAGGATATTGCAAAATCTCCATTCCCATCCCACTCTGGGGCCACCACGAGATTGTATTTGCCGGTTCTCCAAATTACTCAAAATTTCTGCTACCGGTTCTCCCGAACCTGTCAGAACCTGATGGATTTCACCCTTGGTCCTAAGTCACTTTTTTCAGGGCTGTTGTAACTTCAAATGGTTGCTAAATGAACTGTTATAAGTCAAAGTCTACCTGTAATATCTTAATTGGGCTAGCCAATCTGTGTCAGATAGCATTTCACGTGTAACATGAGAATGCCCTTAAGAGTTAGCGGGTATGGCCAATTTTTTTTTTTTTACTTTTAAAAGCATTTTTTACAACCTCACCGAAGAGGTTGTAAAAAAATGCTTTCAAAAGGCTCTGACGATCCCAGCTGAGTTGCCTGATCGGCAGAGGCTTTTTAAAAAAACCTCTGCCAATTAGGCAACTCAGCTGGGATCGTCAGAGGCATTTAAAAGAAAAAAAGGTTTTTTTTCTTTTAAAAGCTTTTGACGATCCCAGCTGAGCCGTGTGATCATCAGAGGCCTTTTGTTTTTACTTTTAAAAGCATTTTTTGGCCGAAGAGGTTGTAGAAAAAATGCGTTTAAAAGTAAAAAAAAAAAAGCCTCTGATGATTGCGCGGCTCAGCTGGGCATGCGGAGGGGAGCAGGAATTTTTGCTACTGGTTCTCCGAACCACCCGCCTCCATCGCTACCGGATCGGGCGAGCCGTACATTTCACCCTGGTTCCACTGTTCTAACTGTCAGAAAAGTTGAACGCATGAGCGATGGACGGGAGATTCAGGGAGGGGTGGAGGTAACGTGCAGAGAGGCAGGGATGTCGCTGGTCTTTTGCCGAAAACCCTGAGCCTGGAACTGAGAATGAATACAGCCTCCCTATGGGATTTCTAGTGAAACTGATTTCTAGGAAAGGGAATACAAGAGGATCTTTGTCTCTGGCGGCTGCAGAGTCACGCCAGACCGTTGCAACAGCGAAGGATGAATAAGAGGAACAGCTCTGTTACTATGCAAATCTCTCTCCCGGGCACTTTCTCAGAGCAAAAGCATTGAATTCCAGCATCCCTCAAGCCTTTCTGGAGGAGCAAAGCCTCGAGACTTCAACAGCCTCTTTTGCACGTGATTTGAGTCCTTCCTTCGCTCATCTCATTTTACCGGTAAAATAAGTAAACGTATGGCTGCAAAATTGCTCCAGTGTCAAACTTTAAAATGAAAACATTCAGAAACATTGCACTTGAAGTGACTGATCCACGATAGAATTTGTAGAAGTTGGGTTCACAAAATTGGGTGCTCTCCCAGGCGTTTTAGTTTAGTAATCCAAGAAATAAAAAAAATAATAGTAACTAGAATAACAGAGTTGGAAGGGACCTTGGAGGTCTTCTAGTCCTACCCCCTGCTCAAGCAGAAAACCCTATACTACTTCAGACAAATGGTTGTCTAATCTCTTCTTAAAAACTTTCAGTGTTGGAGCATTCACAACTTCTGCAGGCAAGTTGTTCCACTGATTAATTGTTCTCCACTGTTAGGAAATTTCTCCTTAGTTCTAAATTGCTTCTCTCCTTGGTTAGTTTCCACCCATTGTTTCTTGTCCTGCCCTCAGGTGCTTTGGAGAATAGCTTCGCTCCCTCTTCTTTGAGATATTGGAACACTGCTATCATGTCACCCCTAGTCCTTCTTTTCATTAAACTCCCCTCATTCCCAGCCAGTATGATGGGGGTTGTAGTCTTACACATTTGTTCTACAGAATAGTTTTTTTAAGAAGAAAAGATTAGGAACATAACTACGTAGCATGATGGACTGCAGGGCCGGTGCAACGTGTAATATGTTTACACTGGTGCAATAGGACTGGGTGTTTTGTTAATATGATTTATTGGGTTAGGGATTTTCTGTCTTCACTGTGAGTTGTATTGTGTTGGGGGGGGTGCACTGAGCGTGTTCCACCAATCTCATTGTACATATGTTGTGCACTGACAATAAAGATTTGAATTGAATTGAACATGGACTTAGGAGCCAGAATAAAATACATTGTATTTGGCCGTAGTTAGTTTTTTTGAGGATTTGAATTTATTAAGCAATGTGGCATTAGGAGAAAACATCGCCCATAGGGAGGAATTTTCCAGCTACAACTTGCTCTCAGTGTTCTTGCTGCACTGCAATGTCAAAGTTACTATACCATAAATATTATAATAGAAATACCTATCTATCTATCTATCTATCTATCTATCTATCTATCTATCTATCTATCTATCTATCTATCTATCTATCTATCTATCTATCTATCTATTTATTGGTTCGATTTATATGCCGCCCTTCTCCGGAGACTCAGGGCGGCTTACAATGGGTTAAGCAATAGCCTTCATACTTTTGTATATACCTGCTTAGTAGGGCTTTTTGGCCCCCCCGAGCGGTGTTCTTTTTTATACAAAGTCAGCTTATTGCCCCCACAATCCGGGTCCTCATTTTACCTACCTCAGAAGGATGGAAGGCTGAGTCAACCTTGAGCCTGGTGAGATTTGAACTCGCACTAATTTCAGGCAGCTGGCAGCTAAGTCCGCACTTAGTCCGCTGCACCACCAAGGCTCTTAGACTTATATACTGCTTTAGAGCTGCCTCTAAGCGGTTTATAGAGTCAGCCTCTTGCCCCCAACAATCTGGGTCCTTATTTTACCGACCCCGGAAGGATGGAAGACTAAGTCAACCTTGAGCTGGTAAGAATCGATCAACCAAATTCCGCTGTGCCACCAAGGCTCCTTATATAATGGAATTCCCATAAGAATTGTCCTCAGTTCTGCTTCTATCTGGATGAGATTCTGTTCCTTTGACAGTGATGGTGGTGGAATTTAAGACACAAAAATTTGAGAGCCACGGAATTAAGTTACATTCTCCTGGTCTTCTGAGTAATTTGTGTTGTGCAGATCAAGGTATTTTACTTAAATCGTTAGATTTATATCTTGGCAGCATTCAAATTTTGGATCGTTTGCAAATATATATATATATATCTAATTGCTTCATTTTATCGGCTTATTCTAATGTCTTCTTTTAAAGGATTGTCAGTCCTGAGCCACGATCCATGCACCTCTATATTTAATTAAAACTTCCCTGAGGACAAATAAAAATAGCAGTATTGCAGGATTACACGGGGCTTAATAAGGATAGTGCTTTTTTGTCTTATATTGAGCCCTGTTGATTGATGGGCCTTGAATGTAATTAAATAAATTAAACGTGTACTTTTGGGTCATAAAAAAGTAGCCTGCCTTGTGTCATTGTAAGGGTCTCTTCATTTTGCATTTTGGTGAAGAGGTTAAATCATCATTTTTGCTATATACCTTCTTTGTTAAACCTTTGTCCGCTGTTGAGTTTGAAACACTTTTGGTGTAGGGGAAGAGGAAAATTCCCTTTTAAAAACTTAAAAGGTAAAAAAAAGTTACGGGTTTCCCGTGCCACTCGTGGTGCTCATCCCCGTTTCTTAGCCAAGGGAGCCACCATTGTCTGAAGATGCTTCCGTCATCATGTGGCCAGCAGGACTCTCCGCTGAGGTGCACGGAGCATTGTTTACCTTCGCACTGAAGTGGTACCTATTTATTTAATTGCGTTTGCATGCTTTCGAACTGCTAGGTGAGCTGGAGCCGAGACGAGGATGGGAGCTCACCCGGTGGTGAAATCTAAATTTTTTTTTACTACCGATTCTGTGGGCGTGGCTTGGTGGATATGGTGTGGCTTGGTGGGTGTGGCAGGAGAAGGATACTGCAAAATCTCGCTTCCCATTCCACTCCAGGGAAAGGATACTGCAAAATCCCCCTTTCCTCCCCACTCTGGGGCCAGCCAGAGGTGGTATTTGCCAGTTCTCCGAACTACTCAAAATTTCCGCTACCGGTTTTCCGAACTGCTCAAAATTTCCTGTCAGAACCTGCTGGATTTCACCCCTGAGCTCACTCCATCTCGTGATAGTTGGGTCTCGAACTGCTGAGCTGGTTTCTGATTGACTAGCCCAGTGTCTTAACCAGTTGGCCACAGGGGTGAAATGCTCTCGGTTCGGACCGGATCGCCTGATCCGGTAGTGATGGCAGCGGGTGGTTCGGAGAACCAGTAGCAAAAATCCCTGTGCGCCCTCCTCCCATGCCCAGGTGAGCCACGTAATCATCAGAGCCTTTTTTTTTACTTTTGAAAGCATTTTTTCTACAACCTCTTTGGCCGAAAAAATGCTTTCAAAAGTAAAAAAAAAAAAGCCTCTGATGATCGCGCGACTCAGCTGGGATCGTCAGAGGCTTTTAAAAGCATTTTTTTTCTACAACCTCTTCGGCTGAAGAGGTTGTAGAAAAAAAATGCTTTTAAAAGTAAAAAAGAAAAAAAAGTTGGCCACACCCACCCAGTCACATTACACCCCCCCCCACCAAGCCACGCCCACAGAACTGGTAGTAACAAATTTTACATTTCACCACTGGTTGGCTACCATGCTCCTCTCACACTTTAAAAACTTATCCCCTTCTTTAAAAAAGCACACAGAGGTCATACAGTCCAGCTTTCACAACAGGGATTGAGTAAATCCCCTGGTCCCACATCTGACAGAACAATCTTCTAGCAATCTCTAAAAGGAAGGGATGCGTTTCTTTCCCTGCTTTTATCTTCTGCTTCCTTCTTTCTAGGCTTATCCATAAATACATTTTTTTTCTCTCCTTTTTCACACTCTGAATTTGCATGCCGTGAACAGTGAGCATGGTTTAGATTTGAATGGCAGAGATCCGAAGGCAGCCATGATATTCCTTGCCGCTATGAGATCAATCACCTGAGCTCATCATTTAGCGTTGAACCTTGTTTGCATGTCTCGGGGTGAACCGAAGAAGTACTTTGATCTTCTTAATCTAATCTGTGCTTATTGCTAAGCGACAGGATTCTAGACGGTAAGGAGAGAATTAAACGGGGGAAGCAGCCACGGCATACAACTGTGGCAGTTTAACCAATGATTAGTAATTAACGACGGTAAGAGTTGAACTTTAATTGCCCAGTGATATGAACTGCAGGGATCAAGTTTGAAGCTACCAACCACTTTTAGCTTTCATGGCTAACCTAAAGAGGAAGAACAAAGTATGGTCTCCCACTTCAGACTATCGTATTTTTCCGAGTATAAGACGCACCTTTTCCCCCCCTAAAAGCGGGTGAAAATTTAGGTGTATCTTATACACCGAATGTAGCCCCGCCCACCCACTGGCCCCCACCCTTTGGCCTTTGCCTCCAGCAGTTACCTCCTTGCAAGCAAACAGCAAGGAAAAAACAGCTCCTTTCAGCTTCAGCACAGTCTAATTAGCACAAGTTGATTGGATCGGCCTCCCTCAGCTGATTTGCTCTCAGCTGTTTTGCGCAGGTCTCTGCTGCCTGCTGCAAAGAGTTAAATTGCTGGAGCAGATTTTTCCTTGTGCTAATCTAGCTATGCTGAAAACGAAAATGAAAGTAAAACAGGCTGTTTGCTGTTTGCTGCAAAGAGGCAAAATTGCTCAGAGGCAGAGGGAGATTTCTTTTTCTTCTTTTCCTCACCAAAAAAGGTAGGTGCGTCTTATACTCCCGTGCGTCTTATACTCCGAAAAATACGGTAATTGGGAAGAATAGTTTTTAATGTCCTTTGCCACATAATGCCAGACATGATGCGGTGTAATGCAATATGTTGCAATGCAATACAATCAATATCACGCCATGCCATGCCATGCGATACAAAGCAGGTAGTCCTTGACTTACGACAGTTCATTTAGTGACGATTCACAGTTACAACAGCGTTGGAAAAAGAGACTTACAACCGTTTTTCACATTTACAACCTTTGCAGCGTCCCCGAGGTCACACAACCAAAATTCAGAGGCTTGGCAACCGGTTTAGCTTTGCTGTGTCCCAAGGTCACATGATTCCCTTTTGCGACCTTCTGACCAGCAAAGTCCATGGGGAAGCCAGATTGGCTTCACAACCATGTTACCCATTTAACCAATGCAATGATTCACCGTGGCCAAGAGAAAGCCGTAACCTGGGACAAACTCATTCAACAAACATTTCACTTAGCAACATAAAAGTTTGGGCTCAATGGTGGTCGTAACTTGAGGACTACCTGTATTCATTGTAAGTAGAAAGTTAACCCTATTGCACCTTGAGCTTTTCATTAACAATGGGTTGTTATTATTATTATTATTATTATTATTATTATTATTATTATTATTATTATTATTATTTAATCTTTAGTGAGATTCACAGCCTTTGAGGCTGGTTAATAGCTCAGCAGCTCGAGTCGTAACCAAGGACCTAGGAACTGTTAAGGTATCGTTGGAGGATGTAAGCTGTTCCAAGTAAGGTGGTTTTTTGTAGAGTCAAAATGTTCAAGTCCGATAAATTTAGAATTTCTAAATAGCAGGGTAACCCTTTGGATATTGCTCCAAGGGCTCCAATTACAATCGGGACAACACACGATTTCTTTTTCCACAGTCTGCTCAACTTCAATTTGCAAATCCTGGTACTTTGTGATTTTTTTCTTGCTGCTTATCTTCAATCCCTGCATCACCAGGTATTGCAATGTCAACGAACCATACTTTTTGCTTTTCAACTATTGTTATGTCAGGTGTGTTGTGGACCAAGTGCCTGTCAGTCTGAATCCTAAAGTCCTACAAGATCTTGAGTTTCTCATTCTCTAAAACTTTCTCAATCTGATGTTCCCAGTGGTTTTTGCTGTACTCAAATCCAAACTTCTGGCACAATTTCCAGTGAATGATCTTATTATTATTATTATTACTATTATTATTATTATTATTATTATTATTATTATTATTATTATTATTATTATTATTATTATTATTATCTTCATTAAAAATGAAACTCAGTCAACTGAACATTCAAAAATGCATCACAAATACCATTGACTGGTGCTAATGGTTGATACGGGTTGCTGCCAGCGTCCTAGGTATCAATCAAGTACCTTCTTAAGATGTACGATGATCCGAGTAGCGCAGCTTTCTGCAGTTCCGCTGGTGTTATTGCAAGAAGCTGCAATTTCTTGAAGTGTTTTATAAAATTCTTGGACATGGTACCAAGTGCCCCAATGACAAAGTATCATTGTTGTTGTTGTTGTTGTAAGTTCCATCTCTCCCGTAGCATAGAATAGAATAGAATAGAAATAGAATAGAATAGAATAGAATAGAATAGAACAGAATAGAACAGAACAGAACAGAACAGAACAGAACAGAATTTTTTATTGGCCAAGTGTGATTAGACACACAAGGAATTTGTCTTTGTTGCATATGCTCTCAGTGTACATAAAAAGAAAAGATACATTCCTCAAGAATCGTAAGGTACAACACTTAATGATAGTCATAAGATACAAAGAAGCAATCAAATCATACTAGGAAACAATCAGTATAAATCGTAAGGATACAAGCAACAAAGTTACAGTCATGCGGTCATAAATGGGAGGAGATGGGTGAGGGCAATGATGAGAAGATTAATAGTAATAGTCATGCAGACTTAGTGAATAGTTTGACAGTGTTGGAGGAATTATTTGTTTAGCAGAGTGATGGCGTTCAGAAAAAAACTGTTCTTATGTCTAGTTGTTCTGGTGTGCATGCTCTATAATCGTTTTGAGGGTAGGAGGATGTGAGGGGTCTGTAGATGTTTTCACAACCCTCTTTTTGACTCCTGCAGTATACAGGTCCTCAACGGGAGGCAGGTTGGTAGTAATTGTTTTTTTCTGCAGTTCTAATTATCCTTTGAAATCTGTGTCTGTCTTGCTGGGTTGCAGAACCAAACCATAGATGGATAAATGAGTTTAAAGACAAATCTTGGATGTTTTGATCAACTATCCATTCAAAAAAAAACCCCCTGCATTTTATTCCCTCTGGTCTTTTTTTGTTTTCTAGGAACCGGTGTCATTTATTTTTGCTTCAGACCCATTCCCAGCATCTTTCAGGAACCCATGATTATAGCTAGTGGGGTTTAGAATTGTCTTCTTTTGCATCCGTTTTTAGCCGTGTGGTGTTTTTAACGCCTGGCCGCAGAAGACAAGTTGTAAAAGGCTTCCTTTTTTTAAAAAAAAAAAATCAAACCCACAAAAGCAAAAACAAAAAAACGCTCTGTGCACATTCACACATCTCTCTGCTTGCTGTCTCTCAAGCTGCTTAAATCTGTCTAGACTTCAGAACAAAAAAAAAAACTTATGTTGGCACGTCAATGACAGATAAACTCTTCTAAAACGTTGATTCTTCCTCGTGCTTCTTTTTTAAAAACAAAATCTGTGAGAAATTCCAGCGATACAATCAGTAAGCCATTCATGCCATCGGTAACGGAAAATGATCTCGTAAGTCTTCACCAGTCTGGTCCCTTTAGGTGTGTTAAAGCCACAAAACCAGGGATGTACTCTTGCTATCTTGTCTTTGTGTAAATCCATGGCTTTCAGCAAGTCTCCGTGCATTTTTGCATGGGCTGATTTTGTCTTGTATTCAAGACTGGAAAAAAAGCCATGTCACGGTAATGATGATTTAAAGCTGACCAGCCACTGTAAGGCTGTGAACCAGGAAGATTTAGCAGGGTTATTGCCGCTTTAAGACTGAGGATGAATCAGCTGGGTTATTGCCGCTTTAAGAAGATGTCTATATAAGGGAGGCCTTGAGAGGGCGTATCTCTCTCTCCTCATGTATCACTTGTTGTGACCTAGGCTTACTAAGTCATTAAAGACACAATTAGTCCCAAACAAACCTATTTTATTGTAACAGCTGAGAATTACATTCATTCCCAGCTGAGTCCCAATTAGTTGCAAAAAAAGTCCTTCAGAGGAAGTCCTTCGGGATAATCACCAATCTTTATCTTTATCTTCTTTGACACCCTGCCAAAGGCCTTACTTGGCAAAGCCCCACAAATTCAGAAACAAACAAGAGATGCCGACTGGAAACAGAGTTAGCAACGTTGCTTTCCTGCAAAAGGCCCAAGTGCCTTTGTTTCTCTTTTAAGCCTTAATGGGAGGGGCCAATTATCTCCTGGCCTTACTTCCGAGTTGTCTCTTTTGCTTTAGTTGCTCTTGTCTTCTGGCATGCATGCATTAGGAACAGGCTCCTCATGTTCCTCTGCCTCTCTGCTGTCCGACTCTGGAAGCTCCCACTTCCCACTTCAGGCAGGAAGTGCTCCCTGTCCTGAAATACCCATTCCTATTTTGAGATGGCCTGGGCACAGGGGAGGAAAGGATTCCTGAAGATCTATTCTAACTGAGCCACCTGGAATATATGGTTGACATGCAAGTCCGCTCTTCAGCAAACAGGGTATGAATGGATGGATGACCTTTGTGTAGTGTGAACAAAACAAATTCTTAGCTGAGTGGGAACCTGTTAGCAAAATAGAAACAGAAGGCATGTATGCTAATTAGCCCCCAAAAAAGACAACCTTGAAGTGCCTGGTCCTCTTAAGTCTTACCAACATTTCATAACTGATATGTTTTTTTTGTTTGTTTGTTAAGACTATCATTCCTTCTTGAAGGTGGTAGCAGTAGAAGGGTGGAGAAGTACCTTGAGGTTTGTTGATGATGAATAATTATCCTTATGACATCTGTTACTTATGCATATGCATGATTATCATTTTTTCCTCCTTTCTGAAATGTGTGAGTGCATCTTCCTACTATTCTCTGGAGGGAGTTCCTTCAGTGTCTACTGTTAACAGTAAATACTTCAGTGACTCTTGGTTATTTGCTTTGGGTCTTGTGTTTTGACAGTAGAAATTCCACCTTTAAAACTGAGCTCCTGGTACCAAAGGATTGGAGAACTCTGATTTCTGACATAGTGACCTAGATTGCATAACACTAACCTGAAATGCTCATCCCAAAAGTGCTTTTCAAAAGGCAGTTGAACATAGAATAATTGGAGGTCCTCTAGTCAACCCCCTGGTTCAGCAGGAGACCCTATACCCGTGATGGCGAACCTATGACACGTGTGCCACAGGTGGCACGTGTAGCCATATCGGTGGGCACGTGAGCTCAGCTGATTTTCAAGCCTTCTGGCTCCACCAGAAATAGGGAAACAGGTTGTTTCCTGCCTCCGGAGGACCTTGGGGGGTGATGGGGAAGGCCCATTTTTCTCTCTCCCCAGCCTCCAGAGCCTTTCTAGGAGTCTGGGGAGGGCAAAAACAGCCTTCCCCACCACCCCGGAGGCCCTCCAGAGGCTGACGGGCCATTTCTGGCCTCCAGAGAGCCTCTGGGGGTGGGGGTGGGGAAGGCCGTTTTCGCCCTCCCTAGACTCCTAGAAAAGCTCTGGAGGCTGGGGAGAGCAAAAAACAGGCCTACTGTGCCATCGCGTGCCAGGAGCTGGGGGAGCAGGGGAGGTCGTGCGCAAATACATGGGGGCAGGGTGCATAGAATTATGGGTGTGGGCACACATGTGCACCACCCCCCACCCCCCTGGCTCCTGGCACACGATGGCAAAAAGGTTAGCCATCACTGCCCTATATCATTTCAGACAAACAGTTGTCCAGCCTCTTTTTGAAAGCCTCCAGTGATGGAGCACTCACAACTTCTGAAGGCAAGTTATTCCACTGGTCGATTGCTCTCACTGTTAGGAAATTTCTCCTTAGTTCTAGGTTGCTTCTCTCCTTGGTTAGTCTCCATCCATTGTTTCTTGTCTTTCCTTGGACTTTCCTTGTTGTTTTTCCTCGAAGACCTTTCACTTCTCATCCAGGAAGCTTCTTCAGTTCATAGACATTTAGCCTACAACAGCTCTAGGAGTTGTATGAACCAATCCATCATCTTAAGGCATAAGAAATCTGATTTGTGGGGTATCAGATTTTGGATTACTGTATTGTAGGAAACCTGCCATTCACAGATTACTGACTGCTTAAAACCGTGTCCCACAGTCTTTCTTCTCTTTCTGCTAATGTCTTCCAGAACTTATAAAATCTTTGTTTATTTAAATGTTTTAAATTCAGGATCTGTTAAATGAAACTGTTTTTTTTTTTGTGGGGCAGCTGGAACAAATTATTTGTCTACTGCTGCTTTTTCAGATATGTGTGATGCCTCTTCTCTAAACATTAAACATTTTTTATAAACAGTAAGCATTGTCCAAGCTTTTCAGAAATGTGGAAGAGAGTGATTCTGAGTCAATGGAAGAAACGGGCAGGGGAAAAGAGGCATTCAGTTTCTACGGGGCAATGACGAAAGTTCTGAATTTTCCAGATTCTGGAACTTAGTTGCCTTCCCACTCGAAGTGTTGGCAGAAGTTGCAACCAGTAAGTAACTTAGGGAAAAAGCTGATACCCCTAACAATCTTTACCGTACGTCTGCTTGGCAGTCTTTCTCTAAATATTATAAATCACTTTCTGACTCTCTCTTCACCCTTTCCTGAGTGTGACTTCTCTCGGCACTTCTATTCGCAGTGGAGGTGATCACAGGTCCCGTATTTCTGTGAATTTCAAAGCTCGTGTAGTGTTACATTTCTGTTATTTTTAAATTTTGGCGCAAACCCGGTATGTAAAATCAGGGTAATGAATCTACCTAGAGGGGGGAAACACGGAAAACAGAAAATCTTTGCTGCGGAGCGCAAATCAAATGGTGGAAAGCACAAATAAGCAGGAATAAATGCTCTTTTTTTATCTCGCCTGCGCAATAGCTGCACAGTATGGGTAATGTAGTCCGCTTGTATTGCCTCACCACAAGAGACAAAGCAACAGGTAGCTTGCTTCAAGTTCTAGTTGTTTTCTGTGGTTTAATATGGTTTTCATTCTGTCCAAACGGAGCATAAAACATTCCTAACCAATATTACTGTATGAAGGCAGCTGTTTTCTTACTAGGCTACAAGCATTTGTTTTAAAAGCTGTCTGTCTCTATCTATCTATCTATCTATCTGTCTGTCTGTCTGTCTGCCTGCCTGCCTGCCTGCCTGCCTGCCTGCCTGCCTGCCTGCCTGCCTGCCTGCCTGCCTGCCTGCCTGCCTGCCTGCCTACCTACCTACCTACCTACCTACCTACCTACCTACCTACCTATCTATCTATCTATCTATCTATCTATCTATCTATCTATCTATCTATCTATCTATCTTCCGTCTATTATCCATCTATCTAACATCCATCTATCATCTATCCATCTTTGAAATATCATCTATTCATCTAATCATCCATTATCTATATTCTCTCTCCCTCCCTCCCTCTCCCTCTCATCTACCTACAGTGGTGAAATGTAAAATTGGGTGGGCGTGGCCAACTTTTTTTTTTTTACTTTTGAGAGCATTTTTTTACAACCTATTTGGGCGATTAAAAGCATTAAAAAATGCTTTTAAAAGGTAAAAAAAAGGCTCTGGCGATCACAGCTGTGGCGCACGATCGTCAGAGCCTTTTTTTTACCTTTTAAAAGCAGGAAGTAATGACACCCGGGCTGGTGAGCCTCATGTCATCATTGCTACTGGTTCTCCGAACCACCTGCCACAATCTCTACCGGATCACTCGATCCAGCCCGAACCCCTGTCTACCTGTTATTCTTTCTTTCTTTCTTTCTTTCTTTCTTTCTTTCTTTCTTTCTTTCTTTCTTTCTTTCTTTCTTTCTTTCTTTCTTTCTTTCTTCCTCCCTCCCTCCCTCCCTTCCTTTCTCTCTCTCTCTTTCTCTCTCTCTCTCTCTCTCTCTGTCTCTGTATCTCTTTAGCATCATTGTCTATCTGTCTATCTCTTTCTCCATCCCATGCATGCATGCGTCCACCTTTGAATCAATGTATAGACTTTGAATCATGCTACTGTGAGTGTTTCCCAGCTTGCTAGAAAAACATTTCAAGATTAGCTTCGTATTTGAGAAAAAGGGTTGGAAAAATGGAACAATGTTCTTCTAAGCAACCAAATCGGGACTTGCTAAGTGTTGCCGGCTGACAGATTCATGCTGCATAATCTTTAATTTTTCAACTTTCTGGACTATAATGAATGCCTCCATATATATATATATATTGGTTTTGTTCATAAAAAAACTTTCATGGCTCTCTTTGTTTGTTTATTACCTTGCCCTTTCACTTCTGTCTTGTTAGCTTCCTAAAGCTCAGAGGTCTATCTTTGGAGTGTTTTGAAATGTAGACTGGCATTTATTATTTTAAATACCTGGATTCTCGACTGGCAAGGACAAATACCATAAATAAATAGATATAAGATTGAAGGGCAAGGTTTATTAGCAAGCGAGTCTTCTTCTCCCTTCCACCCCCAGTTCTCTCTGTCTCTCTGTCTCTCTCCTCCCCCACTCTCTTTATCTCTTGCCTTCTTACCTTCTGCCCTTCCCTTTAATACTTTTAGAGTTCAGCACCAGACAAGTTTTTGCTTGAATGTAATTATACCACGGAAGATTAATGATCTGAGCTGATTCAATCCACTGCGATGGAGGTTGACTTCCTGTGAGTTCTAGGCGTGCATCATCTGCCCTACAGCTACTCAGATCTTTTGCAAGTCTTCTCCGCAAGATCTATTCCAGTCCTTCAAATGAGGAATTGTTGGGGACAAGCCCTAACAGCTGATGGAAATCTGACTTGTCTGAGTTTGCAAAGGAGGTAGCAACAGGCCCCTTATTTATTTATTTTTTAAAAAAAGTTTTTTATTTTTTTAAACAAACAAACAAACAGTACATCCTTAATCATTCAGTGTTTCATCTGAGTCCATATTTTGTGTCTTTTACTCCCTCCTCCATCATTTTCATACTATATTTCTATTATACCTGTATATTTTCATTTAGATTGTTACATCATTCTTCCCAAATTTCTTATATTTATATTAATTCATCAATTATCTAGATTTTTATATATATCTCTTCTCTAACCATTGATATAATTGCCCCATATTTTAAAATACTCCGATTCTTCCTTTTCTTTAATTACCAATGTTAATCTATTCATTTCTGCACATTCCAATATTTTCCTAATTACTTCTCCCTCTAAAAGGATTTTCTCTGCTTTCCAATTTTGCGCAAATACAATTCTTGCTGCAGTTGCAATATGTATAATCAAATAAGTATTCTCTTTACTATATTTCTCTGGTAAGATATAGGCCTCCTTTTTTTTTTTTTAAAGGGATACTTCATTGTCCAACAAAGTGTGCTCAATTTACAAATCCAGCTACCTCAAGGTCTCTTGAAGGAGAGTCATTGATTTCCCCTAGTAATCAATGGGAAGCATACATATTATTATTATTATTATTATTATTATTATTATTATTATTATTATTATTATTATTATTATTATTATTATTATTTTGCCGCTAACAGTCCTTTATTAAAGGCTACACTTCCTGCAATGGTGGCACATTCAAGGGGGGTTAAAACAGCATTTTTGTATCATGCGCATCCACAACAGCTAAGCAGTGTTCTTGTGAGAGTCAAATTGGACAGCATTTAGAATAGAATAGAATAACAGGGTTGGAAGGGACCTTGGAGGTCTTCTAGTCCAACCCCCTGCTTAGGCAGGAAACCCTACACTACTTCAGACAAATGGTTATTCAACATCTTAAAAACTTCCAGTGTTGGAGCATTCACAACTTCTGGAGGCAAGTTGTTCCAGAGGTTAATTGTTCTCACTGTCAGGAAATTTTTCCTTAGTTCTAAGTTGCTTCTCTCCTTGATTAGTTTCCACCTGTTGCTTCTTGTCCTGCCCTCAGGTGCTTTGGAGAATAGCGTAACTCCCTCTTCTTTGTGGCAGCCCCTGAGATATTGGAAGACTGCTATCATGTCTCCCCTACTCCTTCTTTTCATTAAACTAGACATACCCAGTTCCTGCAACCGTTCTTCCTATGTTTTAGGCTCCAGTCCCCTAATCATCTTGGTTGCTCTTCTCTGCACTCTTTACTCTTTCTAGAGTCTCAATCAGATCAAATTATTCTCTGAAAGGCCAGATCTATATCTGAACTATATTGTGTGGCTGTTGTTTAGTTCTAATCTAATGTCCATTTAGGAGACCTCAGGGTGTTCTTAAACAATTCTAGTTGCTTGACCCAGATTCAGGTCAAAGGAGTACACCCTTTTTAAAAGAGTCTTAAAACAACCAACAGATGCTAACATACCTCTTTCCCCATCCTAATGCCTTTTGGAACTTTAATATCAGGGATATCAGCCAACATGAAATTTCCTGTCCAGACTGAAGGGGTTTTTTTTTTCTTTGTTTTTTTGCCAGCATAAAATTTCCTGTCCAGACTGAGAGGGTTTGGGTGTTTTGTTTTGTTTTTTGCATCAACTAATCTACAAGCAGACTTTTGCAGAGAGCATCCTAATCCGTTCTGATCGTGGGACTGAGTGGCTCGTTCATTTCAGATTGCATGCCAACTAGAATTGCTTGGACCTGTGGGAAGATGGCTCTGTAGAGGAAAATGAGCGCATGGGTGCTTTCAATGAACTTTTGGGAAGGAATAAGACCCAATTGGCTTTTGGTTTGGGGTGGATTTTGCCTTGTCCAACATCGCTTCTGCCTGTCCAATTTCTTCTGGTGGTCACAGATGACAGCTGTGAATCAGAAGGGTGCAACAGTTAAGATATTGGACTAGTTTTTAGAACGTCACAATTACATCTCTCTTAATTATGGAGCTCACCAGGTAAATTCTCCCATCCTAAACTAACTCACAGGCTTGTTATGAGAATAAATGAAGAGGAGATTTCTTCCTCCCATAAATATTACTTTAAAGCTCCCAGAGGAATAGGTGAAGGTAAAGGTTCCCCTCGCACATATGTGCTAGTCATTCCCAACTCTAGGGGGCGGTGCTCATCTCCGTTTCAAAGCCGAAGAGCCAGCGCTGTCCAAAGACGTCTCCGTGGTCATGTGGCCGGCATGACTAAATGGCAAAGGCGCACGGAACACTGTTACCTTCCCATCAAAGGTGATCCCTATTTTTCTACTTACATTTTTTTTTTACGTGCTTTTGAACTGCTAGGTTGGCAGAAGCTGGGACAAGCAACGGGAGCTCACCATGTTACACGGTACTAGGGATTCGAACTGCTGAACTGCCAACCTTGTGATCGAGAAGCTCAGCATCTTAGCCGCTGAGCCACCGCGTCCCTTAGTTTTAGAATGTCCCAATTACATCTCCCTTAATTATGGAGCTCACCAGGTAAATTCTCCCAGCCTAAACTAACTCACAGGCTTGTTATGAGAATAAACGAAGGGGAGACATCCACCTCCCATAAACATTACTTTAAAGCTCCCAGAGGAATAGTGGAGAATCAAATTTGACAATCCATCAATAATCACAGTCTCCAATCTTCCTGTGAACGTTTTTTTGGGGTTTGCTAGAATATTGTTAGAATGAAAGCCGCTGGTTTTAAGGCAGAGCAAACTTTTTAAAAAGAAAAAAAAAGCGAATGTGTTTTCTTTTCACACACCTCACCAAAAAAAAAAAAAAAAGACTGAGCAAGCACAAAAACTGGAGTAACTGCAGATTTCTCCTTTTGAACATATCTCATGGCTTCTCTACGTTTCGTTACATGTAGCTGTTGTAGCACTGGAATAGATCTGATGGTCTGAAATCCTTGACTTTAACAGATTTAACAGATGAGCAGAGTTGGAAGGGATCTTATAGGTCATCTAGTCCAACTCCCTGCTCAAGCAGGAATTAAAACCTTTTCTATATCCAAGTCGGATGCTTTATATATGAAGGTCTCCTTTAAGGTTGTTTAGTGGTTTGTGCGTGTGCCGTCTGTCCATTCGTAACTTTTAAGTGTTCTGTAGAGCGTTTGCTCTGCAAAAAGGGATTTTCCTACCCTCCCTTATTTAATGTGCAATCTTTTTCACACCATTTCATTAAAATTCCAGGATTTTCTTTCCAAGTACAGCATTACAGCAGCTCAGAACACACCCTTTGGTCTCTGGCTACAGAAATTAGACTCTCTTAACTAGATTCAAATATTGGTCCAGCATATTAATCGTGTTTTAATGACCTGTTTTTGGCACCCCATATGTGCTAAGACATGTTCCCTTCATGTTAGTTGCCTGCAGCAATGCTCATGCTAGTTTTTACGGGAGGCTTGGAGAAGATAATCTTCGAGGCTGCTCTCCTCACTGCGTTGTCTTCTCCTTCAAGGTACAGATTGAACAGCTGCATGACTTCTCCTATTAAGGTACTGTTTGAACAGCTGAAGAGTTCAAGGCGAACAGAAGAAGCTGCTGCTTCTCCTGAAGGGAAGGTCAATTGTTGTAGTGATAAAGGACAACTCATGCAGTCATCAGCCCTAACCTGGGTCTTCTCATGAAGGTCTCTGCTGAGAACCAAGAACTGGTCCTGAGACATCTTATTTATTTATTTACTTACTTACTTACTTACTTACTTACTTACTTACTTGTCCAATTTATATGCCACCCTTCTCCATAGACTCAGAGCGGCTTACAATGCATTATAGCAATAGCCTGCATACTTTTTTGTATATACCGTTTATTAGGGCTTTCGGGCCCCCCCCAAACAGTGTTGTTCTATACAAAGTTGGCTTATTGCCACCACAATCCGGGTCCCCAATTTACCTACCTCGAAAGGATGGAAGGCTGAGTCAACTTGAGCCTGGTGAGATTCGAATTTGCACTAATTGCAGGCTAAGTGGTAGCTAAGTGCTAGCACTTAACAGCACTTTAGTCCGCTGCACCACCGAGGCTCTTCCCAAAATAGTAGCCATCACTTTTGTTAACCTAAGTGGAAATGGATTTCTGCTCATTTCCTGAGATTATATCAACTGGTCTTCTGTTTGTCACCAATTCTGCAAATAATTCTGTGGCTGAGGAATTCCCTGGAGCTGTCAAACTCGCGGCCCATGGCTCGGAGGCATCACCCGCTGGCCATACCCACGCCTGGTTTAGCGAAAGGAGGAAAAAGCTGCGCTACGTCACGCAACAGCGCCGTCATGACATGAATTTGACACCCCTGCCCTGCAGCATTGAGTTACTGCATTATTTAACGTGCATCTTCTTAAAGTCAACAAGTAAGTCTTTACTGAGGTTAAAAGACTGTCACAACTGGGATTAGATCCTTGCTTTCTCCGTAAGCGCTTAAATTTTTTACCCACAAATTTCTTCCGCCACAGTCAAGGTTGAGTCAGGAGGACTTGTTCCAGTTACCGCTGTTCCTGTGATCAAGGAATTGAAATGAGTAGGACGGGTGTCAGCAACCTGCGGCTCCGGAGCCGCATGCGACTCTTTGGGCCCTCTGCTGTGGCTCCCTGTTGGGTGATCCCACCACTGACTGGCCCCGCCCCTCTCCCTCCCCTCCCAGTCACTCCTCGCTTGGCCTGAGAAGGTAAGGGTGATGGCGGAGGATGGAGAAGCAGCCAGGGCAGAGACAGAGAGATACAGAGAGAGGGGGAGAGAGAGATGTCAAAAGGGTTTTGTGATTCTCGGTGTATTTTAACAACTGGTTCTCTGCCCTAATGACGCCTGGGTAGGCGTGGCTAGGGGGTGTCATGTGACTAGTGGAAGTGAGTGACACTGAGTTGGCCACGCCCACCCAGATTTTGCGGCTCCCCGTGTTTTCTGTGGGAAATGGGTCCAAATGGCTCTTTGAGTGTTTAAGGTTGCAGACCCCAGGAGTAGGAAAATGGACTTCATGCCTTCCTTGTCCTTCTCTAGATGTGTATGGCTGATTGCTGGTTGAAGTTGCATGTTGATTAGTCTGAACTTTTAACTACCACAACCCATTCAATATCCCATACTAGATCTACACATTTTTGACTGGATTTCCTTCTCATGCTCTCCCATTGAGGTGTCTCTGTGTGTGGCCTTTGTATTACTGCCTGCAGCACTTTTTCTTATTTCACATTAAAAACATTTGCATAGATAGACAGAGGACGTGGGAGGTCAGGCGTCCAACTCAAGTAAGCAAGTTATTTACATGGATTTGCGAGTTTTGTAAATACGTGGATTTGTGACTTTGGGAAATGGCAATCTCTTGGTCCATTCCTGATGGATTGCTCAGGAAGTGATATATCCATCTAATAAATCTGCCAGCAACTTTAATCCTCTTTCCAGAGGAGTAAGTGCAGGAAATGGGCCATTTTGCAGGCCATAAAGTCCTGCGAAACTTTAAAAACTGCTTTGAGCCAACAAGAAAATGTCATGTTTTTGTTAACTTTAAAGGCTGAGGAAGCCATAACACTGCTGATTACTTGAACACAGTTGAGAAAGCAGGAAAAGGCTACAGAATGATGTATTCCTTCCCTAAGCTCATGGTCCTTTTGGGACCTACCTCAGGCTACTGAAGCACCAATGTCACAAGTTCAACAGCAATTCAGAACTTAACCACAAACTGCTTTTTTTTTAATGCAGGAGTCAATAAGTGTGGGCCATAGCTCAGTAGCAGAATTTCTATTTTTTATTTATTTATTTATTTATTTATTTATTTATTTATTTATTTATTTATTTATTTATTTATTTATTTATTTATTCTTAGAATTTAGATAGAATAGAATTTCTATTTTTTGAGTTCAAGATGCCAGCTTCTATTTCTCTGATCTTCAGGTAGAGTTGAGAGACACTCTTGTCTGAAAGTGATTATAGGTAAAGGGAAAGGTTCCCCTTGCACATACGTGCTAGTCGTTTCCGGCTCTAGGTGATTCGGTACTCATCTCTGTTTCAAAGCCGAAGAGCCAGCGCTGTCCGAAAATGTCTCCATGGTCATGTGGCTGGCATGACTCAATGTCAAATATGCACGGAACGCTGTTCCCTTCCCACCAAAGGTGGTCCCTATTTTTCTACTTGCATTTTTTTACCTGCTTTCGAACTGCTAGGTTGGCAGAAGCTGGGACAAGTAACGGGGAGCTCACCCATAGTTACGCGGCACTAGGGATTCGAACCGCTGAATTGCCGACCTTTTCTATCGACAAGCCCGGCGTTTTAGCCACTTGAGCCACCGCATCCCTGAAAGTGATGATAGGCAACGCTCTAAAGAAGACCCTGGAAGCATTCCAGGCCATCTTGTGTTTTGTTCTGCTACTTCTGGGGATGTGCCATCACATGCCAAAAGAGTGGGGAGCGTGGTGGGGGGTGTCGCGCGTGCATGAACGGGCAGTGAGGCGCATAGAATTATGGGTGTGGGGACGTGCACATATGACCCCCCCCCCGTGCTCCCCCCGTTTTTGGCACGCAATGGCAAAAAGTTTAGTCATCCCTGCCTTATCCCATTTCAGACAAATGGCCGCCCAGTCTTTTCTTAAAAATTTCCAGTGTTGCAGCACCCATAACTTCTGAAGGCAAAGCCATCCCACTGATTAATTGTTCTAACTGTCAGGGCAGGGGAGGTGAAAGTGTGTTCAGCTCATATATGAAGGTGATTTTTATTTGGGAGAGAAATAGGAGAACAAAGGGCGAATTGTTCTCACATCTGCTTAACTTATTCAATTTGCAGAAGTTTTAAAGATGAGGTGGGACAGAAGAAGGAACCAAATGGTTTTCTTTTTTCTCTGCAGCCATTGGCCCAGGTTTCCTTTCCTTTGAGGAGAATAAAAGAGAATATTTTGTAGCTCAGGGTTGACATGAGGGGTCCTTGGTGCTCTCTGAGCTTGGTTGTTTTCTTATGGACGTTTCATTACCCAATCTTGGTAGCATCAGGGCTGGTCAGTAGGATAATAGTCACAAATAGCAATAGCAATAGCACTTAGACTTATATACTGCTTTGCAGTCCTTTACAGCCCTCTCTAAGCGGTTTATAGAGTCAGCATATTTGCCCCCAACAATCTGGATCCTCATTTTACCCACCTTGGAAGGATGGAAGGCTGAGTCAACCTTGAGCCTGGTGAGATTCTATCTGCCAAATTGCAGGCAGCCGGCAGGCAGCAGATGTAGCCTGCAGTACCGCACTCTAACCACTGCGCCACCGTGGCTCTTGATAGCACCGACGATGTTACCTAGTTTGGGTCATGAAACATCTGCAAGAAAACAAGCAAGCTCGGAGAGCACCAAGAATCCCTCATGTCAACCCTGAGCTACAAATATTCTCCTTTATTAGTTCCCTTTCTTTCCTATCCACCAAGGGTAGGATTCAGCCGGTTCGAACCGGTTAGGGGCGAACCGGATGTTCATTTTACATCTGCTTCACTGAACCAGTAGTTGCAAAGACTGGCTGGCCCCACCCACACCTCCCCTCCCAGGAATCTCCACACAGTCCCTTTTGGATGGGCCAGGTAAGTACAGCGCCCGCACAGAGGTTCTGGGAGGACGAAAAACGGGCCTCCTGGAAGTTCTGGAAGTCTGGAAACGGCTCATTTCCGGCCTCCGGAGAGCCTCCAAATCCGAGGGGAGGCTGTTTTCGCCCTCCTGGAGGCTCGAGGAAAGCCTCTGGAGTTTGGGGAGGGTGAACCCCCCCCCCCCGCCATGGTGCAGGAGGCCGAGTAGGCCACACCCACCATGACCACATCCACCCAGCAACCGGGCAGGGAACCAGTTGCTAAAATATTTGAATCACACCCTTGCTTTCCACTACATTATGACTCACTTATACAACTGATTATATCAGATCGATAGATGGATATTGCCATACATATTATGATGGAATCATCGATTAATGGAGAAAGGCAAGTAAAAAAGACATTCCATCATGGAGTTGCTATGTGGGAGGAAAACATACAGCATTGAAGCCTTTACCTGCTTGTTCCCAAGGGAATGCAGTCAGTCCGACAAAATTCTTGTAAAATAGGTGATCGACAATAAAGAAATTGCTTTGGCCTATGATCAGAATTGTTCTGGTTGCTTTGATACAAGGAAATGTCCTTTCAAAACTTGGAAATTGATTCAAATTTTATTTTATTTTATTTTATTTTATTTTGTTTTGTTTTATTTTATTTTATTTTACTTTATTTTATTTATTTTATTTTTTAAAAAAGAATATTGCTGTAGTCTGGGAACATTAAGTCATTGTGATACATTATTTTAACTTCTATAGAGATATGCATAGTGAGTTCTTAACGCCTCTCATTAAACCATTTTCCAGATGACCAGATGGATTCTATATAAATCTTCTTCCAGATTAAAAACTCTAAAATAACCCAGGACATTTGCTAAATTTGCATTTGAAGTCTGTAAAGCTCGGGGGGTTTATTGAAGACAAATTCATTTTGGATTGATTTTGGTTTATCTTGTAGTCCCTTCCATTGAATTCTGGCATGTTATATTTTTCTCACCTTACTTCATCATAACTTAACTTTCGTCTTCCTATTCGCGTTCTTATCTTATTTTCTATGTTTTTCTTTTTGTATGTTTGGTGGATCTGTGGCTTGTAATAAAGTATGCTGATTCTGCCACAAATAGAAAATCATGAAAGAGCAGTCAAGGGAGATTCTCAATCATCCAGGTCAAGGTTGTCCCAAATATGCTTTTCAAAAGGCAACTGGATTTTTATTTTTTGGAGTTTTTCTTTTGAAAACATTTTGCTACTCATCAAAGAAGCTTCTTCAGAACTGGAGAATTCAATGGTGAAAAAAAGTAAGGTTCCATAATTCAATGGTTCCATAATTCAAAAAAAAAAAAGTAAAAGTAAAAGGTGAAAAAAGTAAGGTTCTACATTTAGGCAAGAGAAACCAAATGCACAGGTACAGTATATGTGGTACATTGCTCAATAGTAGTAACTGTGAGAGGGAACTTGGAGTCCTACTGGATAACCATTTAAATATGAGCCAGCCGTGTGCAGCAGCTGCCAAAAAAGCCAACACAGTTCTAGGCTGCATAAACGGGGATAGAATCAAGATCACGTGAAGTGTTAATACCACTTTATAATGCCTTGGTAAGGCCACTCTTGGAATACTGCATCCAGTTTTGGTTGCCACAATGTAAAAAATATATGGAGACTCTAGAAAGTGCAGAGAAGAGCAACAAAGATGATTAGGGGACTGGAGGCTAAAACATATGAAGAACGGTTGCAGAAACTGGGTATGTCTAGTTTGGTGAAAAGAAGGACTAGGGGAGACATGAGAGCAGTGTTCCAATATCTCAGGGGCTGCCACAAAGAAGAGGGAGTCAAGCTATTCTCCAAAGCACCTGAGGGCAGGACAAGAAGCAATGGGTGGAAACTCATCAAGGAGAGAAGCAACTTAGAACTAAGGAGAAATTTCTTGACAGTGAAAACAATTAATCAGTGTAACAACTTGCCTCCAGAAGTTGTGAATGCTCCAACACTGGAAGTTTTTAAGAAGATGTTGGATAACCATTTGTCTGAAGTGGTGTAGGGTTTCCTGCCTAAGCAGGGGGTTGGACTAGAAGACCTCCAAGGTCCCTTCCAACTCTGTTATTCTATTCTATTCTATATTAATATTAATAAGAAGTGAAACGTTTTCTTTAAAAAAACCAACAACCAAGAAAGTCCAGTTGCCTTTGGAAAAGGATCTTTGATGAATCTCTTCACCAAAGATGCTTTTGCAGCTTCACCAATCAATCAAGAGCTCCTCACCAACCTGGTGCCCTTCAAACACGGACTGATTATGCTACCTACCACCTTCAGGAGAGCAATCGCCCAACGGATCTGCAGGTTGCAAAACAGCTGTATCCTTGAGGTTTAACAGACGTTTTCTGAAAGCGTCATTTGGAAACACTATGAAGCAATTAATGGTTTCATCAGGAGCT
The DNA here is from genome assembly GCF_059756535.1 of Pantherophis guttatus. Lineage (NCBI taxonomy): Eukaryota > Metazoa > Chordata > Lepidosauria > Squamata > Colubridae > Pantherophis > Pantherophis guttatus. The sequence continues at coordinate 11,596,409 of NC_142075.1, read as the reverse complement.
CCCTGGCAGTTGCTACATTTTGCAGCTTTGCTGGCTAGCCTTTTCCTACCATTATTTAAGAATTGACATCAGGTAATTCAAATTATACCATAGCTTTTAGAACCTTTCCTGGCAGGATCCCTTCTGTTCCCTCTTCTCTTCTCTTTATTTGGGGATTGACCTGCCTGCCTGCCTGCCTGTTGTCAGATCTGTCCAACTGACTTACATATTCATCCAGCCTGTCTCTGTGAAGAAAAGTCTTGGTAGCTCTCTGCGTCCTGTCTTATTTTGCTATTGCTCCAAACACTCTTGGGATGAGATGATGGGGCTGTCTCAAAGGTGCTTTTTCAAAAGGCAGCTGGACTATTTTTCCTTTGACGAGAAGGAGAAGAAATTTTTCTTCTCATCCAAGAAGCTTCACCACTGATGAAGCTTCTTGGATGAGAAGCAAAACTACTACTTCTTCTTCTTCTTCTTCTTCTTCTTCTTCTTCTTCTTCTTCTTCTTCTTCTTCTTCTTCTTCTTCTTCTTCTTCTTCTTCTTCTTCTTCTTCTTCTTCTTCTTCTTCTTCTTCTTCTTCTTCTTCTTCTTCCTCTTCTTCCTCTTCTTCTTCCTCTTCTTCCTCTTCCTCCTCCTCCTCCTCCTCCTCCTCCTCCTCCTCCTCCTCACAACAGTCCAGTTGCCTTTTGGAAAACTACCTTTGAGACAACAATGACCTGCATGACTGAGAATGTTCCTCGACATGATGGGGATGAGTAACCAGACATGATATTTCACAGCTATTCAAATTCTGGATGATCTTAGACTCCGAGAGATTAAAAGTGACTATTTCCCACCATGGTTTGCACTGTAGTATAATTTACTGCAGCCATCCATTTTTGCTGACTAAGTCTTTCTCTGATGTCAGCCTTAGAGATGAGGAAAGAGAAGAACTCAGGGGCTGTTACCGTCTGCAAGGAAACGACCAAGCTCAGAGCCCATCAAGGACCCCACAGCTCAACCCTGAGCTACAAAGTATTCTCCTCTATTAGTATGTGTTTTTTTCTCCCGTGGGACTGGTCTGTCAGGGCAACCTGCTCTACCCAATTATGGGACGGATTATACTGCTTCTGCTTTCACCTTTTTTTAAAAAAAAAATTCCTGCCCTTGTAATTTTCTTTTTTTTTTTAAAATATATTTTTATTATTTACATATAAATATATCGAATATTGTGTGACTGTCCTGGCATTTCACTAGCCATAACAACCAAAGTGAAGACAAATAACACATATATACTTAAAGAGTGCTAGTGTTGTACAATTATTTTTGACCATCATATTCATTCTAATACAACAATACATATATAGTATCTCATTGAAGGTCCACCTAGCCTAATCTTTTCGTATTCCGACTTCCACCTCGCGCTTCTAGTCGTTGATAGAATCTATTCCATGTGTCATAATATTCTGTCTCTCCTTTGTCTTTTATTTTTAACGTTAGTCTATCCATTTCTGCACAGACTAATATCTTCCTTATTACCTCCTCTTCTAAAGGGGTGTTTTCACTTTTCCACTGCTGTTTTTGCCTTCTAGCCCCAATCCAGGAGCCTTTGCAGGCAGTCACTTTCACGACAAACTATTTTTGTGTTGAATTTATGTTTTACCGACAAAGATAATAAAGGGAGACTGGTATAGATCTATTTCAAGCTATTTAGCTCACATCAGCTAGCCATATCCTTACTCGGATTCGTTATTACTTCAATTAGTATCTTCACTATCACATTGTGAAGTCAGTTTACAGTAAGATTAGATCACTGCTGGTGATCTAATCCAAGGGTCCCCAACCCCCAGGTCGTAGACCGATACTGGTCCGTGGCCAGTGGTGAAATCTAAAATTTGTTACTACTGGTTCTGTGGGCATGGCTTGGTGGGGGGGGGGTAATGTGACTGGGTGGGCGTGCGTGGCCATTTTTTTTTTAACTTTTAAAAGCATTTTTTCTACAACCTCTTCGGCGAAGAGGTTGTAAAAAAATGCTTTCAAAAGGCTCTGACGATCCCAGCTGAGTTGCCTGATCGGCAGAGACTTTTTCTTTTAAATGCCTCTGACGATCAAGCAACTCAGCTGGGATCGTCAGAGGCATTTAAAAGAAAAAAAGTTTTCTTTTCTTTTAAAAGCCTTTGACGATCCCAGCTGAGCCACGCAATCATCAGAGGCTTTTTTTTTACTTTTAAAAGCATTTTTTCGGCCCAAGAGATTGTAGAAAAAATGCTTTTAAAAGTTAAAAAAAAAGCCTCTGATGATTGTACGGCTCAGCTGGGCATGGGGAAGGGGCAGGGACTTTTGCCACCAGTTCTCCAAACCACCGCCTCCATCGCTACCGTATTGGGCGATCCGGTTCCGAACCGGGAGCATTTCACCCCTGTCCGTGGACTTTTAGGAACCAGGCTGTACAACTGGATCTGAGTTGCTGTAAACTGCACATGTGTGAGATTTAGGTTGTGTGCTTCTCCTCCTCCTCCCGTCCTACCAGTCAGTGGAAAAAATTGTCTCCCATAGCACGTTCCTAATCCACTCAGTTTGCTAAACCTCTCCTGCGCGAGCTGCATTGGCTCCCGGTGGTCTTCCGAGTGCGTTTCAAGGTTCTGGTTACCACCTTTAGAGCGCTCCATGGCTTAGGACCTGGTTATCTACAGGACCGCCTGCTGCCACCAATATCCTCCCACCGGCCAGTACACTCCCATAGAGAGGGGCTCCTCCGGCCAAACAATGTCGACTGGCGGCCCCTAGGGGGAGAGCCTTCTCTGTGGCGGCACCTACGATCTGGAACGAGCTCCCCCCAGAGATATGGAGGATCCTAGATCTGCACACCTTCCGTCGCGCGCTTAAGACTTCTTTATTTCATCAAGCTGGCCTGGCCTAAATTTTCTCCCCTTTTAAATGGAAATGTTAATTTGTTTTTAAATTATGGGATATTTTAAATTCAGCCAAATTATTTAATTTGTTTTTAATTTATTTTAAATTTTTGTATTTATGTGTTTTATCTTGTGGCTGTTCACCGCCCTGAGTCCTTCGGGAGAAGGGCGGTATAGAAATTTAATAAAATAAAATAAATAAATAAAATAAAATAAAATAAAATAAAATAAAATAAAATAAAATAAAATAAAATAAAATAAAATAAAATAAATAAAATAAAATAAAATAAAATAAAATAAAATAAAATAAAATAAAATAAAATAATAAAATAAATAATAAAATAAAATAAATAATAAAATAAAATAATAAATAAATATAATAATAATAAACCCAAGAATGATTTGGTTGAACATACTAACCACGCTGAGGCAAGTGGAGCACATGGAGTATGACAAGACACCGAGGCTCGTCATAAATTAGCTGACTTGACACAGTTGGTGGCATCATTAATTTTTTAGAAAATGCACGCGGTCAAAGAAAAAGCATGCCTAAAAGAGAGCCAGCTTCTACAGCGGTATCTCTGATATATTCACTTTTGTTTTTGCCCTGACAGGCACGCAAGGGATGAATCAGGGACACAAACCAGGGGGAGACACAGCCACTGTTTTTTGTTGTTGTTGTTGTGTTTAAAAAAACAAAACAGGAAGGGATGGTCAGCAAGCCGCTACAAAGGCCGATGGAATAAGATTTGGTAAGCATGGCTAACACTAAGTCATGCTTAGCAAGCTGTATAAACAAGATCAGTGCTTGGGTTTTGTTAGTTTGCTATTTATGTAAACTGACGTTCTGGGGCTTTTTTTTTCTATTGAGTGTAAAAAGTATACATTTTAGATACAACCACCGTAAAGGAAGCTAAGTCAGATGTTGGGTGTTGTTGACCTCAGCTTTCACACACTTGGTATTTTCCAGATGTGGATGGAAGAAGCATCATCCTATAATTCTCAACTGTTAGCTTTGTGCTGGTTCAGAATTCCTGGGGACGTGGTCCCATGATTTGACGGGCGTCAGATGTGTGAAATCTGGTTTATTCAGTGGTGCAAATACATGTATAAAGACATGCTGGCATCGCATAAGTTTATATAAGGTGAAGGTAAAGGTTCCCCTCGCACATATGTTCTAATCATTCCCGATTCTAGGGAGTGGTGCTCATCTCCATTTCAAAGCTAAAGAGCCAGCGCTATCCGAAGAAGACGTCTCCGTGGTCATGTGGCCGGCATGACTCAACATCAAAGGCGCACGGAACGCTGTTCCCTTCCCACCAAAGGTGGTCCCTATTTTTCTACTTGCATTTTTTACCTGCTTTCAAACTGCTAGGTTGGCAGAAGCTGGGACAAGTAACGGGAGCTCATCCCGTTACGCGGCACTAGGGATTCGAACCACTGAACTGCCGACCTTTTGATCGACAAGCTCAGCGTCTTAGCCACTGAGCCACCGCATCCCTTAAGTTTACATGGTGTAGAGTAAAACACTCAGATGTAGTATCAGTCTTTGTTACACAGGCTTCTTCTTAATCTTTTTTTGTCTGCATGTTGTGTTTTCATGCCACCGAGTTATAGTCCTTCTCCCACATTTTGGCACGTGTCTGTTAAAGCATTTCCCAGTTCTTTTGATTTTCAGCCTTCAAGCTTAAACTCTGGAATTTATTCCAACTGCTGTTGAGCAAGTTTGTTTCAACTTTCTGTGATGTGTTCTTTAGAGGTAAAGACAAAATAGGAGCACCAGTGGAAACCTTCTATTAAAACCATCCCTGTTTCCATTCAACTTCACACAGTCACTATATATGTTTTCACACTGAAAAATTATGGGGGAAAAATATAGTTGTAGGTCTAACAGTGCTAAGGTTCCCCGCCCCTTTTCGGATCTGTACATTTGAAATTGGGACAGGGATGTTTCCTCACTGGAATTGTCATCTGGACCACATCAAATTACAAGCAAAAACCACATCAAATTACAAGCAAAAACGGAAGAGTAGAAAACGGAAACCCCAAAAAGACTAAGCAGGCATTTCTTTATTTTTATTTATCATATTTGAATCTCATCTCCCCAAAGACCACAAGAATCGTAGGATGAGCCACATTTTTGCAAAGTGGGTAAAATCTTCTTTTTAAATATATTTCTTTCCCAATGATTGAAAGCCAGACAGCTCATAGTGGTGGTGCCATTTGGGGGGTGGAGGACGACAGAGTTAAAATTTATATTACTGTTTTGGGGAAAACCGTGATTTTTAACAGCAATAGACATTTGTCAGCCGAATATTGGGGGAATCCATCTGTGTCATTTGGTGCTGAAATTCAGTGACACAGTCGTCTTCTTGTGCCATATCCATCATCGGATGCTGGCAATCATGTTGGCGATTCTAATTTTATCAACAGCCGCAATGCTGTTGAGTTTTGTCCAAACCAGTCCCTTAGATTTTGAAGCCACGATGTTCTTCTTCTGACTGGACCTTGTTTGCCTTCAATCTTTCCTTGGAGGATTAAGTGAAGGATGCCATATTTTTCCGGGTGCCGCATCACATGTCCAAAATATTCTAACTTTTGCCTTTTTTATGGTTTTGAGGATTTCCCTTGGCTTTCCCTGGAGGCTTATCACCTCCTTATTTCTGATTTTGTTAACCCAGTTTATATGTAACAGCTGCCTGTAAACCCACATTTCAAATGCTTCTAGTCTCTTCAAGTGGCTTTCTGTCAGAGACCAACTCTCCACTCCATAGAGCAGGATAGAAAAGATGTAACATCTGACAAGCCTGGGTTTCAATCTTAGGCTTATGTCGTGACTGCAGAAGACACAGTCTTAGGAAACTCTTTATTTCTGCATCTGCAGTCCATGTATTGCCAAGGAAGACTGGGACGAATTCCTTTTAGAACTCCTGAGAACCTTTGGCTATACCCACTAGGCTTTTCCTTCTAAGAACATGGAACTATCAGTTCCAGTGTACCTGAGCATGGCTTACTCTACTCATGGGGTTTTACATCTGCAAAGTGAAATTGTGATTCTTCCTCTTGGTCTGCCATCTGGAAACCCTGTATGCAAACTTCTTTAGCTTCTCTTGATTGATTCTCTAGAGTTGTGATGGCGAACCTATAGCACGCATGCCACAGGGGACACGCGGAGCTATATTTGCGGGCACGTGAGCTGTTGCCCTAGCTCAGCTCCAGAGCACATGCCCACGCGCCGGCCAGCTGATTTTTTTGAATGGTCCCGCCCACACCGCCGTTCCCAGGAGTCCCCACACGGCCTGTTTTGGATGTACAGGGCTCGCGCGGAGGCTCTGGGAAGGCATTTTCGGCCTCCAGAGGGCCTCCAGAGGGGTGGGGGAGGCTGTTTTCACCCTCCTCAGGCTCCAGGAAAGCCCCCGGAGCCTGGGGAGGGTGAAAAACGGGCCTACTGGAAGTCTGGAAACAAGCCGTTTCTGGCCTCTGGAGGCTTCAGGGAGGCCTGCTAGGCCCAAAACAGAGCACGGGGGGTGGGGGATCGTGCACGCATGTGCAGGGGAGCGTGTACACGCCTGCGGGCATGGGGGGCATTGAATTATGGGTGTGGGCACGCCACCAACCTGCGCTCCCCCCACTTTTGGCATGCAACGGCAAAAAGATTAGCCATCACTGCTCTAGAAGTTTACTTCCAGCTCAAAAACTAGTTGCATAATCATTTGTGGGGTTTTAAGGGTGCCTTTTGAGACATGGATTGTCCTCTTTATTCCTCCTCTGCAAACGAAAACAGGGTTTTTTCCCCCCTCCTCTTTCTCTTCTTTAGCTCTATCTTCAAATCTTTTCATGACGGCCTTTGCCCAGCCTATGCAATAAAAAAAAAAGTACAGTAAAAAGGGGAAACGGTTTAACGTCCATTTTACAATAGGTCGATAATGTAAAAGTTAACCAAGAGCATGTTGCATGATACGTGGTTAAACTGCTGTTCTTGACGTAGGAAAGCTTCTAAGCAATAAACAAACAGACTTGATGCAAAGTACAGGTTCTACATTTAAATAAAACCATTTTTTTTTAATCATCCTCTATTCGGGCAGGAGCAAAGAAGTGTGCCAGTCCTTCAAAATTCCATCTGCAGTCCTATCTTATTCTCCCCAGTCCATCTGGCTTTGGAGATGTCAGCAGATGCTGCCCATCTGCACTCCAACCTGCCAAGACTGCAAAGAATCTTAAATTTTATTTTATGTTTTCAAGAAAACCGTCAAGCCTCGGAATGCCACCCCTTATATTGCATTTGTGGAGGGCGGGGGGTTGCCCTTTGCTCTATGTGAAAGGGCAACTCTCTGGAGGCAGCTTTGCAAAGATGGCATAAGTGAAATAAGAAGCGTTTGGATCATGGTCTCTGAAAAAGTCGAGGCTGACCCGTTGCTAAAACACTTCAAAGTCAACGATTAAGACCACAGAAATAAGCCAAAAGTTGGATCCTTAGTGGATAACATCATCTCTCAAACCGTTCTAAGCCAGAAATTAATTTGTCTCATTTTTTTTTCCCTCTTTCGGTTTGTTATATTTGGCTGTTTGGGCTTTGCTTCTCCTGGTTGCCTTGCCTAAAGTTGCAAACGTTGCCTCTTTCTTCAATGATTACACCCTTCCAGTGTACTGTATTTTTCGGTGTATAAGACTCACTTCCCCCCACAAAAGCCCCACCCACCTGCCAGCCCCCACCCGCCAGCCTCTGCCTCCCAGCAATTTACCTCCTTGCAGCAAACAGCCTAGTCAGCTTCAGCACAGCCTGATTTAGCACAAGCAGCTGATTGGTGGTTGGATCGGCCTCCCAGAATACTGCCTATCAGCTGTTCCAGGCTGCAGGGATAGCCACCGTCTGTCGCCGCCGTCACCACCCATCACTGCTGCCACGTATCGCCGCCTCCGCGCGTCCCACTTTTGGCCCGTCCCAGGCGGTGGGGATAGGTGGAGGCGGCGGCGGTGATTGAACTCATGATTTTCTGATGTCTACCCTGACGCCTTAGCCCCTAAACCAGATTGGCGCTCTCTTAATATTTATTTATTTATTTTATTTTACTTTATTTGTCCATGGGCACTTTCTTAGGATAATTTTTCTTTTTTAAAAAAAATTGATTTATATGCCGTCCTTCTCCGGAGACTCGGGGCGGCTTACAATGCGCTAAGCAATAGCCTTCCTTCCTTCCTTCCTTCCTTCCTTCCCCAAGCTTTCCTGCACTCTGCTGTGAGACATTACGAAGCAGTTTCTAATTGGGGATGGGCTTTGTAGTTCTTGGCATTCTTTCTGAGATAGCTCTGCACGGAGGATCCCCCCGTCTCTCATACATGCACCCCTGTTTCCCTGCATCTTTTCATGAAAGGAAGGCTGAGGCACATCGGATTGCTTCATTCTGTTCCAATCCCGATCAAGAACCGAAACTTCTGGCCCAGCATTTCCCCAAGGACTCGGTGCCCACAAACAAATATGCCATGCATACATCTTTTGTAAATAGAAAATTCCCAAAATGAACTCTACGTTTTAGTCCCAGTGAATTATAATAAGCAGCTTAAAGCAATCGCTCTGCCTCATTTCTCACTCATAAGACTGGCCTTTTGTTAATTACATGGTTGACCGTAGGGCGAAGGTAAGACTTACTGTAACTTCTCGCTCTGGCGTATCGCTGGTCTCCAATCTGGTTTCTCCAGATGTATTGCCATTTAATTGTCAGTGGCTATGCTGGTTGGGAACTATGGGAATTAAAAATGGACACATCTGGAGGGCGTCAGATTGAAGGAAGCTGAGTTATATGGAAACTAGCCAGTCTTGTCATAGTAGTAAGTACTGGTGCTGCTAATTTCTGCTTGAATATGATTCGTTCTTTTAAAACATTCTATTGTTGTATAGCTATAATATAGGAGCTTGTTGTCAGACAAACAATAGCCTTGGGTGTGTTTTTCATTAGCTATTAAGTGATAACTCTGCTTGATTTAACATGCTACACTGGTTACTTAGAAGAATGATGAGTGCATTGAATCGTTGAATGTGAGTGTGGATTCCTGTTAGGGTATCTTAAATATGCATTTGTGCTGTGGGATTGAAGGGGTCTAGGGATCGGGTCCAATACAGGTAGCCCTCGACTTACGACCATAACTGATGTCAAGGTTCTGACAAATGCCCTAATTAACTCATGAGCCTCGAGCCAAGTTTCAAAAGAAATCCAGTTATTTATTAGGAGCAACATGTCGGCAGCTTCCCAAGTGTAGTCAACTCTGCCGCACGTAATTTATGGCTCAACTATGACCCTGTTCCCCCTCTCCTCTCAGGCTGTGTCATAAATCACATTCTCCACCGAGGCACTTTCAGGGGCTGTAGAAACCACGCCTCACAAACTGGCTCTGGTAATCTGAGATCCAACCTTTGAGGAAGGTATGCGTGAAATGTGGCTGCTAAATTGCTCCATCAGTTCTCCCCCCTTTCTACCCATGGCAACTTGAGAGCAAACTAGAAATGCTTTGCAGGTTGACAACTGAGCCCAAAATTTATGTTGCTCAGTGAAACCTTGGTTAAGTGAGTTTTGGTCCATTTTACGACCTTTCTTGCCATAGTGGTTAAGTGAATAATTGCAGTGGATAAGTGAGTTATTCGGTTGTTAAGTGAATTTGGCTTCCCCATTGACTTTGCTTATCAGAAGGTCGCAAAAGGGGATCACATGACCTGGGGGCACTGCAACCGTCATAAATCTAAACGAGTTGCCAAGCATCCAAATCTTGGTCACATGACTACAAGGATGCTGCAATAGTCCTAAGTGTGAAAATGGTCACAAGTCACTTTTTTCACTGATGACATAACTTCAAACGGTCACTAAATGAACTGTTGTAAGTCAAGAGGTGGTATTTGCCAGTTCTCCGAACTACTCAAAATTTCCACTACCGGTTCTCCAGAACTGATCAGAACCGGCTGAATACCACCTCTGGACCCCTTCCGGCAAGCAAAGTCAATGGGGAAGCCAGATTCAATTAACAACTGGGTTACTAACTGAACAGCTACAGTGATTCGCTTAACAACAATGGCAAGAGAAGTCATAAAATGAGGCAGTACTCACTTAACAAGTGTCTCATTGAGCAACATCAATTTTGGGCTCCATTGTGGCCATAAGCCAAGGAGTACCTGTACCAGATAACATCATCAGAAATTCAGTTGCATTTTTTAAAATTCAAGTGGAATGTAGAATCGGATTAAGGCATGAACTGCGTGCGTTATACGGATAGATTCTCTGCATAGAAATATTGCAAGATCAGGTTCCATTCGTTTAAACCAATTTAATCTGAGTTCTGTTGTGTCTCAAAGCAGTAGCAGCATGCCCTGACTTTTAAAACAGCCTTTTTCATTTCTTTTTTTAACTTTGCTCCATTTGTTTTGTCAAATGGGATGCCCTATAGGCAGAGAAAAGTTAGAATTATGTTAGAGTTAGGCGTGGTTTGGCTTTCTGCTTAGAGAAAGTAATTCTTCACTTCTTTTAAGGTGGATAAATCAGCCTGGGCAAAGATGTTTTCCTGGCTTTAAGACAGCCAGCACCGTGTTGTGTCTAAATGTTGATATTAATTAAAGTGGTTTACCAAAATATCTCATTTTGTCAACCTGGTTTGCCTACAGGAAGCAAATTGTATTCATTGGTTAAGCTGTTTTTTTTTAAAAAAAGGGGAAAAAACGAAAGCATTACTTTTAGGGTTTCCAACAGGAAATTTTGAACATTGGACAACGCCTGTAATTAAAGGGAATAATTGCATTTGAGGTCTACTAATTAAAGCATTATTAAATTGCCCTTAAGACAGACTTTTTTTTCTTCTTCTTTTTTTGTAATGTTGCTGCAAGCAGAAATCTGGAATCAAAAGCCTGCTTCTGTTTAGGCTTAAATAGGAAGAGAGCGGAGAGAAAGATTCATTTAACCATGGATGTAATGGGAAGTTAGAATGGTTAAACTATTCTGGGTAACTTGACACGGCTCACGCTAAACAAACCATAATGTTATTTTATTTGAAGTGGCCTTGATGAGGCTACCCATAGGTAAACAAACCATGTCTTAGTGCAGTGGAGAAGTCCAAATTCTTCGGTATCCCTTGGTCTTTAGGTTACTTGGTCATTATGATCTATAATACTCCAAATTATTTTTTAGGGCTTGGTGCTCATTGGTGCATGGAGCAGGGGTGGGTCCTAATTTTTTTTTACTACCGGTTCTGTGGGCGTGGCTTATTTTGTGGGTGTGGCTTGGAGGTCATGTGACTAGGTGGGCGTGGCTAGCTGGTCAGAGTCATCTCTGGAAGGTCCTCACACTTACGACCAGTCCTCACACTTACGACCCGACTCATTTGTTTGCTTTTAACACTGATCAGCTGTAGGATGGCCCTTTGAAGCCCCACGACAAGAGTTTAAACAGTTTTTTTCCCTCTAGTCATCAGCTGGGACTCAGGAGGCAGCAATAGATTGGGGGTGGGACCAAATAAAAGGTAAGAATAACGTGGGGGGGTGGGAGGGCGGAGGGGAGAACCGGTTCGGTGACGTCATATCGTCACCGCTACCGGCTTGGCCGAACCGGACCGAACCGGGAGGAACCCACCACTGGCATGGAGAGCATCTTAGATTCAAGGTTCAGCCCTTCTTCAAGGCAATAAGCAATAGAGGGAACCATGACAATGTAGTAGCTTATGCACCAGAGACAAATTCTGTGTGTCCAATAAAGAATTCTATTCTATTCTATTCTATTCTATTCTATTCTATTCTATTCTATTCTATTCTATTCTATTCTATTCTATTCTATTCTATTCTACTCTACTCTACTCTACTCTACTCTACTCTACTCACCCTACCCTACCCTACCCTACCCTACCCTACTCTAGATAAATGGCCAGTTTCTGTTTGCTCAAGGGCTGCATCCAGTTTTGCATGGCATATCAAGGGTCTAACTCACCAAGGGGTCAAAGTTAGGATTAAATTTTCAAGGCTCTTAGAGATGACACAGGGTTCCTTGGCAATGCTTAATGTACCATTTCCCCCCAAGTCACGTGTTTTGCTCCCATGCAGCCTGTGGGTGTCATAGAAGCAGATATGGAGGCTGGTTGGCCACATCACCCCTAAGGGACATTCCGGGTGCCCTAAAACAGATTATGTTGGGCTGGATACATTTGATGTTCATCCCTGCTTTGCTGTTGATCTAGAGTGAAGGAAAAATGGGAACAGTTGAAAACAATTGTTTTCTTGTTTTCTTGATTGCAGTTGTGGCTTAGGGCAATATGTGAACATGACACATGATTTGCTTATGATTTCCTGGCTGTTTGTGTGTGTGTGTGTGTGTGTGTGTGTGTGTGTGCGTGTGTGTGTGTGTGTGTGTGTGTGCACTCCCAGTCCAAAGCATCAATAAATGCTCAGAGATCAATGCCCAGAGTGAGAAGGTTGGAAGGAGACAAAAGAATCTAGGGTTAGCTAATCAAAATGCCAAGATATTTAAGTGGTCAGCAGAAGAATCATCATCATCATCATCTTCATCAGACTGCGCTGTAAATCTTCAGTTCTATTCTCTAAAAGTTTGGGGGATGAACGATAAAGGAAACTTTTCTTTGTAATGCAAGAAGCTGCAAGTATTCCCATGGAAGAGAGGATTTCGTTATTTCAAATTAACAGAATTGGAAGGGACGTTGTAGGTCATCTAGTCCAACCCCCCGCCCAAGCAGGAGACCCTACACCATTTCTGACAGATGGCAGTCCAGTCTCTTCTTGAAAGCTTCCAGTGATGAAACTCCCACAACTTCCGAAGGCACCTTCTGTTCCATTGGTCGATTGTTCTCCCAGTCAGAAAATTTCTCCTTATTTCCAGGTTGAATCTCTCCTTGGTCAGTTTCCATCCATTGTTCCTTGTCTGGCCTTTGGGTGCTTTGGAAGACAGGTTGACCCCCTCCTCTCTGTGACAGCCCCTCAATTAATATCATTAATGTTGTAGAAAGGTAGCATCCCCACCCCCGAGAGAAAATGCTAAATGTATGTCTTCTAGATGGCATGTTCACATGGGTGTAACCAGTGGTAGGATTCAGCCGGTTCAGGCGAATGGGTTGTTAAATTGCTGGCTGGCCCCGCCCCTTCCAGGACTCCCCACACGCCCCGTTTTTGCTCCCAGGAGGCTGCAGGGAGGCCTACTAGGCCCAAAATGGGGCACAGGAGGATGTGTGGCACGGCTCCTCTGTGGCCCATTTTTGCTCCCAGGGGAGTGCAGGAGGCTGAGTGCTGCCTGTCACACACCCTGGCCACGCCCACCCAGTCGGTCATTAGGGCAGAGAACTGGTTGTCAAATTATTTGAATCCCACCACTGGCTTAAAAAGAACCTTACTACCCTGTTTCCCCCAAAATAAGACATCCCCTGATAATAAGCCCAACTGGGCTTATGAGCGCATGGCAATAAGGCCAAGCACTTATTTCAAGGTTCAAAAAAAATATAAGACAGGGTCTTATTTTCGGGGAAACATGGTAGATAGATAGATAGATAGATAGATAGATAGATAGATAGATAGATAGATAGATAGATAGATAGATATCCTGTTTCCCCCAAAATAAGACATCCCCTGATAATAAGCCCAATTGGGTTTATGAGCGCATGGCAATAAGGCCAAGCGCTTATTTCAAGATTCAAAAAAAATATAAGACAGGGTCTTATTTTCGGGGAAACACGGTAGATAGATAGATAGATAGATAGATAGATAGATAGATAGATAGATAGATATCCTGTTTCCCTCAAAATAAGACATCCCCTGATAATAAGACCAATCGGGCTTTTGAGTGCATGGCAATAAGGCCAAGCGCTTATTTCAGGGTTCAAAAAAATTATAAGACAGGGTCTTATTTTCGGGGAAACACTGTAGAGATCAAATGTCTTACTTTGTAGGTGATAAAAATATCCCAGTCTTGGTGAAAACAGAGATGACATGATTAAAATAATCTGTAAGTTTCTTGGAACTGGCTAGAAAAAGAAGAAAAGCCACTTAGCTTTAAAGTCGAGGAATGGATAGAAATCCCTTCGGCCTCGATTCATCCTGTTCCACATTGCGAGTGAAATTTGCTGTCTTCTTTTGTTATCACATGCTCTCAGTCACAGTCCAGTTGAAAGACAGTGAGGGTTTTTTTTTTTTCATTCCTTACATGGCTTTTTTTTATTTCCAGAATAACTTAACCATGGAAACCAACTGTGCGTGTGTCTTTGCAGAAAGTAGTCTTATGAGTTGCAAATGACTTACATAAGAATGGGTTATCTTTGGAGTCTTTTATGTAGCAAAGGAGAATTGGAAAAGTCCAGATTTACATGCTGTAGGAGATTCTAGATTCAAAGTCAATATATATCTTTATAGGAGGCTGCAAAACCTGCCCGAAACGCTAGAGAGCCATTGCTCACCATCATGGATAACAATTATAGGAGCCCTTGATTTACGACCACAACTGAGCCCAAAACGTAGGTTGGCTAAGTGAGAAATTTGTGAAGTGAGTTTTGCTCCGTATCGCGATTTTTCTTAAGTGAATCACGGCAGTTGTTAAATTAGGAACATGGTTGTTAAGTGAATCTGGTTTCCCCGTTGACTTTGAAGGTCACAAAATGGGACCCCTGGGACCCTGCAATTGTCATAAATATGAACCAGTTGTCAAACATCTGAATGTAAACCACGTGGCCAGAGGAATGCTGCAACGGTCATAAGTGTGAAAAAAGGTCATAAATCACTTTTTTCAGTACCGTTGTAACTTTGAACCAGAGGTGGGCTGCTGCTAGTTCAGACCGGTTCAGGCAAACCGGTAGTTCCGATGATCAGCTGCTCCCCCGCCTCCCACCCACAGCCTGTCCCATATTTCCTTCTTTCTGGCTCAGCTGATTCGCGCGGCACAGCTGATTTCAGCATCTCCGCTGTTCTACTTACCTGGGCTGCCTTAGAAGGTAAGCAACTGATCTTCAAATTGCTGTATTTTGAACGCTGCGTGCAAGTGTGTTAGGCACTTGCGCACGAAGCACTCTTGCGCACACAAACACTCACCGAACTGGTTGTTAAACCAGTTGCAGCCCACCACTGCTTTGAACGGTCACTAAATGAGCTGTTGTAAGTCAAGGACTACTGTTGTGGTCCGCTAGCAGCCTGCGGAGCTGGCAGCGGAGTTGGACAGCAATGAGGCTGAGGAAGAACGTGGGCCAGTCCTGGAGGCTGGGGAAGGCCCGGATGAGGGCTCTGCATCGGAGGCAGAGATGGGGCCAGGGCCATCGGGGAATGAGCTGCGGACTCTGGAGCCTCCAGAGGTTGACAGTAGAGAGGCAGAGGAACAGGAGGAGCCTGTTCCTAGTGCACGTATGAGAAGAGCTGCCAGAAGGCAAGAGCAGCTAAAGCAAAGAGGACAACTCAGGAGTAAGGCCAAGAGATGATTGGCCCCTCCCATAAGGCTTAAAAGACCAGCAACGGCTCTTGGGCTCTTTGTCGGAAAACAATGTTGATAGTCTTGCTGTACTTATCTCTGGTCGGCGTCTTCTGCTTCTGAACTTTTGCCAAAAGAAGCCTTTGCCAGTTTGCCTAATTATACCAAGGTTGGTGATTAGACTGAAGAATTTGTGTTAAGAATAATTTGCTTTAATTTAGTTTGGATTATCCTGAGAATGAGTTAATTCTCAGCTGTTCTAATAAAGTCTGTTTGTTTTGGAACTGTTTGTGTCTAATACTACCTACTTAGGCCTGGGTCACAACAACTACCTGTGTTAGAATGTGTGCCATTTTTCAGTATCCTTATGGTTAAAGCAACTTGAATTTGATTTCAACATATCGTTCCTGGTAGCTGCCATTGCTCTCCTTCCCATTTCTCATTTCATGTTGGGCTTCAGGGATGTTTAAAATTAGCAAGACAGATTCTCAATTTTTCTGAATGTCTTTAGGGACATCTGTAAGGATGGCTCTTTTTATCAATCTTTCTGTAATGTCAGAGACCTTGAGAACAGAATCAAATTAATTTTGCTTCCAGGTTCTTTAAAATTCACAGTCGTCTTGGGGAAGGTTTTCAGCTTTATGCTTTCCACTGTAAAGACTAAGGAGCCTCAATTTAATAATGTGAACACACGATAGATAATGAATAATAGAGGCAGGATATGAATGAATACGTAAGTAAAACCAAACAATATCGGAGATGTAAGAATACGACAAGAGATTTCGTTTGATCTCATCCCTGTGCAAATACTTCTTTTCTATAAAAGAATAGGCATTTGAATGGCTAAAAAGCTTTCGTATACACAGCCCAACATGTACCAATTCATTGCCTCATGGCGCTCGAAGTTCAAGTTTGCTGCTTCTGAATTCGAGAACATTTGGAATCTAAATTTTCTGAGAATTTTTATTGCCTTTCAAGGAAGGAAAAATTAATCTGCCAGCTGTTTCCTTCTTCAAGCTGACTATTCTGGTCCTTGAGTTGTATGGTCTGTGAATCACCCACTGGGAAAGTGGTAATTTTGGGAAACCAAGCAGACATTGCAAACTGCTAGTTTGATTTTGGTGACTTGCCCAACACCCTGCTGTAAGTGAAAAGGGCAAATTAAAGACAAAAATAGAAGTGAAGTGCTTCCCCCAAAGCAGGAAAACCTATAATCTTCTCTAGTGCCAACTTTGACTGCATAGGATAAATTGGGGGGGGGGGAAGGAGTATGTGGAGCCCTTGAAGACATAATTTCTAATTTTTGAAAAAATACCTTCAGGCTCTAATCATTTGTCCTGCAATGGAAAGATCTGAATGAGCCTGAAAGCCACAAATTGCTTAGCGCAGAAGGTATGCATAATTTTTTGACAGCAAAAGGAGACAGGAAAATCTTACATCAAATTGCAAGTTTTCCTTGGGCATATGTGGCGTTATGATGTCCGTCCATTATTATAGGCTGCAAGGGAGCCAGTGGGAAGAGGTTCTTCAAGGTATCTCAGTGGAATTAAAAATAAATAAATAAGCCCAAGGTATTACAAACCAGATTTTGAGATCCCTAAAGCAATGGTAGATTCCCCCCCCTCCCAACTACATTAATTTTGCTACCTGCAGTATGGTAATAATACTGGCCGGTCTGGGGATGAGTCGAAGTTAATCATACAGCTCCTTAAATTCAATCCTCCAATTCAAACCAGGTTATAGAAAGAGCTGAGTCTGAAATCTGAAATTCTGAAATGCACAGAATGCTTGGGCAGTAAGTAGCCAGGCACCCCTCAGATCTATGGGACCCCAGCCAACTTGGCCACTGACCAGGGAAAACATCTGGATGATACTAAATTGCCTGCCTCTGTTGTATGCGGCATTGAGCTAGATCAGGGGTGTCAAACTTGATTTCACTGAGGGCCGCATCAGGGTTGTGTTTGATCTCGGGGAGGCCAGGGTGGGCATGGCCAGGGTGGCGTGGCCAGCTTGATGTCACTCGCGTCAGGGGCGCCTGCCAGCAAAATGCAAAATGAATTCATTTGCAAAATGAATTAGCCTGTTAGTTATTGTGCTTGGTATGTGCTAGGTCCGTGATGACAAACCTATGGCACACATGTCACAGGTGGCACATGGAGCCATCTCTGTGGGCATGCGAGCCGATGCCTAGGTGAACTCCACCACACAAGCCCGCACACCTCCCCCCGTTTTTGGCTGCGATGGTCTCCAGTGCTCTGCTAGCAAAAATGGAGCTCTGGAAGGCTGCCCATGGCCCACCTGAGCTCCGTTTTTGCTGGCAGAGGCACCACGAGCCAGTCTGTTGCTGTTTCCAGGGTGGTCCGACAGGTCAGATCCTGCACCCCGTCCTGCAGGCCATATCCAGGCCCCGGGGCTTGAGTTTGATACCCCTCAGCTAGATGGATAAATGTCTTCATCTGGAGACAGGTATTTTTTTTATTTAAAGGTCTACTCTTGTAGTTTTTGTTTATCATCCAGGCTATACCAGGGGTCTCCAACCTTGGCAGCTTTAAGCCTGGTGGACTTCAACTCCCAGAATTCCCCAGCCAGCTTTGCAAAGCTGGCTGGGGAATTCTGGGAGTTGAAGTCCACCAGGCTTAAAGCTGCCAAGGTTGGAGACCCCTGGGCTTTACTATCCCAACTTGGTGAGAATTCCCAAAGTTGTTGTTCAGCATGTAGTTGAAATTATGGGATATGTTTTTTAGGTAGAAGAGCAGGCAGAGCTGTGGAGGAAGGAGTTAAGCATGTTATCAGCTTAGAGTCGTTACATTGCCACAACTGGTCCAAATCCCCTCCTGAATTCCATGGATCCTCACCTGGTGCCAATTTAATATTCAACTTTGGTTGACCAGATTCTCGGGTATATAAAAGCAATCAATCCTTTCTAAACTGCAGTTTAATGTATGGTCCTGATTCTTTATGGCTGACATTCATTTAGTCTACTCAAGTTCAGTACTAAATTGGTGCCAGATAAGAGTCCATGAAACTCAAGAGGGGTTGGACTAGGACTGTTTGTGGGAACATAACGACTCTAAACCGATGACATGCTTAACGCCATCCTCCCAGCTCTGCCTTCTCTTTTCTTACATGTATAGATCTTCAGATGTATAGATATGAAACACACAAAATCAACAAAAACAAACACAACCATCATATGTGGTAGAAGTCGAGACCCTTCAAATAGTACCATATTATAATTCCTAGCTTCTGTCAACATTGGTCGTGCTGTATGGAGCTTCTGGGGGCTGGAATAAGAAGGAAAACAAGTTCCTTGCCCTGGATTATGGAAAGGAAAGAACTTAAAAGACGAAGAGCTAGCTAGGGAGTGTATGTTGGGTGATGGGTTCCATCCTCAAGAAGAATTTTTGGATTCTGACAGCTTCCCAATGTTCTGCCCCATGACTTTGGGCTTGGACTTTACTGTTTTACATATTATCAAATTATCCGTTCACATTAAAAAAAAAAGTAAATTCAAGTCGAGCTTGGTTCTTGTTGACCTTGTAGGCACACTGATTTAGTGTCTTTGGCAACAATACTGCAATGGTTTTTTGTTGTCCACATCTAGGGTGTTATTTTAACTTCTCCGTCTAGCCCACATCCATAGAGTTTCCTGTAGATTTTTGATCTAAGGATTAACCCAGTCTGATTCTGCTTAGCTTTTTCAGGAACACTTAAGGTCAGCTAGATGCTGCCATCTAGCTGGGCATCTGCTTCTATTCATTCATGTAAATAATTGGTTTCAACTTAGCTTCTTCTTTTCCTGGAGTGATTCTTAACTTAGCTTTTTTTTTTTTCTTTCCCTGGAGTGATTTGTATCTTCCATCCCGCCCTCCCGTCCCCCAGAAATACCTACTGGAACTCAGGGAAGCAAATGCATTGATGCTAAAATCACTTGCAAGATCATGGTAATCCTGCAAGAACATCAAAACATCCCAGGAACTGCCTGCCTTTTTTTGTCCAGGAGCTCATCCATTTAGGAAGGGGGCAAAGCAGGGGTGAAATCCAGCAGTTTCTGACAGGTTCTGGAGAACCGGTAGCGGAAATTTTGAGTAGTTCAGAGAACTGGTAGCGGAAATTTTGAGTAGTTCAGAAAACTGGCAAATACCATCTCTGGCTGGTCCTAGAGTAGGGTGGGAATGGGGATTTTGCAATATCCTTCCCCAGGAATGGGGAGGGAATGGGGACTTTGCAGTATCCTTCCCCTGCCACGCCCACCAAGCCACGCCCACACCACGCCCACCAAGCCACGCCCACAGAACCGGTAGTAAAAAAAATTAAATTTCACCTCTGGGGCAAAGCAAAGGTGGCTTGCCTATTTTAAATAAGGGAGGGGGCTTTCTCCTGTTTGCCGCTCCAGAGAAAATATTCCTTTGGTTGAATTCAAGTATGCCCAAGGAAAAGTCATTTTTAAATACGGCACACAACCTTCAAAGGATTATTCTACTTGCTAATTTTGAGTGCCAGGTTGAGGATTTGTTCTTCACTCTCTTTCTCCTTCCCCCCTTCATTTTTTTCCCTCTTTCTGCATTTTTCCAGGCACGTTGCCTCTTCTTTTCCCTTTCTTTTCCTTTCTCCCTCCCCCTTTCCTTTCCTTTCTTTTCCTTTCCTTTTCTCCCTCCCCCTTTCCTTTCCTTTCCTCCCTCCCGCTTTTCCTTCCTTTCCTTCCTCTCTCTTTCCTTTCCTTTCCTTTCCTTTCCTTTCCTCCCTCCCTCTTTCCTTTCCTTTCCTTTCCTCCCTCCCTCTTTCCTTTCCTTCCTCCCCCTTCCCTTTCCTCCCTCCCTCTTTCCTTTCCTCCCTCCCCCTTTCTTTCCTTTCCTCCCTCCTTCCTTTCCTTTCCTTTCCTTTCCTTTCCTTTCCTTTTTTCCACTCCGCTCCTACCCTCCCCTTCTTTCCTCCTCCTCCTCCTCCTCCTTTCTTCTTTCTTCTTTCTTTGGTCTCTTCTTTCTTTTTCCCTTTTCCCTTCTTTTCTCTTCCCTCTCCAGTTTCTTTCCTGCTGGACAACAGCTTTCCTCTCCTTGCTGAGTCAGACCCGAAGACTTCTAGTCAAGTATTTCATTTCCCCACAATGACCAATATAAGTCAGGTGAGCCTGGCAGCCTGGTGAATCTCATTGATGCTTCATGCTTTCCATTATCGATATGTGGAAACAAGATTGTTCAATGTTTTTAGATGCAGCCCCAGGTCAAGACTCTTGCTAATGCTTCAGGGCATAAATGCTCCTCCTTTCGGATGGGATTTAGGAGTGCTTTCGTTCAGCCTCCCTGTTCCAAATGAATCAACCCCAATTTTTTTTTTATTTCATTCAATAAAAAAAACCCCGATCCATTTCTTTTGCATCTCCAAGAGCAAGCGGTGGGGCGGGGGAGTTCTTAGATGATAAAAATAGTTTCCTAATCTTTCTACAGCTTTCTTTCCTGTGGTACATGCTGTCCTGTACGTTTTGCACCCTTCAGTAAGCCAATCCAAATGAGTTAAGTACAAGCAGTCTTGCTGGTTGATTAATGTTAGCATTGGACCTGGCAAAGATTTCTATCTAAACCTTTGTAGAACGATTGCTTGTCAGGGCTGATAATTCAGAGGCCAACAGATAATGACCAATAGTGTAAAGCAGAAGCGTATATACATGCACAGTGTATATGACCTTGAATTTCAAGCGTGCATGAGCATGGCAAAAGTTTTCCATTCATTGCAAATTTTTGAATATTTGCAGCCTGACCTTGGGAACGCGATGGCTCAGCAGTTAAAAGATGCTGAGCTGGGCAGCTGGGCAGCCCAGGTTTGAGATTCTGAGCACTGTGCAACAGGGTGAGCTCCCATCCCTGCCTCAGCTCCTGCCCCACCTAGCAGTTCAAAAGCATGCAAATGCAAATAGATAAATAGGTATCACTTCAGTGGGAAAGTAACAATGTTCAATGCGTCTTTGACATATACCAAGCTAGCCACATGACCTCAGAAATTGTCTTCGGCCAAGACACGAGATAGAATATAGAATACAGAATAACAAAGTTGGAAGGGTCCTTCTAGGTCATCTAGTCCAACCCCTGCAGGAAACCCGGCTTATACCATTTAGAATGGAATGGAATAATGGAATGGAGTGGAGTGGAGTGGAGTGGAGTGGAGTGGAGTGAAGTGGAGTGAATAGAATAGAATAGAATAGAATAGAATAGAATAGAATAGAATAGAATAGAATAGAATAGAATAGAATAGAATAGAATAGAATAGAAGCCTTGATAGTACAGTGGTCTACGCACCCTGTTATTAACACAGCTGCCTGCAATTTACTGCTGGTTCGAATCTCGCCAAGGCTCAAGGTTGACTCAGCCTTCCATCCTTTCAAAGGTAGGTAAAATGAGGACCCAGATTGTGGGGGCAATAAGCTGACTTTGTATAAATATACAAAAGGATGAAGGCTATTGCTTAACGCATTGTAAGCCGCCCTGAGTCTCCAGAGAAGGGCGGCATATATATCAAATTAAAAAAAAAAAAAGGAATAGAACAGAACAGAACAGAAACTGGAAGGAACCTTGGAGGTCTTCTAGTCCAGCCCCCTGCTCAAGCTTGTTTTGGGACTCGTGTAGCTGAAATCCAAACCCTCCACTCCCTCTAGTAACAACAACAATAATAATAGTAACAAATAGTAACTAAAACATGGCTACTATTATGAAGCCCGTATTCTGACCCAGAGCATCAATTCTTGTTCCAGAAAAAAAGGAAAGTGAGTACAAGAATGGAATGATGGGAAATGAGAGCAAACCCTGCTCCCTTCTAGCATTGATGATGTTACCTAGTTTGGTAATGAAAGGTCTGCAAGAGAACAACCAAACTCAGAGAGCCCCGGGGACCCTATGGTTAGTTCTCTTAGTGCTGTGATGGCAAACCTATGGCACGTATGCCACAGGTGGCATGCAGAGCCATATTGGTGGGCACGCAAGCGTTGCCCTAGCTCAGCTCCAGCACGCATGCGCGTGCTGGCCAGCTGATTCTTGGGCCTTCTGGGCCCAATGGAAGTCGGCAAATGGGCTGTTTCCGGCCTCTGGAGGGCCTCTGGGGAGATGGGGAAGGCTGTTTTTGTCCTCCCCAGACTCCTAGAAAGCCTCTGGAGCCTGGGGAGGGCAAAAAACGAGCCTACCGGGCCCACTGTGCCATCCCATGCCAAAAGCGGGGGGAGCATGGGGGTTGCACACACATGTATGTGGGGACAGGGCGCATAGAATTATGGGTGTGGGCACGCACAAGCATGACCACCCCGCACTCCCCCAGCTTTTGGCACGCGATGGCAAAAAGGTTAGCCATCACTGTCTTAGTGTGTTCTTGTAACAGTTACTTCCCAGTCCCTGATCATCCTTATTGCTCTTGAATCTGTTCTATTTTCTCTCCATTAGTTTTGAAGTATTCAGAGCTGAACAGAGTCATTGAGGTGAAATCTCAACAGAGTAGAACTGTTACTTCCCATAATACCTTATTGACTAGGATGGCAGATTTCTGATAAAAGCTACCGCCAAGTTTAATGCTGAGCTTATTCTAAAAGTAGCAGATCAATCCTACCAAGGTTGAAACCCCGTTCATTCTGATTTGAGAATCAGCTTTAGTGAAGTCAGGCAGATTTAATGTTTATGTAGCTGGCATAGAACTGCACAATACATGTCACTTATTGATTTTAATTTCCTTATAAAATATTTCCGTTCAGTTACTCTAGGGCTGCTGGAAACACTTTGGAGGAATTTATACAATCCCACAACGTTAATACAACATGCAGTGTGATATTATTATTATTATCATTATCATTTATTGGTTAATCTTTAGTGAGATTCACAGCCTTTGAGGCTGGTTAATAGCTCAGCAGCTCGAGTCCTAACCAAGGACCTAGGAACTGTTAAGGTATCGTCGGAGGATGTAAGCTGTTCCGAGTAAGGTGGTTTTTTGTAGAGTCAAAATGTTCAAGTCTGATAAATTTAGAATTTCTAAATAGCAGGGTAACCCTTTGGATATTGCTCCAAGGGCTCCAATTACAATCGGGACAACACACGATTTCTTTTTCCACAGTCTGCTCAACTTCAATTTGCAAATCCTGGTACTTTGTGATTTTTTCTTGCTGCTTATCTTCAATTCGTGCATCACCAGGTATTGCAATGTCAATGAACCATACTTTTTTCTTTTCAACTATTGTTATGTCAGGTGTGTTGTGGACCAAGTGCCTGTCAGTCTGAATCCTAAAGTCCCACAAGATCTTGAGTTTCTCATTCTCTAAAACTTTCTCAACCTGATGTTCCCAGTGGTTTTTGCTGTACTCAAATCCAAACTTCTGACACAATTTCCAGTGAATGATTTTAGCAACACGGTCATGGCGTTGTAGGTAGTCAGTTTGTGAAATTTTGCTGCACCCACTGATCAGGTGGTCGACTGTCTCATCTTTCTCATTGCAGAGGCGGCATTTGCTGTTGGTGGTAACATGTTGAATTTTTGCCTTCATACAGTTTGTGGCTAGGGCTTGTTCTTGAGCTGCCAAAATAAAGCTTTCAGTTTCTTTTTTCAGTACTCCTGATCTTAACCAGTTCCAAGTTAGTTTCTGGTATTATTATTATTATTATTATTATTATTATTATTATTATTATTATTATTATTATTTCTATGCCGCCCACTCTCAGAGGACTCTGGGCAACTTACACCAAAGACAGTATACTAAATAGCATATTGCCCCCAACAATCCGGGTCCTTATTTTACCCACCTCGGAAGGATGGAAGGCTGAGTCAATCCTGAGCCGATGAGTTTTGATCCGCTGATCTGCTGAACTAGCAGTCAGTTGAAGTAGCTGCAGTACTGCACTCTAACCACTGCGCCACCTTGGCTCTTTAATAAAAATAATAATAAAAGCTTCACTTATAAACGAAACCTACAGTGCTAAATTCTCTGTTGATGTAGGAATAGCATTCAAGCTCTGCCTCACTCATCCAATTTAGACATTTTCGGAGGGACCTTTCTGAAGTGGATGGGACTTTAGTCATGATCCTAAATCCTCACCGATTTCAACAGGCGGAATTGCTTCCGAACGAGAAATCCATGATGAAAACTAGTTCAGTTCAGCTGAAATATCAGTTGAATGTGTTTGCGGATGCTATTGTGCTTCAGGTGGACTTTTTGATTCAGAGGGGTGATTTCAAATGGATTCTGAACAAGAAAGGGCCCATCCCCACAAGCACACTTGCTTTCATTTACATTTACAGGTAGTCCTCGATTTACGACCACAATTGAGCCCAACATTTGTGTTTGCCTCATGCTCTTTGGCCTTCTCTTTTTGTATAAGTTCTGGTATGGTATAGTATGGTCAGGGGTGGCCTTCAAAAATGTTAGCAAGTGGTTCTCTGCCCGATTGCTGGCTGGGTGTGGCCATGGTGGGTGTGGCCTAGTTGGCCTCCTGCACCATGGGGGAGGGGTGCTTTTGCCCTTCCCGGGCTCCGGAGGCTTTCCTCGAGCCTCTGAGTGGGCGAAAACAGCCTCCCCAGGCTCTAGAGGCCCTCTGGAGGTCTTCCCAAACTTCCGGTAAGCCCGTTTTTCACCCTCCCCGAGCCTCCGTGCTCGCCTTGCACTTACCTGCATCCAAAACGGCCATGTGGGGACTCCGGGGAGGGATGGGCAGGGCCAGTCAGGAGTGAGATTTGGGGGTTCTCTGAACTGCACAGAATCTTAGCTAGAGGTTCTCCCGAAGCCCTGCGAACCCCCAGCAGCCCACTCCTGGGTAGGGTAGGGTAGGGTAGGGTAGCGTAGGGTAGGGTAGGGTAGGGCATGGCATGGCATGGCATGGCATGGCATGGATGGATGGAAAAAAAGGAAGGAAGGAAAGAAAAAGGAAAGGAAAGGAAGAGAGAAACAAGGAAAGGGTAAAGGAAGAGAGAAAGAGAGAGAGAGAAAGAAAGCGAGAATGAAAGAGAAAGAAAGAGAGAAAGAAAGAAAAAGAAAGAGAGAGAAAGAAAAAGGAAGAAGGAAAAAGAAAGAAAGAAAAAGAAAGGAAGGAAGGAAGGAAGGAAAGAAAGGAAGAAAGAATGAAAGAAAGACTTTCTCATTTGGGACCAGAAAATAAATCAGAAAAAGCTCCCCTGGTAGATTCCTATGGGAAAAGTGATTGTGAAGTAGCTTGAAGTGATACCAACAGCTCCATCTTAAGTCCACTTTCCTCTGGTTATGTGAGAGGGGGAGTGCATGCACCTGCCCAGTGCTTTCCCAGTGCACACCTAAACACAAACTTGCTCAATTGAGACCCACAAGAGAAAACATCCACACATGGAACCCATTATTTCATTACATAATGTACCTATAGATATAGATATGGTCATATTTGGGAAGGGTCCTGGAAACAATTCCTGAATCCGGTTCTGCATGCTTTCCCTTCCCCCCGGTCTTGCTTTAGATGTAGTTACCCCAAGCTTCGTTTGAGTCATGCAAGGAGAAAACTAGGTTGCGACCATCTGTGTTTGGTCTGGCTAGATTTCTTTCCTACTTGGCCTACTTTAGAGTTCCTCTAGGAAGATTTATAGCCATTGCTGTAGCTTAAGTGTTCAACTACCGAAGAGGGAGAAATTAGTATAGGTTGCCTGACACAGAAGAGTTTTTAACTTCTTTCCTGGCCCAAATATTCCTGAAGGCAAAACTAAAATCGAGAAGCACTTTCCCAAGCAATCATAATTTAAAAAATTACCATACGATCAGCACTAATCAAGCCAAAATTAAGATAAAGGTAAAGGTTTTCCTTGTCCAGTCGTGTCCGATTTTCTCTGTTTCTTAGCCGAAGGAGCATTGTCCGAAGACATTTCTATGGACATGTGGCCAGCAAGATTATACGCCAAGGTACATGGAATGCTGTTACTTTCCCACCAAAGTGGTACCTATTTATCTACTCGCATTTGCATGCTTTCGAACTGCTAAGTGAGCAAGAGCTGGAGCAAGTAACGGGAACTCACCCATCGCGCAGTGCTCCGGGTCTCAAACTGTCAGCTTTCCAACTGAGAAGCTCAGCATCTTTAACGGCTGAGTCATCACACCCCTCGATAAAAATAGTAAGTCTCCATCCAAAACAAAAAAAAGTGAGAAAGTAAAAGAGATTTATTAAAAAGGGAGAGATGATTGCATTCAACAGGAGTGGTGCAAAATAAAATAGAAAAAGGATTCAACCTCAGATTTCTACGTTGTCGACGTCCTTTTGGACTTAATTAAAAAAGAAGGAAAGCTGTTGTTAAGGATATTTTCTATTTTTGTTTTGTTTGGAATCCTCAATTCTAGCAGAAAGTAAATCTCCAAATTATCGGGGAACACGGATGCAAATGTGTGGCTCCTGTTGGAGAAACTGGAACTGGTGCTGTCTTCTCTCAGTGGTGGTAGAGGAGGGCCAGCAGATAATTTATACTGTATTTATACTGTGTTCAGCATTAAGAGGTTAATCACAGTGTGGGTCTATCTGAATTCCCTTGGGAGAAGATTAATGTTACCTAGCAACCAAAAGCAGTTGCTATTAGAGGTAAGATATTTTGCTGGAGGGATCCTTTCCGTTTCTTTTTTCCTTTTCTCCTCCTTCCCTCCCTAAGTTAAAGCATTGTGGTGTGTTTGTCCTTATCTTAATTTCCCGTTGCTATTAAAAGTTAAATGAAAGTATTAATACACAAGGGCGTACAGGTATACCTATATGTATATATACACATACATACATACATTTATATACATATACACACAGAGATACATACACGTACAGGCATACACACTTTTACATGGACAATTATTCCCAGATGGAATTTTGAGTGTTAAAGAGAATAATCAGGTTGGACCGTGAGAAAAAAGTGGATAAATGAGTGTGGGAAGCTACTCCTAGGAGAATGAAATATTTTGAGAAATATTTAAAAAGGCAGGATAAAATGTTTCCCCTAAAAGAAAATTAATTTTTTTTTAAGGGAGACAGAAACTCAGAGCCCTAGCACCCTGCGCCCCAGCAGATATTTGTGCCCATTGAGAAAGACTGGGCCATCTTATCTACAAGACAAAAGACGTTCAGCTCCAGGATGATGGGATTAAGACATGACCCTTCAGGACATAATAGGAGCTGCGGTGGCGCAGTGGTTAGAGTGCAAGTACTGCAGGCTACTTCTGCTGACTGCTGGCTGCCTGCAATTTGGCAGTTCAAATCTCATTAGGCTCAAGGTTGACTCAGCCTTCCATCCTTCCGAGGTGGATAAAATGAGAACCCAGATTGTTGGGGGCAATTTGCTGACTTTGTAAACCTCTTCGAGAGGGCTGTAAACAGTGGTGGGATTCAAATAATTTAACAACCGTTTCTCTGCCCTAATGATTTCTTCCAAAAACCTGTTCACCAAACTGCTCAGAAAGTTAACAACCGGTTCTCCTGAAGTGGTGCGAACTGGCTGAATCCCACTACTGGCTGTAAAAAAAAAAAAAAAAACCCATTTTCAAGACATCTGGAGGTTCAAGAATTTTCCATCATCTTCATAAAAACAGTTCATATCGGTCCAGGCTCTTTTTTAAGGTGCTAATTAACTATTCCACTTTTAACATCTGCCGTGCTCTTGCAAAGAACGATTGCATTATCGAGTGGATGGCAGTGTGTGTGGCTTGACTGCAAGTGTGTTTCCCGACACAACATAGGAGGTGGTGTGGGTTTCTTTCCCCTCCCCCTTGCAGCTCTCTCAGCAACAGTCAAGCAATAATTTTGGCAAGGGTCCTTTTTAAAAGACACGCTCCAGTTGGTAGCCAGACTTCACAAAATAGTTCATATGGTTGCTTTCTCATGCGCCGCAGGGAGTCCGTTTTGGAGCATAGGCTTAAACTGGGCCTAAAACCCAGCATAGAACTAAGTTTCTCTCTATCTCTCATCTCCCTTCCCATCCGCCCTCCCGCCACTCTTGAGCTGCATTGTGATATCCGTTTGTCAATCCGGGTTTTTCAGATTTACACATTTTTTTATATACCGTATTTTTTGGAGTATAAGATGCACCTTTCCCCCCCCCTAAAAGGGGGTGAAAATGTAGGTGCGTCTTATACACCGAATGTAGCCCCGCCCACCCTCTGGCCCCCACCCTCTGGCCTCTGCCTCCCAGCAATTTACCTCCTTGCAGCAAGCAGCAAGGAAAAAACAGCCCCTTTCAGCTTCAGCACAGCCTAATTAGCACAAGTTGATTGAATCGGCCTCCTGACTCTCAGCTGTTTTGCCCCAGCCTCTGCTGCTTGCTGCAAGGAGCTAAATTGCTGGAGCAGATTTTTTTTTTCTTCCTTGTGCTAATCAAGCTATGCTGAAAACGAAAATGAAAGTAAAGCAGGCTGTTTGCTGCAACAAGGCAAAATTGCTTGGAGGCAGAGGCAGATTTCTTTTTCTTGTTTTCCTCACCCAAAAAGATAGGTGCGTCTTATACTCTGAAAAATATGGTATGTTTACAAAATTGTACAGGTTTTTGCCGGATAGCTAAAAAGAAAGGAAAAAAAAAAAACATGGAAGTTCTGATGAAGAATGTCTGTGAAGATTCTCAGTCATATTCTCAGTTGTCCCAAAAGTGCTTTTTCCAAGAGGCAATTGGGACTTTCTTTGTTTTTATTTATAGGTTTTTTACTTCTCATCAAAAAGCTTCTTCAGTTCTCAGAACCTCCTGGATGAGAAGCGAAATATCTTCAAGAAAAACAAAGAAAGTCCAGTTGTCTCTTGAAAAAGCACCTTTTGATGAAGAAGCAATGAGCCGTGGTGGCGCAGTGGTT
Source organism: Pantherophis guttatus (assembly GCF_059756535.1). NCBI lineage: Eukaryota > Metazoa > Chordata > Lepidosauria > Squamata > Colubridae > Pantherophis > Pantherophis guttatus. Next base: position 11,567,334 of record NC_142075.1, on the reverse strand, counting down.
AGAGTGCAGTACTGCAGGCTGCTTCTGCTGACTGCTGATTGCCAGCAGTTTGGCAGTTCAAGTCCCACCGGCTCAAGGTTGACTCAGCCTTTCATCCTTCCGAGGTCGGTAAAATGAGGACCCAGATTGTTGGGGGCAAGAGGCTGACTCTGTAAACCGCTTAGAGAGGGCTGTAAAGTACTGTAGAGCGGTATATAAGTCTAAGGGCTATTGCTATTGCTCTGAGGATAGAAAAATAGATAGCATCTTAACACGTTCTTGCAGCATTCTATGGTTCTATAAAATTCACTTTAAAAACACTGTTCTGGTTGACTAGATATAGATATTCACCTTGGCGATTTATATGGTCTTCTGTTGCGGTGTGTTGCTAGTGGTATGCCAGGGAGCCCCAAATAGGTGTAGCTAGGGGAAAGAAATGGATAAGGCAAGAGTGAAAATTGAATTTGATTCAAATTAATTTGAAAATAAGTATGGCTAATAGAATTACTCCCTTGCATATTAATAATGTTCCTTTTCAGTCTTATTAATAAACACAGCAACATGCTGGCAAATTCTTGGATGCTGTCCATCCGTGATGCAAACTGTGCAAGTTAACAAAGTCCCTTAAAGCTTAAATTAAAACAACCCAAAATCAGACTTTGTTCAGGTCCTGTAATGAATTTCACTTTGTTATTGCTACAATATAAAAACTGTAGCTAATGCCAGCATTTTGTTGATGCATTTTTAATTGGCATGGATAACATGCTAGCATTGCATTAGTAAATTTCTACTTTTTTTTAAAAAAAAAGGTTTTTGTATATAAAGCTAATGAGATCTTTCTGCTGCTTTCTAAATCTTCCTTTTCCCCCCAATCTTCTTAAGGATTAGTTCCTTCACATATGTTTCTCAGTGAAAACCAGTCACATACCCTGGAGCTGAGGACAAAGGCTTCCGAAATTAACACGCAACTTGGTGTTTGCTATTGTGGGTTTTCCTATTTTATTTTAAATCTGCAAGTATAGAAATGCAAATTCTGTTTTAGTTGGGCAGAGGCTAATTAGGTTTCAAGTGAATGCAAATGCAGACACTCGGCTCCTTATTTATTGGGCGAGATGGATGCTTACTTAATGAGTTCATTGCATAATAGTGTAAATGGAAGACTTAAAAACTGCAGTCTGTTCAGTTTTCTCCATTTCACAGCTGGTTTGGAATTGCCTTGGGAATCAAGTGACCTCGAGCTTGCCTTGCTGCAGAATTTGCCTTCCAAAGCTGGTTTTCTTCACTGAGTTTCGAAACCCATATTTTCCAGCACAAGGCACTGCGGGGAAAATATTTGGGGACCTTTGCCCCCACCCCCCAAAATCACTTGCTATATCCTTTACAGCATACCACTTAAAAGTAGCCCATATCACTCATTAATTTATTTGCATCTTGTAACTCTTTGCTTGTCAACAAGCTCATGGCCTCTAATGCTTTTCTTCTAGGATTTCACCTCTGGCTTAGACCATTTGTGGGAATGTAAGGACTCTAGGCTGGTTCCTCTTTTGACTCCACCTCTAGGCTCTGCCTGTCCTTCTACAATAGCTATTTTTAAAAGAGAGTTGGTGGCTTTTTACCTCCCTGCCCTTTTGTCTTTCTGTAAAGAAAGTTTAGAGAAGGAATTACCAAATAATAACCCCCATAAATATCAGGACAACTATTCCTGAAATCCTGCCCCCTTATATTTAAACTAAAACAAGAAAAAAAATATATCCCAAAGGTCATACAAGAGCCAATCTTTGAGAACGTCAGCATCTTTCTTGGGAATCTCACAATCTTGCCCAAGGTCTTGTTGGAAGAAATATCTTTCTAGGTTCTGCTCCAAGTGGGGAAAAAGACACTGGAAACATGGAGACTGCTTGGAAAGATGGTTTAATGGTGGACAGGATCACACGGCTTGAGTTCCTGAACAGAAAAAGGGCAGATACAGGGAGTCCTTGGGTTTTTATGCTCTCTCTGGCTTTGCATTTCCTGGGGCCCCGAAAGAGTATCCTGATTGGTTGTCAGACTCCCAGGGGGTGGGGGTCTTAGCTAGCCTTACTGGCTGATGGTCACATGTGCTTCCCAGGTCACATGTGGTGAGTTTCTGCTGCTATTGTGTAGAGGGCTAATCCTATCTTTGTTGGATCTTTGGCAATTCCTACTATGGCTCTGCCTGAAGGAGGTAGATCTTTGTAATGTAGAAGAGATTGGCCCAGGCCTTAATGGCCATTGACAAAGGGTGGGGGCAGGAAGATGGGAGCTGCTTCAAAACATGTTTATCCATTTCTCATCCAGGGAAATATAATATTCTGCCTTTTTCATATTTCCTAAAATATTTCACTCTTCCAGGAAAGGGGTGGGTGCTAACTTCCTACAGTCTCACAAGATTTTGGCATTCGGTTATCAAACTTTGAGATGAGATTGTGAAATCTTGCAGTTGAGATGGAGCAGTCTGAATAGCTCAGCAGGGTCAAGCGACGGTATCGGGGGCCTGTGAAAGCTACTATTTCCTAGATTACAACAGGCTGAACCTTTAGAAAAAGAGTTGCGCAAGTAATATACAAAATTATTTATGACCCTGCTTGCCATTTTGCTTCTATTTTTCATTGACAATGGGATATGTACATATTGTGGAAAAATAGAGAAACAGTTTGGATTTTAACAGTTGGGTTTTGTATTTCCAAAGATGACTATGACCACAGTTTGATTGTTTCTTCTCCCCAGCAAACTTTGCAACCTAGAAGTACTTTTACTTTGACTTGGGACAAGATTGCATCTTTATAGAAGCCTACACCTAAAACAGTAATTGTTCAGACATGAGCAAATCCCATCACAGTTTTCTCTTCCTATCTTTTCTCCTCCCCCCCCCAATTTTTAAGTGCTTTGCCAGATAAAGTATTATTGGAAACTCAAACACTCGCAATTCCTTTGTAAATTTTCAGTTGGCCTAATGATCTACCTATCAATTCCAAGTTTCTAACAGATTGACGAGTTGGAAGGGACCTTGTAGGTCACCCAGTCCAAACCCCACCTCACCCTGCCCAAGCAGAGACCCTACACCATTTCTGATAGATGGCAGTCCAGTCTCTTCTTGAAAGCTTCCAGTGATGAAGCTCCCACAACCTCTGAAGGCAACTTCTGTTCCATTGGTTGATTGTTCTCACTGTTAGAAAATTTCTCGTTATTTCCAGGTTAAATCTCTCCTTGTTCAGTTTCCATCCATTATTCCTTTTCTGGCCTTCAAAGGTGCTTTGGAAAATAACTTGACCCCCTTCCTCCTCTCTGGGGCAGCCCCTGAAGCATTGGAAGACTGCTATCCTGTCTCCCCTGGTCCTTCTCTTCACTAGACTAGCCGTGCCCAGTTCCTGCAACTGTTCTTCCTATGTTTTAGTCTCCAGGTCTTTGATCATCTTAGATAGCAGGAGACCCGACACCATTTCTAACAGATGGCAGTCCAGTCTCTTCTTGAAAGTTTCCAGGGATGAAGCTCCCACAACTTCTGAAGGCAACTTCTGTTCCATTGGTTGATTGTTCTCACTGTCAGAAAATTCCTCCTTATTTCTAGTTTGAATCTCTCCTTGATCAGTTTCCATCCATTATTCCTTGTCTGGCCTTCAGGTGCCTTGGAAAATAGTTTGACCCCCTCCTTTCTATGGCAGCCCCTGAGATATTGGAAGACTGCTATCATGTCTCCCCTGGTCCTTCTCTTCACTAGACTAGCCATGCCCAGTTCCTGCAACCGTTCTTCATATGTTTGGGAGATCTTCCCTGTGATGTCTTAGTAGTTTTGTTAATTATGAAACCTCTCCCTTTCCAAATTAATATATTTGATGACAGTCCAGTGGTAACAGGTAGCTCTCAACTTAGCGCAGTTCATTTAGTGACCCTTTGAAGTTACGACGACACTGAAAAAAGTGACTTAGGACTGTTTTTTATACTTATGACCATTGTGGCATCCCCGCGTTCATGTGATCAAAATTCAGATGCTTTTCATTTTTTTAAAAAAATAAGTATTTTATTCTATAACGAAAAAAGAAGTTCATAGTCAGACAGATACATGTCAATGATGATGCTTCTGCTTAAACTGAAGTCCACAGTAACCACATGTTCCTGTTTTTGTATCTTTGTCCAAATTTATATACACTTTAGGATGGCCCAAAGTTCCTCCACCACCTTCACACCATACAACTCTAGTTTCGATTTCACTCACAGGTTGTTCAGCAATTAAATCAATTGCAAAGTTTTCATTCACCTCTTTTTGTCGCCCAACAAATCGAATCCTCCTGTAGTCTTTTTTTTCATAAACCTGTCCCGTGTGCGTCACCGTCTCACCGGTCGGGCTTGTCACGACTCCGTAATTCCTCCCCAACGTAATTCGCACAGAAGCCGGGGGCAATTTACCCCCCAGTGAAATAAATCCCGCCCGCAATGCCCCTCGCAAGGGCAAGGCGGGCGCCGCCATTTCAGTTACTCCATCTTAAGCCTTCCCCACAAACTCCGCCCACAAACCAAAATTCAGATGCTTTTCAACAGACTCGCCTTTATGACAGTTGCAGTGTCCCGGGGTCATGTGATCACTCTTTGCGATCTTCTGACAATGGGGAAGCCAGATTCACTTAACAACCATGTTACTAACTTAACAACCTCAGTGATTCATTTAACAACTCTGGCAAGAAAGGTCGAAAAATGGGGCAAAAGTCCCTTAACAAATATCTCGCTCAGCAAACAGAAATTTTGGGCTCAGTTGTGGTCGTAAGTCGAGGACTACCTGTATTGTGTACCACTTTGCTTGAGGAAACAAATAATGTAACCAGGGGTGGGGGAAGAGGAGAATAGCCCAGAGGTGGGTTTTAGCAGGTTCTGACCAGTTCTGGAGAACCGGTAGTGGAAATTTTGAGTAGTTCAGAGAACCGGTAGTTAAAAATTCTGACTGGCCCCACCCCCATCTATTCTCTGCCTTCCAAGTCCCAGCTGATTAGGAGGAAATGGGGATTTTGCAGTAACCTTCCCCTGGATTGGGGAGGTAATGGAGATTTTACAGTATCCTTCCCCTGCCACGCCCACCAAGCCATGCCCACCAAGCCACACTCACAGAACCGGTAATAAAAAATTTTTGAAACCCACCACTGGAATAGCCTTATTTCTTGTCCTTCTTCTCCTTGAAGCAGGAACCTCCATCATGGGTGGGACGGAAGAACTCTCTACAACAGGGGTCTCCAATCTTGGCAACTTTCAGATTTGTGGACTTCAACTCCCAGAATTTTGGGAGTTAAAGTCCACAAGTCTGAAAGTTGCCAAGATTGGAGGCCCCTGATCTACAATATCTCCAAAGTCGTTGGGCCTCTTGATGGTAAACATATAAATACAAGGAGAGTAATTCTATATGTTGTAAGTTAAAACATCTGTGCTTATTGGAAGCCTCCTTGAATCTGGATCTAAATCTAACACTATTGTTTCTTCTTGTAGGACTGTGTAATCAAAGTATCCTTTAAAAAAACATAACACGGTAAAACTGAAAATTTTCTCTCTACTTGCTTTTTTAAAATTTTCATCTCCCTCTCCCTCTCTTTAAAAAAAGGAGGAGAGCCTTTAACTACTAACAAAAACCAGTTGTGTGTTGGTGATTTAAATGCTCCTTTCAGCTTCAATTTGTTGCTCACACAGTTTGGTCTTGGCAAAAGCCAGTTGCTTGTCATGAGCGAAATCTGACAAGAATGTCTTTCAAATTCCCGAATATTAAACTATTCAAGCAGGCAAATAGAGCAAGGGCATAGACACGATATGCACTGTGTAATAATATCACACATGATGTTCGCTGTTACTTTCCCGCCGAAGTGGTACCTATTAATCTACTCACGTTTGCATGCTTTTGAACTGCTAGGTGGGCAGGAGCTGGGGCAAGTAACGGTAACTCACCCATTGTATGGTGCTTGGGTGTCAAACTGTCAGCTTTCCAACTGAGAAGCTCAACATCTTTTAACAGCTGAGCCATCACACCCCGTCTCCATCTTCTTAATTTGATAGTTTAACCTTTTCCACCATAGGAATGCACGGGCTAATTTTCCTGTGCTTATCAAATGGGTATAAGATAGAAGAATTGATTAGACAGTGTAAGGACACGTCCCTTCCCTTTTTCTGCTCCCCAAGCCATGAATATATCAATGGAAAAAGGAAGATCTACATTTGCAAATCTGGAGATGTAACTGCAAAGCCCTATGACCGGTTTGGGTTGTGTAAATTTTATTTTTTTCCTGTCACAGAAATGTTGTTCTGGGTCACGAATTCAGATCAGGGGGGAACCATGGAGGCCAACAAGGCCTCTCCAGTTCATTAGAACCAATTGAGTCTGCACACCAGAAAGTTGCCAGCACTCTGTGCCTCATGCTGGGGTATCTGGCAGATGAATCCATCTGGGAAAAATTCCTAGAATGGAGCGTGTTTTAAAACCACACAACTGGAGGACTGGAAACTAGTATTCCTTCCCATTTTTCATGCTTCTTAAGCCCTCGGTGTTGAACAATCAGTTCAATTTCTTAATGATTGTGTAAGTTTTTAAACGCACACTTTGGGAGAAAAAAGTGTGATCTCGGATAGGTGGAAAACACATCAGGAGTGAAGGGATATAAACCAGATGTGCGAAGCATATGAGTAAAGAATGGTACATTCCAGTAGTGGGTTTCAATTTCGGTTGCTACCGGTTCGCTCATGGGCATGCACAGAGACATCGAGGCGGGTGGGCAGAGTCTCTGCCACCGCTGCTACCATTTCGCCCGATCTAGGGCGAACCGGTAGCAACCCACCACTGGTACATTCCATCTAGATTCTCCCTCCCCCCCCCTTTTTTTTTTTGCTGAATGAAGGTGTCCAAAAAAAAAAGGTATATATGTACGTGAGAAAGAGAGTTGATACCTGAAACAAACAGCATCATTTTTGGGTTGAGGAAAAAAGGCTTACAGGATTATTTTATCTACATACTATTAAAACACTCCTGCTTGTCTGTTTTGCAACCTTCAGTTGAGCAAAGCAGCATGTCACAGGGCAACAATTTTTGCATCAAATGGGCTAACTTAAAGACTGTGTTCAAACTCATTATTCCCATTGGATTGAAATTTGGCAACTGCCATACTGCCGTGTGGTCGTGTGATTATCTTTTCCAGGGCTGCCTGCCAGCTTTCTACAAGGAACGTCAATGGGGAAGCCAGCAGGAAGTCGGAAGTGGCTCCTGTTCTCACTGCTTTTTTTTTTTTTTTTTGCTCCTCTTTTTCTATTTCAGTTCTAAGGAAATATCTCTGAATTGATGAGCCCAGAGGTCAGAGGTTGTCTAGTGAAGTTCTAAAGAGTCTGGCACGCTTGTTCTTTCAGGGTTTTTTTTTTTCTTTTTAAGTCCCTTCCACTTCTCTTCACGTGTGTGTGTGTAATTCTTCTTGTGTAGTTTTAGAGTTCAGTTTAGAGATTTAAAAATCATGAGTCTCTAAGAGGAGCATGCTGTTGCAATCACATCCTGCCTGTAGTTTTCAATAGGCACCTGTTTGGCTAGAATGCAAACAGAATATTGACTAGAACAATGATTAAAACAAGTTTTTGGACTCGGTGAGCACAGTTCTTCTGTTTTTAATCTCTGATTTATTTGAGAAAATTAAAAAAAAAGAGTTCCTAATTCGTACAGTTTTAAATATTCCACATTACTGTTTTAGAGCGATGGCTGAATAGGATATCTGTCTATCTCTCTGTCTGTCTGTCCATCCATCCATTCATTAAATATCATCATATATCATCTAATCATCTATTTATTATCTATTTCTGTATCTAGCTATCTAGGTATCATACTTCAGAATGGAATGGAATGGAATGGAATGGAATGGAATGGAATGGAATGGAATGGAATGGAATAGAATAGAATAATAGAATAGAATAGAATAGAATAGAATAGAATAGAATAGAATAGAATAGAATAGAATAGAATAGAATAACAGAGTTGGAAGGGACCTTGGAGGTCTTCTAGTCCAACCCCCTGCTTAGGCAGGAAACCCTACACCACTTCAGACAAATGGTTATCCAACATCTTCTTAAAAATTTCCAGTCTTGGAGCATTCACAACTTCTGGAGGCAAGTTGTTCCACTGATTAATTGTTCTGTCAGGAAATTTCTCATCTAGCTATCCAGCTATTCAGTTATCAATCATCCATCTATCATCCATCTATCAAATATCATCTATCATCTAATCATCTACCTATTATCTCTCTCTCTCTCTATCTATCTATCTATCTATCTACACCTATCTAAATTCTATATCTATCTATCTATCTACCTATCTATCTATCTATCTATCTATCTATCTATCTATACCTATCTAAATTCTATATCTATCTATCTATCTATCTATCTATCTATCTATCTATCTATCTATCTATACCTATCTAAATTCTATATCTATCTATCTATCTATCTATCTATCTATCTATCTATCTATCTATCTATCTATCTATCTATCTACACCTATCTAAATTCTATATCTATCTATCTACACCTATCTAAATTCTATATCTATCTATCTATCTATCTATCTATCTATCTATCTATCTATCTATCTATCCACACCTATCTAAATTCTATATCTATCTATCTATCTATCTATCTATCTATCTATCTATCTATCTATCTATCTATCTGTCTATCTATCATCTATCAAATTTTTAGTCATCCATCTCACAGTTCAAGGTGACTCTATAGTGGCTGGAAAGTTGCTTTTTATATATCCATAAGATCCTTTGCCCAATCCTTGAGTTATATTAATAACATAAACTCTTATGCACATTTGAAAGTCAACAGAAAAAATAAATTTCACTCCATTTTAATCATTTACCCTGTGTCAACCTCCAGCTCGTGTGTAGAATCTCAGGCTGTAACTCTGTATTCTTATTTCAAAGCATTTGAATGTAGTAAGATTAAAAGATTTGTGGGAGTGGGTTTCTTTCTTTCTTTTTTCTTTTTATATGCAGGAATACTTCCAGTATGTCAGGATTTCAGGGAGATAGAACATCTCACTGAATATAGCAAATGCAGCATTTATTCCCCCCCCCCTTTTTCCTTAGTTTTCCTGGGTTGTGAAAACTGTTCTATTAATGGGTGCCTTTCTTTAGTATTACCATACCAAAAAACAAAGCAGCATTAAATGGAGATTGAAGGGAGACTTCAACTCCCATCAGCCTCAGCAAGAGTTAGACCCCAAAACATCTGGATGGCACCTGTTTGCCTGTTCATCTTGGAGGTTTTTCTTCTCAGACTTGATCTATCAAGCAACTAATGCCTTTGACAGGATCTTTTTTTTTTTAATTGCCCCCCCCAATCTTCCAAACTGCACATGTGCAAGTCCAGTTGATAACCAGAAGGCAGCTTTGAAAAGGTCACCAGTGGACATCTCCCGAATGATCTCGTTCAAGCAGTTGACAGCTGCCGTTCATTAAAAGAAGACTTCTTTCCAAGAGGACCGTAACCGTAATCCTGCATGTCTTAATATGGAGTCCTATCCATCAATGACTTCTTAGAATGCAGTTGTGTAATCAACAAGAGTGTCATCTTCTCTTAATTTCCTGATAGAACCTCGGGCCAATTCTGTAGAGGCAGCGACAACAACCAGGGCTTCGTTTTGGACTCGTGCTCGTTCGCTCGCCTTTCTGAAGATCATGCTTTCCGTTTCAAAATCCAGCTTGGGCTGGGATGAAAATGATTCTAATTATGTCATCCCTCACTAATGAAAGCAATGGGAAGCATTAGCTCATGGATGCACCAACACTGGAGGTTTTTAAGAAGAGATTGGACAACCATTTGTCTGGAGTGGTCTAGAGCTGTGATGGCGAACCTATGGCACACGTGCCACAGGTGGCACGCATAGCCATATCAGTGGGCACGCACATGCACGCACCGGCCAGCTGATTTTCAGGCCTTCTGGGCCCACCAGAAGTAGGGAAACAGGCTGGAGGGCCTGGGGGAGTGGGGAAGGCCCATTTTTTTTTCTCACCTGGCTCCAGATCCTCTCTATGCATCTGGAGAGGACGAAAACAGCCTTCCCCACCCCCTCGGAGGCCCTCCAGAGGCCTTCCAGTTGGACAGGAAGTGGTGTTTTTTGCTGTCCCCAGCCTCCAGAGACTTCTAGAGAGGCTTCTGGAGGGCCTCCGAGGGGTGGGGAAGGCTGTTTTCAACCTCCCCAGATGCATCGAGAGGATCTGGAGCCAGGTAAGAAAGAAAAACAGGCCTGCCGGGCAATCATGTGCCAGGAATGGGGGGGAAGGGGTGGTTGCGCACACATGCGCAGGGCAGGGCGCATAGAATTATGAGTGTGGGCACGTGTGCGTGTGAAGCTTCCCCCCCTTCCTGGGACGTGATGGCAAAAAGGTTAGCCATCACTGGTCTAAGGTCTCTTGCTACAGCAGAAGGTTGAGCTAGAAGTCCCAAAGCTGCTTTTTCAAGAGGCAAATGGACTTTTGAGAAGACATTTTGCTTCTCATCCAAGAAGCTTCTTCAGCTCTAACTTAGTGGCCTTTACAACTCTAAAATAAAAGAATGTAAATGACCAACTGTCTGCAAGGAATATCAGTCCTTCCATTCCCCACCATCCAGTCAGAGCTGAAGAAGCTTCTTGGATAAGAAGCGAAACGTCTTCAAAGAAAAATAAAGAAGTCTAGTTGCCTCCTGAAAAAAAAAAAAGCACCTTAGGGATAGCCATGGCCTGGATGACTGAGAATCTTCATAGACGTTGGACTAGAAGACCTCCAAAGACCTCCATTTATAGCTAACCTTATTTCTCAGCATATCAAGGTCTCCACCTTCTCCTCAACCCAACAGGTAGCTACTTTTGTGGATTACTCATTCGGGCCCATTTTAATTTACTGTAACCAAGATTAAATAAATTGAGTGTAGATGGAATATATTATGGAATATATTAAAACACAATTGTTTCCTGCTTTGGGATATTCTGAATTCCAAAACCAAGACAAGAAAGGCAAGCAGAAGACAATACTCTGAAGTTCTGCCTGAGCATTTACAGACATAGATATTCTAAGCTTAATTATGGGTTTCATGATGTGTAGAAACTGCTTTTATTCCCTCCCTCTCTCCCTCCCCATAAGATCTTCCAACCTTCCTGAAAAGTATAGGTATATTTATTAAAGAAGGCAGGCATTGTACTGTTTTCCCTAGCATAATTATAGCACTTGAGATTTCCAGGCAGGCTGCATATATGTAGCAATTTCATTAGCATTTATAAGGTAAAAAGTAAAGGTTCCCCTCGCACATATGTGCTAATCGTTCCTGACTCTAGGGGGTTACAAATTTAACAACGGCAGTTGATTCACTTAACAACTGTGGCAAGAAAGCTTGTAAAACGAGCCAAAATTCACTTAACAAACATCGCGCTCAGCAACAAAGAATTTGGCCTCAGTTGTGGTTGTAAGTTGAGGAGGTGAGTTTCAAAGCAGTTAAATACCAAGGCACTATTGTTCCAAAGGAAAGAGCTACATGATAAGATATCTTGTTTTCAGCTATCCTCTTTCTTTTTTAACGAATAAACCATGAGCTTCTTTTACCTGTCTGCCTCCTATTTTGTGTTCCATCTCAGCTGACATATCAGTGATTGGATTGATCCAAGTTGATAACTGATGGGCGTTTGTAGTCTTAGCAGCTTATTTAAATTAAAATCTGCCTTCATGATGATTTTACCAGAATAACAGATATTAACCCTCCAGGAAAATGTTTTTAATGTTTAAATATTTTTTATTGTTTGATATGCCATTTCTATGTTGAACAGTGCGTTTTCTAGGTGTCCAAAGTGTTAACATATAAACATCATCATAACCATTATAATCATATATACATATATATGCGATAATATCAATCGTTATTGAAAAGTATACTATCTTCCATTATAGCATCGATTATATAACGAGTCAAAATACTTACTCATCAGTTTTTCTTTCTCATGTAGTCCATATTTTACATAAATCCACTCCTCTAACCTCAGTATCTGTCAATTAACCATTTGTAAAATAGTTCCCATGTTATAAAATATTCCGAGTCTTCTTTTCCTTTGATTTTTAGGGTTAACCTATCCATTTCTGCACATTCCAGAATTTATTTTGATTATAGCATCATCTATAGGGGTTCCTGGATTTTTTCAGTATTGTGCATATACAATCCTGGTTGCTGTTAGAATATATAAAATTAAATATGTGTTTACCCTTATTATAGTTTCCTGGAAGAGAGAATTCCTCTACAGCAGTTCTCTCTCCTGGCAATAGAGACAGAAGCTATTTTTCACAGAGAAAGCTATTAATGTCAACTCTTTACATGCCATGTTCCACTAAGGATGTGCCATGGCTGTAGCTTATTTCTGCAATCATGGCTATCAGTCCAAATTCCTATTATATTTAGCGCATCAGCGTCCCCTGTTTGGTAGAATAGGCCAACTGAGGTTTAGCAGGTGTTTGAATTTTTTAAGCTTAAATATTGATGGACGCTGTCTGAATTTGAGCCCCCTATTTTCTCTCCATCCATCAATCATTCATGGCTTTAAGATACCTGTGTTTCCCCTTGCTGTTTCCCGATACCAGCTGTTACCTGAGATGTCATTCAATAGAACCCAAGAGTCCAGGAATTCAAGCTTGCCTTGGTATGTGAGACCTTTCTCTAGCCATTTCTCTTCCTCTCCACCCTGCTCAAATTAAAATCAGAACTACAGAATAAACAGGATAACAGAGCTGGAAGGCACCTTGGAGGTCTTCTAGGCTCTCCTATACTATTCCAGACAAATAGCTGTCCACCTCTTCTTAAAAACCTACAGCGATAGGTGGCCAAAATGTACCCAAATCTAAATCCCAAGTGCTGGAAATGCAACCAACACCAAGGAACCTTCTTTCATGCTTGGTGGTTATGCCCCGAAGTGAAAAAGTATTGGACCAAAATACGAGATTTTTGGCCTCCCAACCCCCCCCATCACGTTTTTGCCCTCCCCAGCCCCCAGGAGCACTCTGCAGGCCTCCCAAACCCTCTGCTCATCCGGTTTTTGTGAAAAACAAGCCTGTTTTTGGCAAAAACGGGATGTGCAAGGCGGGGTTTGGGGAGGCCAAAAATGTCTGTATTCGGTTGTATAAGATGCACCAAGATTTCTACCCTATTTCAGGGGGGAAAAACTGTGTCTTATATTCTGAAAAGTACGGTAAATAGTATAAAGAATAATCCCTATACAAGTAATTTGGGGAAAAAAGACTAGTCATACGTTTCCGTATGTGCATGGAGTGATTATCACTAAATCACTAAATTATAAAATTACTTTGGGAATACAATATTCAAGCCCAAAACTAACTCTTTAAAATGCCCAAATATATGAAATACTTCAAAAATTTGATTATTATTCTCATTTAACAATTATTTAACAATGGCTTATCTCCCATAAAAAAACCGCTTAATAATATAAAGGGATATAATAAATTGTCAAATAAGAGAAATTAAATAACCTGTAAATTTTGGATATGGGATCAAGCACAAAAGAATTGTAACCGATTGATACACTTTCTCTAATTGTAATGGATGATGGTTGTTTTATGTTTTGTTTCGTTTAAAAAAAATAAAAAAAAATAAAAATGATTATTATTATTAGGAGGCAGTATGGTCAAAATCCAAAGAACAGTGGCACTCTCTGGTAAAATAGAAAAACATACTATGAACATTGAAATAGCATGGTCATTTATTTATTTCCACTTAAAGAATCTAGTTACTTTTTGATTTCTTTTTTTGCTCTGCATCTACAAGTCAGTATTGACTTCTGCTTGTATTCTGTTGATTTTTCAGAGAATTATCCTACTGATGTCACCTTATTTTGATGAAGAACTTTTGAGAGCACTAATCGGTTCCGTTACATTATATAGCTAAAGCTTTATCTTAATTTTTATGACCGCCTTTGAGTCAATGTTGACTCCTGGCAACTGCCTAGACAAGTTTCTGTGATTTTCTTGGCAAGATTTCAGAAATGGTTTGTCATTGCCTCCTTCCCAGGGTCGCAGAGATTGACTGGCCCAAGGTCATCCAGCTGGCTTGGCACATAAGGTTGGACTAGAACTCCCAGTACCCAGGTTTTACCCTGGTACCTTAACTACCCCAGCAGGCTGGCTGTTCTCTTACTTTTTAGCTCTTTTAATTTGACATAATTTTAATACTGTAGTGAAATAATTTATTATTCCTCAGTCTGCGGCTCTTACTTCTATTTCTCATTTGAATCAGTTTCATATTTTGTTGGTATTTGAATTATTGTTCAGTTTTTATTGTGCAATTTTAATAGGCTGTAAGCCTCCCTGGGGAAATTTGGTTTCAAAAGGCAGCTTGGGCGTTTTAAGAAAAAAATGAATAATTGGCCCAAAAAGAATCAATATTTTAGGAGGTTCCCTGTATAGTTTTATGTTCTATACCAAAGGGGGAAGAAATGGATCACAGTGATGAGAAGGTGGTAGTGGGTAGGTGGGCCGGTGTTTGTGTTCAAACACATTTGAATTTTCTCCATCTTTTTGAGTCTCCATCTTTTTGAAATCTCCAAATGCAGTAAAGATTTGGTTTGCTTGTCCTGCTTTTCTTTCCTTCCTTCCTTCCTTCCTTCCTTCCTTCCTTCCTTCCTTCCTTCCTTCCTTCCTTCCTTCCTTCCTCCCTCCCTCCCTCCCTCCCTCCCTCCCTCCCTGTCCTTCCTCCCTCCCTCTCCCTCTCCCCTCCCTTCAAGTGCTAAGGCAGGACTTCCCTCAGACCCTCCCTCCCTCTCATTATAATCTCCTCCCTCTCTCTTTCTTTCCTTCCTCTCTCTCTCTTTCCTTTCTTCCTTCCTTCCTTCCTTCCTTCCTTCCTTCCTTCCTTCCTTCCTTCCTTCCTTCTTTCTTTCTTTCTTTCTTTCTTTCTTTCTTTCTTTCTTTCTTTCTTTCTTTCTGCCATCAAAAATCATTTCACATCACAATAAGCCTTTTATTTAGGGAAATAAATAAACAGTATTTTAGGGAAAATACTGTTCCTATTGCTTAGAACAAGCCAGCTTGATTTCTAGCTTTATGGTAGATGTTCAATTTTGTTTATTTTTCTTCTTCCCCTCCCAGTCTAAAACTTTTAATTCCCTTAATTCCTCAGGGAAGCTGCTGGTTTAACTAAACTTGGGCCTAAGAGAGCTGTTTATCCCCCAAAGCCCTTCTGTTTGTCTAAGCCACATGCAAGGCAGATGGACCCTATAATGATCCTCTTCCCCTCCCTTCTCTTCTTCCCTAGATGCAGCAGCTCTTTTACGAAAACTACGAGCAGAACAAAAAAGGCTACATCAGAGACCTCCACAACAGCAAGATCCACCGTGCCATCACTTTGCATCCGAACAAAAGTCCACCTTACCAGTACCGGCTTCACAGCTACATGCTGAGTCGAAAGATAGCAGAGCTGCGATACCGGACTATTCAGCTGCACCGAGAGATTGTCCTCATGAGCAAATATAGCAATACCGAAGTCCGTCGAGAGGACCTTCAGCTGGGAATCGCGCCTTCCTTCATGCGATTCCAACCGCAACAGCGCGAGGAGGTGTTGGAGTGGGAATTCCTGACAGGGAAGTACCTGTACTCCATGGTAGATGGGCAGCCACCTCGCCGAGGCATGGACTCCTCTCAGCGTCAGGCCTTGGATGATGTCGTGATGCAAGTCATGGAGATGATCAACGCAAACGCCAAGACTAGGGGACGGATCATCGACTTTAAGGAGATACAGTATGGCTATCGAAGAGTGAGTCCCATGTACGGGGCGGAGTACGTCCTTGACTTGCTACTTTTATACAAAAAGCACAAGGGTAAGAAAATGACCGTCCCTGTTCGGCGACACGCTTACTTGCAACAGACCTTCAGCAAAGTCCAGTTTACGGAACATGATGAAACGGATGCCAAAGACCTGGCCAGTAAAATCAACCAGGATTCAGGGTCCTTGTCTTTTCTCTCCAATTCTCTTAAGATGTTCGTCCCGTTCCAGCTGAGCAAGTCCAAATCCGAGAAGACGGAATCCAAAGACCAAAAGATCAACATCTTAATTCCTCTTTCCGGACGCTTCGATATGTTTGTGCACTTCATGGCCAACTTTGAAAAGACTTGCCTTATTCCTAACCAGAATGTCAAGTTGGTTGTCTTGCTGTTCAACTCCAACTCGAATCCCGATAAGGCGCGTCAGGTGGAACTGATGAGAGAGTATCGTATGAAGTACCCCAAGGCCGACATGCAGATTTTACCTGTTTCTGGAGATTTTTCCCGAGCTCTGGCCCTCGAAGTAGGATCTTCTCAGTTCAACAATAGGTCTCTGCTCTTCTTTTGTGACGTTGACTTGGTTTTTACCGCAGAGTTCCTCCAGCGGTGTAGAGCCAACACGATTATAGGGCAACAGATTTATTTTCCAATCATCTTTAGCCAGTACGATCCAAAGATTGTCTACAGCGGGAAAGTTCCGAGCGAGAATCACTATGCTTTTACACAGAAAACTGGCTTCTGGAGGAACTATGGTTTTGGAATAGCTTGTATTTACAAGGAGGATTTAATCCGGGCAGGGGGGTTTGATGTTTCTATTCAGGGCTGGGGTCTTGAGGATGTGGATTTGTTCAACAAGGTGATTCAGGCTGGTCTCAAGACGTTCAGGAGCCAAGAAGTTGGCGTAGTCCATGTACATCACCCGGTTTTTTGTGACCCTAACCTTGATCCAAAACAATATAAAATGTGCTTGGGTTCCAAAGCATCAACGTACGGTTCTACGCAGCAACTAGCTGAACTGTGGCTTCAAAAACATGAACCAAATTTCGGGAAGAACACAGTTGCAAATGGTTCCTTGAGGACAGCTTAATATCCCGGGAAAGGGGGACATTTAGGAAAAAAACAAAAAAACAAAGACACTGTATCGCATTTTTAAAAATTTACCCTAATTTATTTTTTCCTTTGAGGAAAATGTTTTGATAGTTGATTTTTTTAAGATGACCACATAAGGGTATATTTTAGAAATTCCATTGTTTTCTTACGAGGACCTTTCCAGCTTTTTTTCTGAACAAAAACTGTGATCAAACTTTGCCTTTTGGGGAAAATGCAAATAATAATTATGGGGGCTAACACATTAGGACTTGCCTGGTTCTGACAACTTGAAATAAGTATTCTTTTTTTTTGTTGGCTGATAAACGGACCAAATACGTTAATAAAGGAGAAAGGAAGCTTAGAATTTCTACACATGGTACTTTTCAAAGCTCAAACTTAGTTGCTTGGGCAGTTCCGGTGGCAATTAAATGCAAATTGGTATAAATGATTCACCTATTTTTTCCCCCCATCTGCAAGAATGTGTATGTGTGTTTGTGAGTGTGGGTGTGGGTATGCGAGTGTGTATCCATAGTCCCCCTTGTTGACTAATTTGCCTTCCAGAATGCTTCATTTGGTTGCCTCTTTCAGCCTTAAAATGTCTTTTTGCTCAAAACGTTGTCAAGCAACCAAAACAGATGTGGAAAACGAGCACAATGTTGTTTATATACACTGTTGTCTAAAAAAAGAAGAAGGAGGAGGGAGAAATGTACATTTTTTTTCCTTGCCTGGGTCTAGAGCTGACTTTTTAAAAAAATCCATATCAGGTTCTAAGTAAGATTTTTTTTGTATAAAAACCGTCTTGATGACAAAAGAACAAAGCTTTAGTTAATAGAGAAGAAGGGCGATTCTGTGCCAGAAGAATCCGCAATTGTAAATCCAAAACACTCCGAATTAAATATGTTGGGAAAAATATTTATTTCCCCCATTGGTTAACAGTATTTTGGTTGGGAACAAGTTCCTACATTTCCTTTTGCTTCATTTCCTTTCCTTTTCTTTTTCTTTTTGCTTTCTGTACTGTGTAGGGCTTTAATTTATTTAACATCCTTTGTTTTTAGGTCCCTGTCTTTTTTATTTTGAATAATTACTAGTCATTCATATTTATGTATCATAGAAATGTATTGCCTGTTCTTAACTGTTTTAAGGTTGCTTCCACCTCCTTGCTCTGCAGTAAACAGTTCCTCCAAAGATTCTTCTAACGCCTCCTCTTTTATTTGCTAAATTGTCTTGTCTGTCTGTTTAAAGAGTAATTGGAAAAAAAACCCGGATATGGTTTTTTGATGCTCCAAAATGTATTCCATTTTTTTCCAGGAGTGGGACCGAAACTGTGAGAGAAATGCAAAAAAACCCCCACCCCAACACACCCTGTATCTAAGCACAGAGCAAAACGTTTAAAACTTGGGCATGTTGTTGCAAAAAATAAATAAAATGCATTTGAATAAAACTAAGGCTACCGCATTGTTGCAATTCCGTTAAAACTTCTCTTTAAGTCAAATTATTTGTAGCACGTGGCACTTCAGTCTCATAATTCTGTATGGTTTTTTTTTCAACAAGCTAAGATCAAATGGTTTTTCCACAATACAGGTAATCCTTGACTTACAACAGTTCATTCAGTGACTATTTGTTGTGGCCCGTCAATGGCCTGTGCAGATTGTAGCTGATTCCGACAACGAGGAGGCTGGTGTGGTGCTGCGCCAGCAGCCTGTGCAGCTGGCACCCGAGTCAGACAATGAGGAGGCTGGAGAAGATGTGGTGCCAGAGGCGGGGATTCAGCCAGGGCCTTCAGAACCTCCAGAAGCTCCTTTAAGTGAAGAGGACGAAGAGGAGGAGCCTCTTCTCGATGCACGGGCACGCAGAGCTGCCAAAAGGCAGGAGTGGCTCCTCAGGAGGAGGTCTCCTCAAGAGTAAGGCTTGGGGCTAATTGGCCACTCCCTTAACCTATTTAAGAAGGAACGCCACTTGCAACAAGCTGTAGAGAACAACTTTAGTTCACTCTCCTTCGTGTCTGCAAAATTGTTTCTGGGCTTTCTGCCAACTCTAGTAAGACTATGATTACCTTATCTTAGAATTCTGGTAGGCTGTTAAGACAGTTCATTAACAGCCTTTGAATGATAAAGACTTAGTTATTTGAGTAAAATAAGGTTTGTATAGAGTTTGTGTGTGCTGTGTTCTTTGGGGTCCGTAGCTGAGGCAGAACACTATTCAAAGTTAAAATAGCACTGAAAAAAAGTGACTTATGACCATTTTTCACACTTAACGACCGTTGTAGCATCCCTATGGTCAAGTGATCAAAAGTTTGGCACTGACTCATATTTATGACGGTTGTAGTGTCCTGGGGTCATGTGATCCCCTTTTATGACCTTCCAAACTCAATGGCGAAACCCGATTCACTTAACAACCATGTTGCTCACTGAACAACTGCAGTGATTCACTTAACAGCTGTGGCAAGAAAGAAATGGGGCAAAACTCACTTAACAAATGTCTCACTTAGCAACATACATTTTGGGCTCATTTATAATCGAGAGCTACTTGTACACTAACTCTGTCCAACAATGATTGGATTCTCATTATGCATAAAGACCAAGTGAAGTCAGACTTTTTTTAAAAAAAAATATTTTTTGTTTTAAATACACATAATACATAGTACATATATATCTAAATACAAAAATAAGGAGTAGAACAGAACAACAGAACAGAACAGAACACAGTAGAATTAGAAGAGAACACTACACTACACTTTTATTGGCCAAATGTGACAAGGAATTTGTCTCCAGTGCAATTTCTTACCTTCGAAAGCAGGTAAAAAATGCAAGTAGAAAAATAGGGACCACCTTTGGTGGGAAGGTAACAGCGTTCCGTGCGCCTTTGGTGTTTAGTCATGCCGGCCACATGACCACGGAGACGTCTTTGGACAGCGCTGGCTCTTCGGCTTTGAAACGGAGATGAGCACCGCCCCCTAGAGTCAGGAACAACTAGCACATATGTGCGAGGGGAACCTTTACCTTTACCTTTAATATAGCCATACTACGGTATATGGATAAATATACTTAGACCTATGATAGTACCGTGGGAATTAGATGTTTTTGATGCTGATAGTTTCTGATCATGTAAAAATCTTAACTATTCAGCTCCAACATTCCAAGGTCCAAGAGATCCAGTGATTTTCACATCTAATTAAAATGAACCAAGATTGCAAAGATCTCACAAGATCTGCAATGATTTTGGCTACCAGAGAAAGTCTGCACATATCCCAATGATCATAGATGGGAGCCAAGATGCTTTTTTTCGACATCATTGCTGCTGCCTGTTGCTTGGATTTTTGCAGACCTAAATCTGCTACCCCTAACCATGATACATGATTGATGATTAAGGGCCATAGGAGACCCAGAGCCATTCTTGGTTGTTATCATCAGTTTGCAGTAAATTAAAATTAAACCACCTTATTTCAAGCTTAGCCACTCGCCTCCCTCAAGTGCAGCTCCTGATACATTCCAGAGATGGAGATGCAGCTTGTGGTCAAAAAGGTTTGTGCAACCATGGACCTTGTGGTTTCATTCCAGTAAGTCATGCTCAACTGATGTTAGATGTTCCATGATAGCTCACAGTTCAATTTGGCTTGCAGAAAACCAGCATACCAAATCAAGGATTTCGGCCACAACTTTGCTGCCACATCCACCCCACAAGATTTTTTATAGAGACACATTACCTGCATTTTATCCCAACTCAGGAAAACACAATTTATATTACATTACATTACATTATATTACGTTGCCACTAAATTTCCAATAACTCTAAGCAGCTTACAACTAAACCCCAACTTAATAAAATTAAAGATGTAACAAGCCAGGAAATGCAAAGTACAAAAACAAAACAGAAAGGAAGGAAGGGAGGGAGGGAGAGAGAGAGAGAGAGAGTGAGAGAGAGAGAAGGAAGGAAGGGAAAGAAAGAAAGAAAGAAAGAAAGGAAGAAAGGAAGAAGAAGGAAAATGAAGGAAGGAAAGAAAGAAAGAAAAAGAAAAAGAAAGAAAGAGAAAAAGTTATCTCCACAATCAATCTATCCTCCAAGCTCTAGGAAATAATTTTATAGGTTGACTGATACTACTGGTAGTCCTTAATTTACGACAACAATTGAGCCCAAAATTTCTCTGATTAACTGAGACATTTCTTAAGTGAGATTTTTTGCCCCATTTTATCACCTTTCTTGCCACCGTTGTTAAGTGAATCATTGCAGTTGATACTTAGTATCCCGGTTGTTAAGGAAATCTGGCTTCCCTATTGACTTTGCTTGTCAGACGGTCGCAAAAGGGGATCACATGATCTTGGGACACAGCAATGGTCGTAAGTATGAACCATTGCCAAGCATCTGAATGTTGATCATATGATCATGGGGATGCTACTGTACAAAGGTTGTAACTATGGGAAATGGCCATAAGGCACTGTTGTAACTTGGAGTGGTCAATAAATAAAATGTTGTAAGTCACTGTTTCTCAACCTTGGAAGCTTGAAGATGGGTGGACTTCCACTCCCAGAATCCCAGATCCTGGGAGTTGAAGTCCACCCATCTTCAACCTTCCAAGGTTGAGAAACACTATTGTAAGTTGAGGACCAACTGTACATGATAGAAGCAAATGTTTCTGCCCACTGATAATGTTCTAAATGGAACATGATTGTGTCATACGCTGTACATGAACATGGTAAGTAGATGTTTAGTGCTGGATGTGTTGTAAGAAAATTTTCTCAATGTTTCTTCAAATTGGCTTTGTTTCAGTTGGCCGTCTCTAGTGAGCAGAGACACTGACCTGTTGAGTCAGTGGAAAGCTATTGGGAAGGAGTTCCCTGAAGTTGATCTGGGGAGTTTTGAAACTGAGAGTTTATTTTTGATGAAGAAGCATGTTTTGACTGAGGGAGAGGTGGAGAAATAGGGAATATTATTATCTAAGCCAGTTGTTAGCAATTTAGGAAGGAGAACTGATGAGTCAGATCCCACGTAGAAGGAAGTTCAAAGACTTCGTTATCCGCATTGATGATAGAAGACAAGACAATAAGAGAATAACAGAGTTTGGAAGGATCTTCTAGTCCAGCCCCATGCTCAAACAGGGGAATCTGTATCGATTTTGAGACCAATCTCTTCTTAAAAGCCTCCAGTGATAGAGCCCCTACAACTTCTGGAGGCAAGCCATTTCAATGATTAATTGTTCTCACTGTCATGTAGTTTCTCCTTAGTTCTAAATTGATCTCTCTTTGATACGTTTCCATCCATTACTTCTTGTGTCCTCAGGTGCTTCGGAGAATAGATTGAACCCCACCCCTCCTATGACAACCCCTCAAATATTGGAAGACTGCTATCATATCACCCCCTCTAGTCCAGGGGTCTCCAAACTTGGGGACTTTTAAGACTTGTGGACTTCAACTCCCAGAATTCCTCAGCCAGCCAGGCTTCAGCCAAGAAGCCAAGGAGCGTGGTGGCGCAGCAAACTAATAGCCTGTTATTAACATTCAGCTGCCTGCAATTACTGCAAGTTCGAATCTCCCCAGGCTCAAGGTTGACTCAGCCTTCCATCCTTTCTAAGGTAGGTAAATTGAGGACCCAGTTTGTGGGGGCAATAAGCTGACTTTGGATAAATATACAAAAGTATGAAGGCTATTGCTTAACGCATTGTAAGCCGCCCTGAGTCTCCGGAGAAGGGCGGCATATAAATCAAATTAAAATAAAAAATAAAATAAATAAATGTTGGTTGAGGAATTCTGGGAGTTGAAGTCCACAAGTCTTAAAGTTCCCAAGTTTGGATCCCTGCCCCTGCCCTAGTCCTTCTCTTCATTAGATCAGACATACCCAGTTCCTGCAATCATTCATTAAAAGTTTTAGCCTCCAGCTTCCTAATCACCTGTGTTTGCTCTTCTCTACACTATTTCTAAAGTCTCAACATCTATTTTTGTAGCATGGGGACCAGTGGTGAAATCCAATTTTTTTTTACTACTGGTTCTGTGGGCGTGGCTTGGTGGGCGTGGTATGGCTTGGTGGGCGTGGCAGGAGAAGGATACTGCAAAATCTCCATTCCCTCCCCACTCCTGGGGGAAATATATTGCAAATTCTCCATTCTCACTCCACTCTGGGGCCAGCCAGGGGTGGTATTTGCCGGTTCTCTGAACTACCGGTTCAGAGCAGAAAATTTCCGCTACCGGTTCTCCAGAACCTGTCAGAACCTGCTGAATTTGACCCCTGATGGTGACCAAAACCAAGTAGAGGTGAGCATTAGGAAGGGAAGAGTCAAATTTAACTCCTTACCTTTTCCTATTTTGCAGCCTTAAGGGGGAAATGCTGGGCTTCACTTCCAGTTTGAGCATCTGACCTAACCCCAAGACAACCTCTCAATGATGCAAGAAATGCATATTTATTTAAACTGCCTGGGCTTTTCAACGAAGGGACTAAGTGAAGCCTTCTATAAGCAGCACATCAGCAAGGATAGCGTTGTTTGTTTTCTTGGGCTTAGTTCCTTTGAAAAGATTTGGAAGTGGGTGGAAGGGATTTTATTGACTTTCCATGGTCAAACAACCAAGCTAAAGTGCAGTGTTGTCACAGTGGAGATAGGATTATCTTTTTCCCTCCTCCTCCTCCTCCTCGTTCTCACTTTGATTTGATCACCGGGACTCAAGGAATTAACCTCTAGCTTCTTTTCATACACTGCATCTGTCCTATGATAGGAGACATTTTTATAGATGGGAAATGGAAGGATGCAAACAGAAGGGCCCAGACAGGGGTGGGCTGCTGGGAAGTTCACGAGAACCTCTAGCTAAGATTCTATGCAGTTTGGAGAACCCCCAAATCCCACTCCTAGCTGGCCCCACCCATCCCACCCTGCCCCCTCCCAGAAGTCCCCACGCGGTCTGTTTTGGATGCAGGTAAATGCAGGGCGCGCATGGAGGCTCGGGAAGGGTGGAAAACGGGCAAGAGCCTGGGGAGGCTGTTATCGTCCTCCTGGAGTCTCGAGGAAAGCCTCCGGAGCCCGGGGAGGGCAAATATGCCCTCCCGCCATGTTGCAGGAGGCTGACTAGGTCACGCCCACCATGGCCACGCCCACCCAGCAACCAGCCAGAGAACCCCTTGCTAAAATTTTTGAAGCCCACCAGTGGTGGGTTGCCCCCAGTTCGGACCAGTTCATAAGAACCTGTAGTAAAACCAGTGGGAGTCCCCGCCCACCGCCCCACTGGCGATCTGCGCATCCACAGAAACAAGGCCTGCGCACGGGTGAAGCAATTGAGCATGCATGATCCCATTGCGAACCGGTAGTAAAGGTAATTAGAACCCATCCCTGAAGCCCATCCCTCGGCCCAGCTAAGCCATGATTTAAACACTGCCAAAAGCCCAACTCCCTTCTCCTTCCGGAAGCACGAAATACATTGTGTGCATGATCAATTCTGACAATGCGGGAAAGAAAGAGTGGCCTTAAGAAATGGGAGCGTATGGAATGATTTATTTCTATTGGAAAAAAAAGATGGTCATGCATTGGGATGAAATGCCCAGGGTAGCCCAATAAGCATTGATATGGATGCTTGAAACTCATTGAGACTAAAAATATGGGCAGGTAGAGCACGACTTACACTCATTCGTTTTGTGACCGTTTGAAGTTACAACGGCCCTGAAAAAAGTGACTTATGGCGGTTTTTCACACTTATGACCGTTGCATCCCCATGGTCACATGACCCAAATTCAGACTCTTGTCAATGGGCAAGTATTTATGATGGTTGTAGTGTCCCAGGGTCATGTGATCACCTGTTGCAGCTTTCTGACAAAGTCAATGGGGAAGCCAGATTCACTTAACCATCTTACTAACTTAACCGACTGTGGCAAGAAAGGACGTAAAATGGGGCAAAACTCACTTAACAACAGTCTCGCTGAGCAACAGAAACTTTGGGGTCAATTGTGGTCAAAGATTACCTGTATACAGTAACGCTTTAAAATGTGTTCTCACACTCACAAATCCTGTGGTTCGCATTGTATGTTAAAAGGGATGGGGCTTCAATCACACAACCGCCATCTTATTTATTTATTTTTTACAGCACACTCCCCTTCACACAAAACCCTGCTAAGGGTTTAGATTGCCAGGAGCTCTGGTGTCCAAAGTCTAGAAAAGTCACAAATTCCAAGTGATAAGGTTGATTTTTTTTTAATAAAAGCTTTTTATTTTATAGACAAATAAACATACAATACATAATCAATCAATCATTCAGTGTATCATCTTTTGTATCTTCTTCCTACTCCTCCACTATTTATCATATCTTCATTTATTATAACATTTCTCCCACATTTCTTGCTTTTCTATTAATACATTTATCTATCTTCTTTCTCTTCTTTCTTCTTCACTCATTTCATTACATTACCATATCTTCTCTAACCAATGATAAAATTGTCCCCATACCTTAAAATATTCCAATTTCTCTCTTTCTTTAATTATCAAAGTCAATCTATTCATTTCTGCACAATCCAATATTTTTTAATTACTTCTCCCTCTGTAGGGGTTTTCTCGGCTTTCCATCTTTGCGCAAATACTATCCTCGCTGCAGTTATAACATGTATAATCAAATACGTACTTTCTTTACTAAATTTCTCTGGTAAGATAGAAATTTTTGAAATTTTTTTATGGTTACAACAGTTGTCTTTGGTTGAACTTTTTTTTTTTTTTTAAAAAAGCCACCATATATTTCTCACCCAGTGAAGTCAAATGTGATCAAATTATTAACGTTTGAGAACTTACAATTAAGAGATGTTGGATCTGGTTGTTCGTTCATCAGCAAAAATTCCAAAGTAATCTGACAGCTTTGATTCATTTTAAAGCCAGAACTGCACAATTTATAGCCTTTTCTTCCAAGTTCACATTTATTTTTGAAGGTCAATTAAATTCCCATTGTACAAGAATTTTTTTTTTTAAAAAAGAAAAATCTGAAGATCTAACCTCATGTGCAGCTGCAAAGGAACAGCTGGATTTTGTGTGTGACTTTTGTTTTTTTTTTAATTTTAAATGTTTTAGCAATTGCAAATTGCACAGAATCTCTGCAAGTCAGGCGGCATATAAACTGTTAGTATTATTATCCACCGTAATGGTCCCTATCCTTGCAAGATGCAGATGTATGTATGCTGTATGCTGGCAAAATATTGAAGATCTGCAGTTGATCAAGAACTTTGCAATGAAACTGAGCTTTTCCATATAACTTGGTCTTTGTACAAAGACAGAATTTCCTCTAGAGCAGGAGTGTCAAACTCAAGACCTGGGGGCCAGATCCAGGCATGGGACGCTTAGATCTGGTCCATGGGGCCACCCTGGAAATAGTGAAGGACCAGCCCATGAGGCTTCTGTCAGCAAAAACGGAGTTGGGGAGGACCACATGCGCCCCCCTGACCTCTGTTTTCACTGACAGAGGATTGCAGGAGGCCGTCACAGCTGGAAACAGAGCTTGCGAAGACTGTGGCCGGCCCTCCTGAGTGCTGTTTTTACTGGCAGGGGGTTCCAGGAGGCTATTGTAGCCAAAATCGGAGCTTGCGAGGGCTGCGTGTGGCCTCTCCAAGCTCTGTTTTCACTGGCAGAGGGTCGCAGGAGGCCGTCATAGCCGAAAACAGAGCTCGGGAGCCCGTTTTCGCTGGCAGAGCGCTCGGGCCACCACAGCAGTGGTGGGATTCAAAATTTTTTACTACCGGTTCTGTGGGCGTGGCTTGGTGAGCATGGCTTGGTGGGTGAGGCTTGGTGGGTGTGGCAGGGGAAGGATACTGCAAAATCTCCATTCCCTCCCCACTCCAGGGAAGGTTACTGCAAAATCCTCATTTCCTCCCGATCAGCTGGGACTCGGGAGGCAGAGAACAGATGGGGGTGGGGCCAATCAGAAGTGGTATTTACCGGTTCTCGGAACTACTCAAAATTTCCGCTACCGGTTCTCCAGAACTGGTCAGAACCTGCTGAATACCACCTCTGCACTACAGGTGTGCCCAACATGAGTGACGTTGAGCTGGCCACACCCACCTTAGCCACGCCCCCCCCCACCCCGAGGTCAAACACAACCCTGATGCGGCCCTCAGTGAAATCAAGTTTGACACCCCTGCTCTAGAGCCATTTGGGCCTGTTGACTGAGCTCATGCTTCCATAAATGAGCTAAGCTGCTATAATGGAAGTTGCATCTTTCATGCTAAGCATTAGGGGTTTTTTTGGCTGTTCAGGGAAACAAATTAGGAATCTGTTCAGTGAGAGGCAAGTAAAATTTGGTGGAGCTGATTGCTAGGTGAGGTTCTCTGGATGAGTGCAGCAACCACGCCAGTGAGGCAGGAATTCCCACAAGAATCAGATTAAAAATGGCAGGGTCATTGGCAGTAAATGAAAACTAATTGCTTTTATGTTGGAAGCCAAGGGAAGGATACATTTTTCCCTCGCCCTCACCACAAAATATAATTATACTTTGAAACATAGGATAGCTACAAATAATTACTGGAAAGGAAAAAATGCTGACAGATGTGGTACTCAAATGAATCCCTGGCTGCTGAATTATTTGATTCTAACTATGTATTTTGTGCCAGGCTCTGCTTTGGATGATGGCAGGATTCTTCTCCTTCTCCTTCTCCTTCTCCTTCTCCTTCTCCTTCTCCTTCTCCTTCTCCTTCTCCTTCTCCTTCTCCTTCTCCTTCTCCTCCTCCTCCTCCTCCTCCTCCTCCTCCTCCTCCTCTTCTTCTTCTTCTTCTTTCCTCCTCCTCCTCCTCCTCCTCCTCCTCCTCCTCCTCCTCCTCCTCCTCCTCCTCCTCCTCCTCCTCTTCTTCTTCTTCTTCTTCTTTTATTTATTTATTTATTTATTTATTTATTTATTTTTATTTATGGCTAAAGATTTAGCCATAAATAAAAGGCCTGGCCTAAATCTTCTCCCCTTTTTAAATGTAAATTTTAATTTGTTTTAAATTATGGGGTATTTTAAATTTGTTCAGCCAAATTATTTAATTCGTTTTTATTCTATTTTAAATTTTTGTATTTATGTGTTTTATTCTGTGGCTGTTCACCGCCCTGAGTCCTTCGGGAGTAGGGCGGTATAGAAATTTAATAAAATAAAATTCTTCTTCTTCTTCTTCTTCTTCTTCTTCTTCTTCTTCTTCTTCTTCTTCTTCTTCTTCTTCTTCTTCTTCTTCTTCTTCTTCTTCTTCTTCTTCTTCTTCTTCTTCTTCTTCTTCTTCTTCTTCTTCTTCTTCTCCTCCTCCTCCTCCTCCTCCTCCTCCTCCTCCTCCTCCTCCTTCCTCTTCCTCTTCCTCTTCCTCTTCCTAATAATAATAATAATAATAAAATAATAGACATCGTGGTACCAGGAGATGCCAGAGTCAAAGAAAAAGAACTGGAAAAAATCATGAAATATCACGACCTGGCCATCGAAACTACGCAATCATGGATGAAACATATAACAGTGATACCCATTGTCATCGGGGCACTTGGTACCATGTCCAAGAATTTTATAAGATACATCAACAAATTGCAGCTTCCTGCAATAACACCAGTGGAACTGCAAAAGACTGCACTACTTGGAACATTGTACATCTTAAGCGAAAGGCAAGAGAGAAAGAGAAAGATACACCCGGTTGAATGTAGAATTCTAGAGAATAGCTAGAAGAGATAAGAATGCCTTCTTAAATGAACAGTGCAAAGAAATAGAAGAAAACAATAGAATAGGGAGGACCAGAGATCTCTTCCAGAAAATTGGAGATATGAAAGGAATGTTTCATGCAAAGATGGGCATGATAAAGAACCAAAATGGCAGGGACCTAACAGAGGCAGAAGAGATTAAGTAGAGGTGGCAAAATTACACAGAAGAACTATAGAAGAACAAGCTTAACATCCCTGATAACCACGATGGGGTGGTCACTGAGCTCAAGCCAGACATCCTAGAATGTGAAGTCAAATGGGCCTTAGGAAATCTGAGCAACAACAAAGCTAGTGGAGAAGACATTATTCCAGCTGAGCTAAAAGACAATGCGGTAAAAGTGCTACACTCAATTTGCCAGCAAATTTGGAAAACTCAACAGTGGCCACAGAATTGGAAAAGGTAAGTTTACATTTCAATTCCAAACAAAGGCAATGCTAAAGAATGTTCGAACTATTGCACCATTGTGCTCATTTCACATGCTAGTAAGGTTATGCTTAAAATCCTACAAGCTAGGCTTCAGCAATATGTGGATCGAGAACTACCAGAAGTACAGGCAGGATTTCGAAGAGGCAGAGGAACTAGAGATCAAATTGCCAACATACGCTGGATCATGGAGAAAGCTAGGGAGTTCCAGAAAAATATCTACTTCTGCTTCATTGACTATGTAAAAGCCTTTGATTGTGTGGATCACAATAAATTGTGGCAAGTTCTTAAAGAGATGGGAGTACCAGACAATCTTATTTGTCTCTTGAGAAACCTGTATGCGGGTCAAGAAGCAACAGTGAGAACTGAAAATGGAACCACTGATTGGTTCAAAATTGGGAAAGGAGTCCGGCAAGGCTGTATACTGTCACCCTGCCTATTTAACTTATATGCAGAGCACATCATGAGAAAGGTGGGGCTAGATGAATCAAAAGTTGGAATTAAGATTGCTGGGAGAAATAACAACCTCAGATATGCAGGTGATACCATTTAATAGCAGAAAGTGAAGAGGAACTAAAGAGCCTCTTGATGCGGGTGAAGAAGGAGAGTGCAAAAGTTGGCTTGAAACTCAACATTAAGAAAACTAAGATCATGGCATCCAGCTCTCTCAATTCCTGGCAAATAGATGGGGAAGAAATGGAGGTAGTGATAGATTTTATTTTCCTGGGCTTCAAGATCACTGCAGATGGAGACTGCAGCCAAGAAATTAAAAGATGCTTGCTCTAGGGGAGGAAAGCTATGGCAAATCTAGACAGCATACTAAAAAGCAGAGACATCACCCTGGCAACAAAAGTGCGTATAGTCAAGGCTATGGTTTTCCCAGTTGCAATGTATGGCCGTGAAAGTTGGACCTTAAGGAAGGCTGAGCGCCAAAGAATTGAGGCCTTTGAACTATGGTGCTGGAGAAGAGTCCTGCGAGTCCCTTGGACTGCAAGGCGATCAAACCGGTCAGTCCTAGAGGAGATCAACCCTGACTGCTCTTTAGAAGGCCAGATCCTGAAGAGGAAACTCAAATACTTTGGCCACCTAATGAGAAGGAAGGACTCACTGGAAGAAGAGCCTAATACTGGGAAAAATTGAGGGCAAAAGAAGAATGGGACGGCAGAGAACGAGGTAGCTGGATGGAGTCACTGAAGCAGTCGATGTGAGCCTAAATGTTTTATACTTTCAATTGTTAACTCCCCCCCCAACACACAAATATCATCCCACTTAAACCATCTTCAGAACTTTTTCTTGTTACTTCTGTTCTCTACCTAATAAGGAAACTGTGGGCGCCTCTGACATCTGGAGACGGCTATGGAAACAGCTGGATTTCCTATCATCAGAGGATTTCGAAGTGGTGTTACTTTTTCTTCTCAGTTTTAATGCTTAACCTAAATATTGTAGACTGAAACTTAATCCTGTTCATTACTCACTCTCGTCCAACGTCTATCGTAGGATGAGCAGAATGGTTGCTCCGTAAATATTGATTCTTCAAATCCCAAACTGTCAGCCCTTTGTGGAAAACTGGACTAGGAAGCTAATGCCATGTAGGTCAGCAATATTTTTGCTGTAAAGCTGTAGTAACAGAACCTTGCAAATCTGAATGTGCTTCCCCCTCCCTCCTTTTTTTCTTGGTGTTGACTAGGAAGGAGGAAGATCGCCTGATCCGGTAGCGATGGCGGCGGGTGGTTCAGAGAACCAGTAGCAAAAATCCCTGCGTCTCCCCCCCCCACCATGCCCAACTGAGCCGCGCGATCATCAGAGGCTTTTTTTTTTACTTTTAAAAGCATTTTTTCTACAACCTCTTTGGCCAAAAAAATGCTTTTAAAAATAAAATTAAAAAAAAGCCTCTGATGGTTGCACGGCTCAGTTGGGTTCCTCAGAACCTTTTAAAAGCATTTTTTCTACAACCTCTTCGGCCGAAGAGGTTGTAGAAAAAATGCTTTTAAAAGTAAAAAAAAAAAAAAGTTGGCCACGCCCACCCAGTCACATTACCCCCCACCAAACCACACCCACAGAACCGGTAGTAACAAATTTTACATTTCACCACTGAGATGTACGATTCATACATACATGCGATGAACGGTTGCAGGAACAGGGCATGGCTAGTCTAGTGAAGAGAAGGGCCAGGGGTGACATGATAGCAGTCTTCCAATATTTGAGGGGCTGCCACAGACAGGAGGGGGTCAAGTTATTTTCTAAAGCACCCGAAGGCCAGACAAGGAATAATGGATGGAAACGGATCAAGGAAAGATTCAACCTGGAAATAAGGAGAAATTTTCTGACAGTGAGAACAATCAACCCATGGAACAGAAGTTGCCTTCGGAAGTTGTGGGAGCTTCATCACTGGAAGCTTTCAAGAAGAGACTGGGCTGCCATCTGTCAGAAATGGTGTAAGGTCTCCTGCTTGGGTCAGGGGGTTGGACTAGAAGACCTCCAAGGTCCCTTTGAACTCCTTCCAAGAGGGATCTTGGAGTCCTAGTGGACAACCATTTAAATATGAGCCAGCAGTGTGCAGCAGCTGCCAAAAAAGCCAAAAAAGTGTGGCTTGGTGGGCATGGCAGGGGAAGGATACTGTAAAATCTCCATTCCCTCTCCACTCCAGGGGAGGGTTACTGCAAAATCTCCATTTCCTCCCGATCAGCTGGGACTCAGGAGGCAGAGACTAGATGGGGGCGGGGCCAGTCAGAATTTTTACTACTGGTTCTCTGAACTACTCAAAATTTCCGCTACCAGTTCTCCAGAACTGGTCAGAGCCTGCTGAAACCCACCTCTGGGGCAGTGGTCCCCAACCTTTTTGGCTCTGTGGTCTGGCAGTAGCAGCAGTGGTGGTAATGGTGATGGGGGAGAGGTGATGGTTGCATGTGTGGGGCTGCCGCTTGCGCAAATGGAGATCCGTGAGCTCACCTGACGCTTGTGTGGCCCAGTTCCCAGTGGGCCATGGCCTGGTAACCATCCACAGATCAGAGGTTGACAACCCCTCGTATAGGGTCTCCTGCTTGAGCAGGGAGGAGGACTAGAAGACCTCCAAGTCCTTCCAATTGTGTTATTCTGCTATTCTCTCTACACAAATCCAGACCAGTGTGCCCAGGGACCATAGGATTTGTAGTTCAAAACATCTGGATGGCACAAGATTGATGTCAGCCCTTCCAGGTAAACCAGACAGGAATCACAATCAGATGAGCTAATTCTACTTTATTGTAAGGCTTGTGAAAGTTGGATCATAAGGAAGGCTGAGCGCCAAAGAATTGAGGCCTTTGAACTCTGGTGCTGGAGAAGACTCCTGCAAGTCCCTTGGACTGCAAGGCGATCAAACCAGTCAGTCCTAGAGGAGATCAATCCTGACTGCTCTTTAGGAGGCCAGATCCTGACGATGAAACTCAAATGCTTTGGCCATCTAATGAGAAGGAAGGACTCGACTTCCGGCGGTGACGTCAGCGTGTAAGGAACGAGGGGAACGAGGCTCCGTCCCCGAAGTTCCAAATTTCTTGATTGGAAGCCGTTTTTGGCACTATCGACCACGGAGAGGTCGATAGAAAAAGGAGGATTCCCTAGGACCTCGGAGTGACAGCAATCATCCCGAAGGTTCAGAGAAAAACCCCCTAATTCCAATCGGGAAAAAACCAGCCATTTTGGCTGGCCGGAGCGCTGTCAACCGATAAGTGTGGAAGCGAAGATCGCAGAGAGAAACATCGGTAATTGGACTAAACTATCTGAAAAGTGAAGGTATATTTATAAAGATTTAAGGACTTAAAACATCGGCGAAAAGAGGACTCCTAAAAGCGGCGGTAAGATCGCCAGGCAAGCGGCGAGAGACAGTGATCGGAGCGGAAACTAACACTCACAGTGACAGCGCAGATTTGACTGGCGAAAGGACGAGAGACGGAAGGAAAGGATTACAAGCAGCGGTGGATTATAATTTTATAAATAACGTGTTTTGATTTCACAAAGAATAAAAATTATTTGAGAAAGTGATAGTAGAAAGTGAAACTTAAGAATTAAGACTCTTTAAGACTGTTGCGGGCAAAAGGGAATCAGCTGAACGGAGTGAAAGGTGGACTGAGGACCGAGGACTTGGAGAAGGAGTTTTTACTTTGTATCCAGCAGTAATAACAAATCCAAACCACAAATAAAGGACTTGTAATAAGACATTGGACACATTGATGCGGTCGGCGGAGGAGATATAACTTGCTACAAATCGGAACAAATATTTTACTGTTTCAACGGAAGTTGTTGCAACAGAACTGTGAAAGCTGGGCGAACTGAAGGCGAACTGAAGAACGAAGGAAGAAGGAGAAGGAAGTAATTCCAATTGGTTTGAAAGTGATTTAATGGAGAACTTTTAACATCCAATTATCAAATATAGTTATTTTATTTATATTACAAAATCCAACTACAGTTTAATTAACTTTGCCTAAATAATACTAATACCAATTTTGAAGTTAATATAATATATATCAAATTGACTTAAGATTAATTTTTTTTTCTTTTTTTTTCCTTTTTCCCTTCTTTATTGTCCTATGGTTTCCCACCTCATTGAAATAAGATAATAGATTCTATAGTAATATATTGATTAAGGGAATTATATTGTGTATTGATTGGAAATTTAGATATTAACATAGACATTGTAAAGAGACTGTTATAGATAATATTAAGGAATAACAAGGAATAATAATTGTGATAATTAATATAAGTACTACATATTGGCAACTGTGATATAACTTAAATACATATAGAACCTAATAGAATATCTTATATGATTTATAGGGAATCTTAGACTATATAAGTTTATTACATAAAGGTATATATGAATTGTTTAGGCTCAAAGTGAATTTAAGTATTGGAATAAGTATGATCATTAATGTGATTTAGTATTAATATAACTTGGCATTTAAATATTGATTATATTATACTGTTTAGGAATAAGAACAGGAAAATGAATTGCTAAAACACTGTATTTCCCCTTAACCCCACTGAATTAATCAATTTGACTTCTATATAACGATATTTCAAATACCCCCAATCAGTGTATGAAAATTTGGGAAAAAATAATACAAAAAACGATGGCAACATCCTCAATAACAATAACTAAACAAGGGAAAAAACCAGCACCCATACAATCTTCACCTGCACAACAAAAAACCATAGACACGATGCTAACTACAGACAAAGATAAAGCTGCTACTACACACAACATACAGAATATACAGTCTATATTGGCAATGATACAGGAGGGGATGAACAAGACCCAAGAAACAATAGCGAATAACCACGAAGAAACAAAAAAGAATCATGAGGAATTGAAATTAGAAGTAGGACAAATAAACGACAATATAAAAAAAATGGACGATAAGATTGAAAGAATACAACAAAACATAGTTAAAAACGAAGAATGAATTCAAAATATGGAAGCCAAAATGGTCCAATCGGAGAAGAAGATGGATAACATCGAACAAAATCAAATGGAGGTAAACAGAGAACTTGAAGAATCAATTACCCATTTAGAATTAGAAAAGGCATCTTTCTTTTTACGGTTTCAAAATATTGCAGAAACAAAGGGAGAAGATCTAAGAGACCTGATGACAGATATATTAGTTGAGGCTACCCAAAAGGAAAAAAACGATATTAGTAGGGAAATTGACGAAATTTATAGAGTACATACGAATTATGCCCGTAGGCACAAACTACCTGGAGAAATACATGTCAGATTCGCACGTAAAACTGTAAAAGAAGAGATTTATACACTAATGAGAGAGGAGAAACCATGCTACAAAGGAAAAGAAATAATAACTTTAAAACAAGTTCCAAGAAGAATAAGAGAATATAGGAAAAACTACAATTTCTTGACAACCCTATTGAACCAACATAAAATAATGTTCCGCTGGCTGGTGCCAGAGGGAATTCTAATATCCTGGGATGACAAAAAATATAAAATCGACACGATAGAGAAGGCACAAGAATTTTTTGACACGCATTTCATAATAGAAGAAGAACAGGAAACTAGGTGTGACCCAGATAATACAAACCAGGAACACCCTACGGGGGAAACAAAACAAGGAAAGGAAGAAAAGGAGTCTAGGGAAAAAGAGAGGATTGAAAGAGAAGGGGCTAGGGGGAAAACACAAATGGTAACAAGAAACACAAGTAAACTCAAACTAACAAAGAAAAACTAAAGGAAATGGGACAAGAGTTGAAATTAATTTCAATTAACATAAATGGCCTTAATCTACCAACCAAAAGAACACACACCTTTAAAAAACTTCAAAAATTAGATACAGACATTATCATTTTACAAGAAGTACATATTAAAAAACAACACAAACAATTATTAGAAAACAGAAAACTTGGATCATTATTTACCTCACTATCAGACCAAAAAAAAAGAGGCATTGCAATATACATTAAAAATCATATTCAGGCAAAACAAATTTACACAGACGGAGATGGTAGGATATTAATGGTCAATATTAAGACGGAGGCCCGAAACATGCTACTAGTATCAATATACGCTCCAAACGGGAACCAAAAAGAATACTTCAAAAGGCTACACGATAAAATTAAAGAATTAGACTACGAACACATATGTATAATAGGGGACTATAATGCAATTGTAGATGTGGACTATGACTACCAAAGTAACAAAAAAAAACAAATCTAAGAAAAAGACACTACCGGACACTTTTAAGGACATGACTCAAGAGTTACAACTGAAAGATGCCTGGAGAGAATTGAATAAAACCAAAAAACAGTATACATATTATTCAAATCCCCATCAGTCTTGGTCCAGACTAGACATGGCCTGGATGACGGCAGAACTAAGAGAAAGCATAAAAGAAATTGAAATCACACCGAACATATGGGCAGACCACAGTCCTATAACAATAGTCTGGAAAGGCCGGCTAAAGAGAGGAAGATGGATGATGGATAGAGAAATTACCAAAGATAAAGAATACATAGAGATGATAAAGAAAGAGATGGAGATATTTTTTCAAATAAACAAAAAGGAACATACATCATTACAAATTCTATGGGATGCCACAAAAGCATATATAAGAGGATTAACAATTTCATTCAAGGTGAAGAAAAACAGAGAGAAACAGCAAAGAAGGAATAACCTAATGACTGAGCTCGGAAAACAAGAACTAGAATTACAGAACAGACCAGATGGGAAAGAGATTAAGGAAAAAATAAACCATATCAAACATGAAATAAACTTAATAACAACAACAGAAATAGCTAGGAAGATTAGAATAGCAAAGCAAAACCAATTTGAATTCGCTAATAAAACAGGACGTTGGTTGGCATATAAACTAAAGAAAGAAAAGGAGAAAAGACTAATACACCAACCACAAGACGAACAAGGGCAACTACAGCATATGAATGAGGCAAAAAAGCGAATTGTAAGAAATTTCTATCAGGAACTATATACGCAGGAAGAAATCCAATTGGAGAAAGTAAAAGAATATATAAACAAAGCCAATATCCAAGAAATAAAAGAAACTCAAAGAGAACTCTTGAACAGACCAATATCGATGTTAGAATTAATTGAAGCGAAGAAGAAGCAGAACAACAATAAAACACCAGGCCCAGATGGTATCCCGGCAGAATTCTACAAAATCGAGAATCAGTCAATGGATGACATTCTATTACAAGTCCTGAACGAAGCGATTTTAGAAGCTAAAATTCCCAAATCATGGGTAGAGACAATTATTACACTGATACCTAAAGAAGACTCAGACCTAACTCAAACCAAAAACTACAGACCCATATCACTTCTAAACGCAGACTATAAATTATTTACATCGATCATGGCTCAGAGAATGAAGAGAATTATTGTGAATTATATCCATCCAGACCAAAATGGTTTTATTCCAAATAGGCAAATCAACAAGAACACAAGAACAATAATTAATATACTGGAATACTATGAGCAAAAATCAGATGAAAAGATGGCCTTACTCTTCCTCGACGCACAGAAAGCCTTCGACAACCTTAACTGGGGGTTTTTAATATTGCAACTAGAAAAAATGGGAACTGGCGAGAAATTTCTTAATATGATTAAAACAATATACTCAGATCAAATTGCAAAAATATGGATAAATGGAGAGACAACAGACCAATTTAAAATATCCAAAGGAGTGAGACAAGGATGTCCCCTCTCTCCTATACTATATATACTAGCGCTGGAGCCCCTATTGAACGAAATTAGGAATGACAATGAAATAAAAGGATTAAGAACAAAAAACCAGGAATATAAACTACAAGCATTCGCGGATGACGTAGTATTTATATTAGAGCAACCGAAACAATCAGGACTGAATTTATTAAGGAAGATAGAACAATATGGCGATGTAGCAGGTTTGAAAATTAATAGACAAAAAACTAAATTACTAACTAAAAATTTGACAAAGCCCCAGGAGGAAGAGCTGGAAGAGGCATTAGGAATACAAACAACAACTAAAATAAAATATTTAGGAATTTGGCTCACCAATAAAGTATCATCATTAAAAGAAGATAACTACATCAAATTGGTTAAACAGATACAGAAGGACTTAGAGGCATGGAGTAAATTAAAACTATCATTATTAGGCAAAATTGCTTCAATTAAAATGACTATTCTACCAAAAATGTTATATTTATTCAGAACAATACCGATAAATCCGGGGAAAACATATTTTAAAGACCTCGATAAAATGATATCCAAATATATATGGCAGGGGAAGAGAGCCAGGATTAAATTGAAACACCTGCAAGATACCAAAGAAAGAGGCGGCCTGGGATTACCAGATTGGCAAACCTATTACATTGCAACAGCCCTAACCTGGATCAAGGATTGGATGACACTCAAAGATAAACGAATATTAGCCCTAGAAGGATTCGATCTGTTCAAAGGTTGGCACGCATTCCTATGGGAGGAAAAGCCCAGACAGCATGAACACTTTAGGAGACACTACATTAGAGGAGCACTGGCAAAAATTTGGATTGAAATAAGAAGGAAACATTACGATAAAATTCCAAGATGGATATCAACCATGGAAGCACAAATCTACCCGAACACAATGGATATGAATAAAATGAAGACCTACGACGAATTGCTGAATACAGAGGGAGATATAAAAACAACAGAGGAATTGAGACAACAGGGCACGGACATTGATTGGTGGACGTATTTACAGATAAAATCAAGATATAAAAGTGATATGAAAAAATTTGGAATCCAAAAAGAAAGAAATGAATTAGACAAAATTATAATGCAATCAGATGACAAATTAATAACTAAAATATACAATTATTTGCTTAAATACAAACTAGAAGAAGAAGTGGTGAAGGAAAATATGATTATTTGGGCTAAAAATTTTGGATATAATATTAATCTAGAAAAATGGGAAAAAATGTGGAAAGTCAATACTAAACTGACAATGTCCGTGCCCTACAAGGAAAATACATATAAGATGTTTTACAGATGGCATCTCCCCCCTGCACGGCTGGCAAAGATGTTCCCCAACACCAATCAAAATTGCTGGAAATGTAAAACACAGAAGGGGACTTACTACCACATGTGGTGGTCATGTCCAAAAGTTAAAAAATTTTGGAAAACAATTTAAAGTCAATTAGAAGAAATCACCACCCAAAAGGTACCCCTTAGACCGGAAACATACTTATTAGGAATACTCACAAAAGATTATAAAAAAGAGACACAATACCTAATTATACACATCCTAACCGCTGCCAGAATCGCTTTTGCACAGATGTGGAAATTGGAAAATACGCCAACAGAGGAAAAAGTAATACAAAAAACAATGGAATGTGCGGAAATGGATAAACTGACCAAAGAAATTCAGGGAAAAGAAGACTCAGACTATTACCTAATTTGGCAAAAATGGTATAACTGGTTAGAAAAAAAGGACACGAATTAAGGAAATACCATCCAATTATATCTAAATACAGAAACAAAATGAAATACCGTTATATAAATATTGATATATGATGAAGTATAATATGTACAGATATATTGATATATAATTACCGAAGTATCTCCACTTCAAAGCTCAAGTCTTAGGACTTGATTTCATTGTATAGTTAGTTTATGTATAGTTTGTTTAAATGTTTGTGTTTGTCTGTGTATGTTGGACTATAATAAAAATTTATAAAAAAAAAAAAAAAAAAAGAGAAGGAAGGACTCACTGGAAGAAGAGCCTAATACTGGGAACGACTGAGGGCAAAAGAAGAAGGGGAAGGGAGAGAACGAGGTGGCTGGGATGGAGTCACTGAAGCAGTTGGCGTGAGCTTAAATGATCTCAGGGGGATGGTAGAGGACAGGAAGACCTGGAGGAAAGTTGTCCATGGGGTCACAATGGGTTGGACACAAGGGTGGTATTCACTTACCTCCGCTACCAGTTCACAAATGTGAGTGCATGAGCCACCTCCGCGCCTGCGCAGGACCTTCTGCGCAGACGCAGAGCATCAAAAACGGGACGTGATGATGTCCAGGTGGGTGGGCGGAGCCTCCCACAGCCGCAGCTACCGGTTCTCCTGAACCGGATAGAACCACCACTGGTCGGACACAACTTCACAACTAACAACAACAACATTAAACAGAATCTTGCAAATCTGAAAATGCAAACATCCTGCCACCACTCTAACTGCTTGATCCATTAGGCTTCGTTTCTTCGTCTGACCCTTAAGAGAGGGTCTCTTGTCTGATTGACTCCTAGACAGCATTTCTTCCGCTTGTCCTCCCCCACCCAGGTTGCCCTCATATACCATTCTATCTACTGTTTGATATTAAGACTGGGGCAAAGCCAATCAACAGATTTTCTTTCCTGCCCTCTCTACTCCCCTCTGCTTGGTTTGGCAGCCCTCCTAATGAAAAATGCTGGGCAATTTAAAAACCCTCCCACTGTTTTGTGACATTTCAGTCAGCCTTAACAAAGCATGGGACAACAACACAACTTTCTTTTGCTTTTAATTTGGAAATGTTTGGGGAAAACTGATCTTGAAAGACTTGGCTTCGCTTTTGTTTTAATTCCACCTTTATTATTTTAATAACTAACTAACCGCCTTCTCTTATTTTTATCAGCACAACAACCCTCTGAGCAGTGGTGGGATTCAAATAATTTAACAACCGATTCTCTGCCGTAATGACCAGCTGGGTAGGCGTGGCTCGGTGGTCATGTGACTGGGTGGGTGTGGCCAACTCAACGTCACTCACATCGATGGATGCTTTGCCTTAGCTGTTACAATGTAATAAGGGTTAACCAGAGAGGCAGTTTCTGTAAGCAGGGCAATAAAGATTAGGCTAGAAACAACACCAGAATGTTTCCTTCCTGCCTTCCTTACAGGATTAGCCCTGTAAAGTGGGAAAAAAACAAAATAAGATTTCTTCCAGCAACTGGTTCTCTGAACTGCTTAGAAAATTAATAACCGGTTCTCCCGAATAGGTGCAAACTGGCTGAATCCCACCACTGCCTCTGAGGTGAGGTGAGCTGAGAGGGAGAGTCACCCAGCCATCTTTCATGCATAACGTGGGACTAGAATTCACAGTTTCCTGGTTTCGAGCGCAATCCCTTAAACCATCATTCCAAACTGGCTCTCTGCTTTTACTCACTCATGTTCAGATTTACATAACTCCTCTGCTCACAATAGAATCCCTTATGCCACCAGGCTTGAAATTTTGGGCTTGGACAACCTTGAACTACGCCGCTTATGATATGACCTAAACATAGTACACAAACTTGTCTGCTACAATGTCCTACTTGTCAACGACTACTTTGGCTTTAACTGCAATAATACACGGGCAAACAATAGAAACAAACTCAAGGTAAACCGCTCCAAACTCGACTGCAGAAAATACGACTTCAGCAACAGGGTGGTCAATGCCTGGAATGCTTTACCCGACTCCGTTGTTACAGCCTCAAACCCCCACAGATTCAAACTCAAACTGTCTACCGTGGACCTCACCCCATTCCTAAGAGGTCCGTAAAGGGGCGTGCATAAGCACATCAGCGTGCCTACCATCCCTGTCCTACTGTTCCCATTTATTTGTACACACTTCATGTGTTCATGTCCATGTTTATGCTTACAGTATACCTCTTATCTCGTACATGTTTGACAAACTAAATAAAATAAAATAAAAGTAAAATAATACTCAGCCCCCAGTTTGGATAGTATTAAGGGGGCTTAACAGATTCATGTCAGGGAAGGCTGCTAATGGCTATGGATCATAGTTTCTATGATTTACTTTTGATTTACTTCTATAGCCTGATTTACAGCCTTAACTGTTGGGAAACAAGAGAAGATGATCTGTTCTATTTGTGAATTTTCTGAATGCTGCACTTACAGCAGGCAACACAAAACACTATATTTTTACATTATTAATATACAGTCCTATCTTACTGAATTACTCTAGGTGAGAAGCCTTCTGAATTTTACAAGCTGGTCTATATAGAATAGAATAGAATTCTTTATTGGTCCCGGACTGGGGATCGGTTCGGGGGCGTGGCCAGCCAATGTTATTACCGGTTCTCTGAACTACTACAAATTTTTACTACTGGTTCTTGCGTACTGGTGCGAACCAGTGCGAACTGAATCAGCAGCTCCTTGGGCAGTTTGAGCTTTCTGAGTTGGCGCAGAAAGAACATTCTTTGTTGAGCTTTTTTGATGACGTTTTTGATGTTAGGTATCCATTTTAAGTCTTGAGAAATGATAGAACTTAGAAACTTGAAGGACTCTACTGTTGATACTGTGTTGTCTAGTATTGTAAGAGGTGGTAGTTTAGGAAGTTTTCTTCTAAAATCTACCACTATTTCTATGGTTTTGAGTATATTTAGTTCAAGATTTTATATATCCATAAAAAAAAAAGGTCTCTAAACTTTAGTCAGCACAGCAAATCATTTCAGAAGCGCGATCTGTTTTCCACGACAACAAACCTACGGGATTGGAGACAAGGTATTATTGTTCTCATTTTTGCAAATTAGGAAATGTATTCAGAACAAGTGGCTCCCTCACACTTATTTCTGTGGTAAAACGCAAAACTCAGATTGCTAGGATACATTCCAGTTTGTAACACAGCCTTGCCTTAGATCAGGGGTCTCCAAACCTGGCAACCTTGAGACTTGTGGACTTCAAACTCCCAGAATCTCCAGCTACACCATAGCTGGAGAAT
Source organism: Pantherophis guttatus (assembly GCF_059756535.1). NCBI lineage: Eukaryota > Metazoa > Chordata > Lepidosauria > Squamata > Colubridae > Pantherophis > Pantherophis guttatus. The sequence goes on along the minus strand of NC_142075.1, from coordinate 11,525,164 downwards.
TCTGGGATTTTGAAGTCCACAAGTCTTAAAGTTGCCAAGTTTGGAGACCCCTGTGATTTCAATTTGCAGAATCATCTGTGACTACGGAGTGGATTTCTAAAGGCAGTGATACAGAAAACCTTTTTTGCCATTTTATTGTTTTGGTCTTTCAGGATGCTGGGGTGGCTTGGAATTGCCGAATCTTGCTGGGAGGTCTTGGACATAAGCAGAATTAAACTCCTGTCTTTAGCAAGAACTCTGAGCACAAACTATCAAAATGGAATAATAAGAAAAAAAGAAATCACTGCAATAGATTCCCCCCCTTGCCAAAGAAAAACAGTGAGGGGGAGTAGACAGGATCTTAACACTATCTCTGACTCAGATAAATCGTGACTAATGGATGACTTCAATGCATCTAAAAAAGAATCCAGATGGACGCATTTGAAATAGTAACCCTTTGTTCGGTAGCAGATATCTGTCTATCATAGTTTGCCGTGATGTATTTAAAAAATATTTTTTTAATTTAAAAAATGAAAACTTTTATCCCTCTCTGAATAAGTCTTTATGAGCTTACCAGTTTGTAAGGACTGTAGACTAGACAAGGAAAGTTAAGAATATTTAGAAAATGGCAATAAGGAACCAAATAAAAGTTGAAGCCAAATTAACTTCCCATGAAAGGACTTTGCTTAGCAAGATAGAGACAGAAATCTTTGCCAGAGGTTGTAGGAAGTCAGTGCTGATCCACAGAAGATTATTGAACACTGGGCCCTATCCAGGGGTGAAATCCAGCAGGTTCTGGAGAACCGGTAGCATAAATTTTGAGCAGTTCGGAGAACCGGCAGTGGAAATTTTGAGTAGTTCAGAGAACCAACAAATACCACCTCTGACTGGCCCAAGAGTGGGGTGGGAATGGAGATTTTGCAATATCCTTCTCCCAGGAGTGGGGAGGGAATGGGGATTTTGCAGTATCCTTCCCCTGGAGTGAGGTGGGAATGGAGATTTCGCAGTATCCTTCCCCTGCCATGCCTACCAAGCCACACCATGCCCACCAAGCCACGCCCACAGAATCGGTAGTAAAAAAAATTGGATTTTACCACTGGCCCTATCTAACAAAATGAAATTCAATGTAGAGAAAAGTAAATTCTTACACTTAGGCAAGAAAAACCAAACGTACATATATAGACTGGGTGGAAACCTGGCTTAATAGCAGTAACTGTGAGACGGATCTTGGAGTCTTAGTGGACAACCAGTTAAATAGCAGTGTGTGGTGGCAGCCAAAAAAGTCGATGCAATCCTAAATTCCATTAATAGAGGGATACAATAAAGATCAAGGGAGGTACTAATACCACTCTAGAAAGCCCTGGTAAGACCACACCTAGAATACTGCATCCAGTTTTGGTCACCACACTATAAAAAGGATGTTGAGACTCTAGAAAAAGTGCAGAGAAGAGCAACCAGGATGATTAGGGGACTGGAGGCTAAAACATACAATGAACGGTTGCAGGAACTGGGCATGGCTAGTCCAGTGAAGAGAAGGACCGGGGAGACATGATAGCAGTCTTCCAACATTTGAAGGGCTGCCACAGAGAGGAAGGGGGTCAAGCTATTTTCCAAAGCTCCCAACAAGAAATAATGGATGGAAACTGATCAAGGAGAAATTCAACCTGGAAATAAGGAGAAATTTTCTGACAGTGAGAGCCATGAACTGATGGAACAGAAGTTGCCTTTGGAAGTAGTGGGAGCTTCATCACTGGAAGCTTTCAAGAAGAGACTGGACTGCTATCTGTCAGAAATGGTGTAGGGCCTCCTGCTTGGGTGGGGGTTGGACTAGATGACCTACAAGGTCCCTTCCAACTCTGTTAATCTGTATGTACTTGTCTTGTTCCAATCTTGGTTAATTCCTGTGCATTGAAACAAAAACTCTTTCTGTAGTTTGAAAGACTGATATTGCTGTGGAACAAATCTGTGTTTCATGCAGTGTCCTTCTCTAATCCAGAAAACTGTTGGTTTAACAGAATTTTTCTACATTTTTTAAATTTTTTCTTTTCATTCAATTGTGTCTGATTCTCTGAGAGTGCCTGGACAAGTCTCTACAGGTTTCTTGGCAAGATTTCTCAGAAGTGGTTTTCCATTGCCTCCTTCCTAGGGCTGAGAAAAAGTGACTGGCTCAAGGTCATCTACCTGGCTTTGTATCCAAGCGAGACTAGAACTCACCGTCTCCCCCATTTCTAGCTCGATGCCTTCACACAACTTATTGGGCATGAGGGCTTGTTTGCTTTCTGACAGATGAAACATCCAAAAAGCTGGTCTGTGCGTCACAATTTTCGAATTCTAGCAACTTCTGTGTAGAAAGATCAAGTGCAAAACAGTGGATTTAAAAAGAAGATTCAGTTTTATAGAATGTTGATTTGTGGTTCGGTTTTTTTTTTCTTTTCTTCCAGAACACTTCCTTCATCACATATTTCCCTCTTAGGTAATATCAGGATGAATTCCTTGGGTTTACGTTGCTCATTTTATTTTTATGAGCTTAAATTAGATGTCTTAACCAAGGGACACGATGACCGATTTCTCTTGGAATTCAGTTTTTGGGGAATAAGGAGAAACCTTATATAGACATTAACCTGAATTAAAATTGGTTAGTCATTTAACCAAACAACAAGGAAAATAACACCCTTGTTGGAAGAGTGCTGGGAGAAGCAGATCGGGCCTGATTTTGCCAATTGTTTTAAAGGCTCAAAGACTCCATTCGCTGCTCCGTGGATGCTAAAATTATAGTTCTGATACTCAAGTTTGTTTGGTTAACCAACTGCAAGATTAACGTGGCGACTTAACTCTGCTAAGAAAACAAAACTGTTTTTCTGGTTTCACAGGGGCACGCAATCTTTAGTGGCCCATGGATAAGGGCTGTGCATGTCAGAGAAATTCCACAAGTAAGAAAATGAGGTTTATTCAGTGGCTTGCTAGTGACAGCCAAAGAGCAAGGAACAGAGAGATAATCATCTTGATCCTAACCAGACTTGAAATTTTGGCCTTAGATTTAGAACTACGCCACATTTGGTATGACCTAAGCATAGCTCATACAATCTTTTCAGGGGTGAGTTCGACTTACCTTTACTACTGATTTGCTATGGGGCCATGCGTTTATGCTTCCTTTGCTCACACGCGCTCTTCTGCTCATGTGCAGAAGCATTTTGATGATGTCGGGGTCGGTGGGTGGAGCCTCCCACCGGTTATACTACCAGTTATATACAACCGATGCGAACCGGGGACAACCCACCACTGAATCATCTGCTACAATGTCCTACCTGTCAATGACTACTTCAGCTTCAACCACAACAATTGTTGTGGTCCACCAGCAGCCTGCGGAGCTGGCAGCCGAGTCGGACAGTGAGGAGGCTGAGGAAGAACATGGGCCAGTCCTGGAGTCAGGGGAAGGCCTGGATAAGGGCTGTGCGTCGGAGGCAGAGATTGGGGCAGGGCCATCTGGGAGTGATGCACGGACTCCGGAGCCTCCAAAGGCTGACAGCAGAGAGGCAGAGGAATAGGAGGAGCCTGTTCCTAGTGCATTCATGAGAAGAGCTGCCAGAAGGCAGGAGCAGCTAAAGCAAAAAGGACGACTCGGGAATAAGGCCAAGAGATGATTGGCCCCTCCCATAAGGCTTAAAAGACCAGCAACAGCTCTTGGGCTCTTTGTCGGAAAACAACATTGATAGATTTGTTTCCTGTCTTGTTGCATTTATTTCTTGTCGGCATCTTCTGCTTCTGAACTTTTGCCAAAAAAAACCCTTTGGCAGGTTGCCTAATTAGACCAAGGTAGGAATAGTTGCATATTTGTACAAAAAAAGCACATTTGTGCATATATGCAATTTACGTTTAGCACAGGAGTCGGCAACCTTAAACACTCAAAGAGCCACAAAGGTCCTAAATGGAAGTCCCCTTTCAAGGTTGACTCAGCCTTCCATCCTTTCGAGGTAGGTAAAATGAGGACCCGGATTGTGGGGGCAATAAGCTGACTTTGTATAAAAAAAAGAACACCACTTGGGCTGGGGGGCGAAAGCCCTAGTAAGCAGGTATATACAAAAGTATGAAGGCTATTGCTTAAGGCATTGTAAGCCACCCTGAGTCCCCGGAGAAGGGCGGCATATAAATTGAACAAATAAATAAATAAATAAATAAATAAATAAATAAATAAATAAATAAATAAATAAATAATTCTGGAGCTGACCGGCAGTCTGGTTCCCCCATCATAGTCTCCTCCTAGCATGGCGTCCTTTTTCCTCTGCCAACTGGAAGTCGGTTCCTCCACCATAGAGTCTTCTCCTAGCGCAGCGTCCTTTTCCCTCTACCTTTCTATTTATTTATTTATTTATTTATTTATCATATTTATATGCCGCCCTTCTCCCATAGGACTCGGGGCAGCTCACAGGAGCCTGGTTTAGCTCAACAGACAGAAGCACTGTAATTTAACATCAGCTGTCTGCAATTAAAGTAAGATCAAATCTCACCAGGCTCAAGGTTGACTCAGCCTTCCATCCTTTCTAAGGTAGGTAAATTGAGGACCCAGTTTGTGGGGGCAATAAGCTGACTTTGTATAAATATACAAAAGTATGAAGGCTATTGCTTATCGAACTGTAAGCCGCCCTGAGTCTCCGGAGAAGGGCGGCATATAAATCAAAAAACAAAACAAAACAACAAAAAAAAACCCAAAACAAGATAAAACAACACGACAATAAAATGATATTAAAATAATCCAATTTAAAATCCCCAAGCAATTAAAACTCCCGGCAGATCAGGGAATTTGCTGAAAAAGCCATGTCTTCAGGTCGCGGCGGAAAGTGCGGAGGTCGGAGGTCAGCATATGTGTTAACGTTCACTTAACCTAAACCCCAAGTGTCAGCTCAGGAATTAAGCAAAGTATATTATGTGAATGCAACCTTTGTAAATCTGGAGCAATAGTAAGATCAAGCATGGAAAATAAGGAAATCAAACAAAGTGCTGGGATTAAGTGATACCTACTTTGATTGAATAAGGCAAGCTTGACCTGACCAAGTCCAAGGTCACTTCCTTCTAAAGAATGAAAAATACTTCCCCCTTTGCATTCTGTTGCTCAAAACACAAACGGAAATTAAGCTGATTAGAAATGATCTGGATGAGAACAGGAAATTTGGATGTCAGAAAGCCAGTGTGTACTTAGTACACTTTGTCCCAGAGGCAGGGTATCATATGCATCTGTTTTACCAACAATTCAAAAACATTGCTTTTAAGAAATGCCAGAAGTTCTCCAGGACTTATCAGATGATTCCAGACATTCAAGAAGGCTTCTTCTCATGCAAGTTTTCAAACAGACCTTTTTGGGCTCAGTTCGTATAGTCATCTTACAAATAAAGGTGGGGAAGCTTTTGAAAGTTTGGACCCCCATTTAATTAAGTTGAGTCGGGGCAACTGAACAGAGCTGAGCATTTACTGACTGATGCCCTTCCTGACACCTATGCAGAGTTCACAGTAGATATTTTCTCTTTCCAAAGAGGGAAATATCCGTTGCGGAATGGGACAACTTGCCACAGTCAACTCACTGCAGCCAACTTGCCACAGCCAACTCCCCATGGACAACTTGCTGCTGGACAACTTGCCATGGCCAATTTGTCATGGGACAACTCACTGTGGGACTATTTAATTATTTAAAATAAATACCGGCCGAAGAGGTTGTAAAAAAAAATTCCCCCCCCACCAAGCCACGCCCACAGAACTGGTAGTAACAAATTTTACATTTCACCACTGATCTGAAGGCAACCAACTGGTTTAAGAATCATTTCTGCAAAGTCCTGCTCTACATCAACTGGATCTTCTCCTTGGGTTTACTTTCAGTGGTTGAGCTCAAGTCCTAGTACTTCAAAAATCAATGGTTTTTCTATTGTCCACCTCTTCTTATTGACCATTATAAGACTGGGTCGTGTTATCGGTCTGTGGTCTGCATTACAAATGTTCCAATAATCAGCAATGTGGACATTCGTCTGTTTTTCCAAAACCAAAATAGGAACCTTGCCTGTCCCTTGTCTTGCTTTACTCAAGTTTCTTGGCGCCCTGGTCGTTTGACCAAAGGTTATGTGCCTGCATTTTCCTGATGGAATAGAATTGCATCATGGCCTTCTGTGAATACATGTCAGACATTACTCTTCTGAGTGATCCCTCCTAAACTTCAAAGCTGCCGAGAAAACAATTTAAATTTCAGCATGGCGAAGGTGTTGACCTATTGCTACTGTTTGAAGCTTTAAGGCATGCACAGTATTTTTCCAGTGGCTATTTCCTGAGAAGGATGATCCCCAACCATTCATCACTTGCTCAAAAGAGTTGCCACCTGTTGCAAGGAAAATAACCTACATATCTTAGGTCTAATGAATGGCAAAGGAGGGGATGTGCCAAAACACTGGGGCTGCATGGAAATAGAGTTAGAAGTCAGGGGGATGAGTCAGGGAGTCAGTCTTTAACTAAAGATATTGGTCAATATCATGGATTAAGTCATCTTCATCTTCCTCTCCCTGTCCTTACCACTTTCTATAGAGGGATGATTGAGAGCATCTTGTCATATTGCATTACAGTCTGGTTTGGAAGCATTACTGCTTCGGACAGGAAGCCGGTGCAGAGAGTGATGAGGACAGCAGAAAAGATTATTGGGGGTTGATTCCCTTCCATTCAGGACATAGCATATAAGCGTTGCTTGAGAAGGGTCCACAGGTGTCAGGGTTCCAAGTAATACACCCATAACAAGTAAGCCTCCAAGGCAAGTAAGTTCCTGAAAGAATAGCTTTATTGGCTATATCAGGGGTCTGCAACCCTAAATACTCAAAGAGCCATTTGGACCTGTTTCCCACAGAAAAGAAAACACCGGGAGCCACAAAACCTGGGTGGGCATGGCCAACTCGACATCACTCACTTCTACCAGTCACATGACACCCCCCCCAGCCACGCCTACCCAGCCGGTCATTTTGGGCAGAGAACCAGTTGTTAAAAAACACTGGGAACCACAAAATCCTTTTGACATCTCTCTCTCTCTCCTCCCTCCCTCTCTCCCTCTCTCTCTGTATCTCTCTATGTCTCTCTCTCTCTCCCTCTGTCTCTGTATTTCCCTGTCTCTGCCCCGGCCGCTTCTCCATCCCCCACCATCGCCCTTACCTTCTCAGGCCAGGCGAGGAGTGACTGGGAGGGGAGGGCAAGGGGTTGGGCCAGCCAGTGATGACAGGGGGCCATAGCAGAAGGCCCAAAGAGCTGCATGTGGCTCCGGAGCCACAGATTGCTGACCCCTGGACTATATCATATTGGCACCGTTATAGTGAAAACCGACTCTGAAGGTTCCCGTGGTTTTCACCTAATTAAAAAGTAAAAGTTTTCCCCCTTCCCCAAATGATCAGTCACATGGTCCAATCAAGGTTCTGTCCAGTCGCCTGGTAACTTCGCTCCTCCTTTCTCTAGCCAGGTGTTAGAATGTCCAACTGGATGGTCTGGGGCACTACATGTCCTCTTCACAATCTTGTTTTCCCATTACCTTCTCCGTGGGCTCCGTGGTATCCGAAGCAGAACATCCAGATTCGGTCACAGTTTTGTTCCATACAGTATCAACCTTGTGAGCTCTCAAGCTCCCTCTTTCCGCTATGTATTCAAGATGGACAGCAATTAACATTTATATATGTATTTATATATATGGGTGTAGGTATATACATGTGTATGTATATAGCATATCTATATGTGTGTTATGTATGTGTGTCCACAGTAAAAAAAATGACCATAAAGGTTATCTTAATCTTAATGATAAAGGGTTTAGTGCCTGAAATTCAGAACATTGGTTATTTATGCTGCAAGTGATGATAGAAAATCTCTAATTAGTTCACAAAAACAAGACCTGGAGTTATGACTGAGATGTTGCCAGTTAATCAACCAAAGAAAACCAAACCACCAAACCAACTTCATCGATATTCCACGTGGTTCCATATGTCAGAGGTAAAGGACCAGGGGTGGGCTGCTGGGGGTTCGCAGGGGTTCAGGAAAACCTCTAGCTAAGATTCTGTGCAGTTTGGAGAACCCCCAAATCCAACTCCTGGCTGGCCTCGCCTGCTCCACCCCTCCCAGGAGTCCCCACATGGCCCATTTTGGATGCAGGTAAGTGCAGGGCACACACGGAGGCTCAGGGAGGGTGAAAAATGGGTCTACCGGAAGTTCAGGAAGGCCGGAAACACCCATTCCAGCCTCCAGAGGGCCTCCGGAGCCTGGGGAGGCCGTTTTCACCCTCCTGAAGGCTCGAGGAAAGCCTCTGAAGCCTGGGAGGGCAAAAATGCTCCCCCCGTCATGATGCAGGAGGCCAGCTAGGCCACGCCCACCAAAGCCACACATACCCAGCAACCAGGCAGAGAACCCCTTGCTAAAATTTTTGAAGCCCACCCCTGTAGAGGAGGAATATCACGGATTAGGCCATGATAAAAAGCCTGGAGACTTTGTGCCTGAAATTCATGACACTCTTAAAAGATGACGCAAACAAACCAAACTCTCCCAAAATGTCCGCAAGAGAAAAAAAAGACAAATTTGTAATCTGTTAACACGCTGGGGAAAAAAAGCTAAAGAGAAATAGAAAGCAAAAGACAAAGAGAGGAAAAATTGGAACTAAATGTTGAGTTCCAAAGAACAGGAAGAGGCAAGGAATTGTACCAAAATAAGCAATGTGAAGACACTGAAGAAAACCATCAAATGGCAAGGACAAAAGACCGATTTAAGAAAAATACAGAAATCCTGCAAACTTTCTTATAATAAAGAGAATACTTATTTAGTTATCCACGTCCTGACTGCAGCTAGAATTATATTTGCACAGCATTGGAAAAGTGAAGAGATTCCTATTGAGGAGAAAGTGATTAGGAAAATATTAGAACGTGAAGAAATGAACAGATTAACATTAGCAATTAAGGAGAAAGAACAAACTCAATATTATATGATATGGGAAGTATTTTATCAAAAGAGGGAGTAAAAAGGGAAACTGAAAATAAAAGAAGAAGATTAAAGAAGAAAAGAAAATATGTTAAAACAGAGGTACAATTAGGTGACAATTGTTAGTATTAGGATAAGGAGGATAATTATGTGTAATGTTATTATTGTATTTTTACTAGAAGATACGTTAAGAGGAAAAACAAATAGGCTTATAATGTTTAACTGTTTAAAAGGTAAAGGTTCTCCTCGCACGTATGTGCTAGTCATTCCTGACTCTAGGGGGCGGTGCTCTTCTCCATTTCTAAGCCGAAGAGACAGCGCTGTCCGAAGACGTCTCCGTGGTCATGTGGCCGGAATAACTCAATGCCAAAGGTGCACAGAACGCTGTTGCCTTCCCACCAAAGGTGGTCCCTATTTTTCTACTTGCATTTTTTACGTGCTTTCGAACTGCTAGGTTGGCAGAAGCTGGGACATGTAACGGGAACTCAAAATGATATTATTTGCTGTTTTTAAAAATCGAGTGTTTTTGGTGCCCGAGGAAGAAAACGCGTGATGCCGCGGTCAGAAAAAAAGCTGCTCAGGAGCAAAAAAATTTTTTTGACTTAAATGTAAAAACCAATGCTAGGATGAGTTTCGGGGTGGAATTCCATGCTTAAAAATGATATTATTTGCTGTTTTTAAAAATCGAGTGTTTTTGGTGCCCGAGGAAGAGAAAGCGTGATGCCGCGGTCAGAAAAAAAGCTGCTCAGGAGCAAAAAAAATTTTTTGACGTAAATGTAAAAGTGGATGCTTGGATGAGTTTCGGGGTGGAATTCCATGCTTAAAAATGATATTATTTGCTGTTTTTAAACATCGAGTGTTTTTGGTGCCGGAGGAAGAAAACGCGTGATGCCGCGGTCAGAAAAAAAGCTGCTCAGGAGCAAAAAAGTTTTTTTGACTTAAATGTAAAAGTGGATGCTAGGATGAGTTTCGGGGTGGAATTCCATGCTTAAAAATGTTATTATTTGCTGTTTTTAAAAATCGAGTGTTTTCGGTGCCCGAGGAAGAAAACGCGTGATGCCGCGGTCACAAAAAAAGCTGCTCAGGAGCAAAAAATTTTTTTTGAGTTAAGTGAAAAAGCGGTTGCTAGGATGAGTTTCGGGGTGGAATTCCATGCTTAAAAATGTTATTATTTGCTGTTTTTCAAAATCGAGTGTTTTTGGTGCCCGAGGAAGAAAACGCGTGATGCCGCGGTCAGAAAAAAAGTTGCTTAGGAGCAAAAAAGTTTTTTTGACTTAAATGTAAAAGCTAATGCTAGGATGAGTTTCGGGGTGGAATTCCATGCTTAAAAATGTTATTATTTGCTGTTTTTAAAAATCGAGTGTTTTCGGTGCCCGAGGAAGAAAACGCGTGATGCCGCGGTCAGAAAAAAAGCTGCTCAGGAGCAAAAAAAATTCTTTTGACTTAAATGTAAAAGCAGATGCAAGGATGAGTTTCGGGGTGGAATTCCATGCTTAAAAATGTTATTAGTTGCTGTTTTTAAAAATCGAGTGTTTTTGGTGCCCGAGGAAGAAAACGCGTGATGCCGCGGTCAGAAAAAAAGTTGCTTAGGAGCAAAAAAATTTTTTTCACTTAAATGTAAAAGTGGATTGTATAATGAGTTTTGGGGTGGAATTCCATGCTTAAAAATGATACTATTTGCTGTTTTTAAAAATCGAGTGTTTTTGGTGCCCGAGGAAGAAAACGCGTGATGCCGCGGTCAGAAAAATAGCTGCTCAGGAGCAAAAAAATTCTTTTGACTTAAATGTAAAGCGGATGCTAGGATGAGTTTTGGGGTGGAATTCCATGCTTAAAAATGTTATTAGTTGCTGTTTTTAAAAATAGAGTGTTTTTGGTGCCCGAGGAAGAAAACGCGTGATGCCGCGGTCAGAAAAAAAGTTGCATAGGAGCAAAAAAAATTTTTTGACTTAAATGTAAAAGTGGATTGTATAATGAGTTTCGGGGTGGAATTCCATGCTTAAAAATGATATTATTTGCTGTTTTTAAAAATCGAGTGTTTTTGGTGCCCGAGGAAGAAAACGCGTGATGCCGCGGTCAGAAAAATAGCTGCTCAGGAGCAAAAAAAATTCTTTTGACTTAAATGTAAAAGCGGATGCTAGGATGAGTTTCGGGGTGGAATTCCATGCTTAAAAATGATATTATTTGCTGTTTTTAAAAATCGAGTGTTTTTGGTGCCCGAGGAAGAAAACACGTGATGCTGCGGTCAGAAAAATAGCTGCTCAGGAGCAAAAAAGTTTTTTTGACTTAAATGTAAAAGCGGATGCTAGGATTAATTTCAGGGTGGAATTCTATGCTTAAAAATGTTATTATTTGCTGTTTTTCAAAATCGAGTGTTTTTGGTGCCCGAGGAAGAAAACGCGTGATGCCGCGGTCAGAAAAAAAGCTGCTCAGGAGCAAAAAAATTTTTTGGAGTTAAGTGAAAAAGCGGTTGCTAGGATGAGTTTCGGGGTGGAATTCCATGCTTAAAAATGATATTATTTGCTGTTTTTAAAAATCGAGTGTTTTTGGTGCCCGAGGAAGAAAACGCGTGATGCTGCGGTCAGAAAAATAGCTGCTCAGGAGCAAAAAAATTCTTTTGACTTAAATGTAAAAGCGGATGCTAGGATTAATTTCAGGGTGGAATTCTATGCTTAAAAATGTTATTATTTGCTTCTTTTAAAAATCGAGTGTTTTCGGTGCCCGAGGAAGAAAACGCGTGATGCCGCAGTCAGAAAAAAAGCTGCTCAGGAGAAAAAAAATTCTTTTGACTTAAATGTAAAAACAGATGCTAGGATGAGTTTCGGGCTGGAATTCCATGCTTAAAAATGTTATTAGTTGCTGTTTTTAAAAATCGAGTGTTTTTGGTGCCCGAGGAAGAAAACGCGTGATGCCGCGGTCAGAAAAAAAGTTGCTTAGGAGCAAAAAAATTTTTTTGACTTAAATGTAAAAGTGGATTGTATAATGAGTTTCGGGGTGGAATTCCATGCTTAAAAATGATATTATTTGCTGTTTTTAAAAAGCGAGTGTTTTTGGTGCCCGAGGAAGAAAACGCGTGATGCCGCGGTCAGAAAAATAGCTGCTCAGGAGCAAAAAAAATTCTTTTGACTTAAATGTAAAAGCGGATGCTAGGATGAGTTTCGGGGTGGAATTCCATGCTTAAAAATGTTATTAGTTGCTGTTTTTAAAAATCGAGTGTTTTTGGTACCCGAGGAAGAGAACGCGTGATGCCGCGGTCAGAAAAATAGCTGCTCAGGAGCAAAAAAAATTCTTTTGACTTAAATGTAAAAGCGGATGCTAGGATGAGTTTCGGGGTGGAATTCCATGCTTAAAAATGTTATTAGTTGCTGTTTTTAAAAATCGAGTGTTTTTGGTGCCCGAGGAAGAAAACGCGTGATGCCGCGGTCAGAAAAAAAGTTGCATAGGAGCAAAAAAATTTTTTTGACTTAAATGTAAAAGTGGATTGTATAATGAGTTTTGGGGTGGAATTCCATGCTTAAAAATGATATTATTTGCTGTTTTTCAAAATCGAGTGTTTTTGGTGCCCGAGGAAGAAAACGCGTCAGAAAAATAGCTGCTCAGGAGCAAAAAAGTTTTTTTGACTTAAATGTAAAAGCGGATGCTAGGATTAATTTCAGGGTGGAATTCTATGCTTAAAAATGTTATTATTTTCTGTTTTTCAAAATCGAGTGTTTTTGGTGCCCGAGGAAGAAAACGCGTGATGCCGCGGTCAGAAAAAAAGCTGCTCAGGAGCAAAAAAATTTTTTGGAGTTAAGTGAAAAAGCGGTTGCTAGGATGAGTTTCGGGGTGGAATTCCATGCTTAAAAATGATATTATTTGCTGTTTTTAAAAATCGAGTGTTTTTGGTGCCCGAGGAAGAAAACGCGTGATGCTGCGGTCAGAAAAATAGCTGCTCAGGAGCAAAAAAATTCTTTTGACTTAAATGTAAAAGCGGATGCTAGGATTAATTTCAGGGTGGAATTCTATGCTTAAAAATGTTATTATTTGCTTCTTTTAAAAATCGAGTGTTTTCGGTGCCCGAGGAAGAAAACGCGTGATGCCGCGGTCAGAAAAAAAGCTGCTCAGGAGCAAAAAAATTTTTTGGAGTTAAGTGAAAAAGCGGTTGCTAGGATGAGTTTCGGGGTGGAATTCCATGCTTAAAAATGTTACTATTTGCTGTTTTTAAAAATCGAGTGTTTTTGGTGCCCGAGGAAGAAAACACGTGATGCCGCGGTCAGAAAAATAGCTGCTCAGGAGCAAAAAAAATTCTTTTGACTTAAATGTAAAAGCGGATGCTAGGATGAGTTTCGGGGTGGAATTCCATGCTTAAAAATGTTATTAGTTGCTGTTTTTAAAAATCGAGTGTTTTTGGTGCCCGAGGAAGAAAACGCGTGATGCCGCGGTCAGAAAAAAAGTTGCTTAGGAGCAAAAAAATATTTTTGACTTAAATGTAAAAGTGGATTGTATAATGAGTTTCGGGGTGGAATTCCATGCTTAAAAATGATATTATTTGCTGTTTTTAAAAATCGAGTGTTTTTGGTGCCCGAGGAAGAAAACGCGTGATGCCGCGGTCAGAAAAATAGCTGCTCAGGAGCAAAAAAAATTCTTTTGACTTAAATGTAAAAGCGGATGCTAGGATGAGTTTTGGGGTGGAATTCCATGCTTAAAAATGTTATTAGTTGCTGTTTTTAAAAATCGAGTGTTTTTGGTACCCGAGGAAGAGAACGCGTGATGCCGCGGTCAGAAAAATAGCTGCTCAGGAGCAAAAAAAATTCTTTTGACTTAAATGTAAAAGCAGATGCTAGGATGAGTTTCGGGGTGGAATTCCATGCTAAAAAATGTTATTAGTTGCTGTTTTTAAAAATCGAGTGTTTTTGGTGCCCGAGGAAGAGAAAGCGTGATGCCGCGGTCAGAAAAAAAGCTGCTCAGGAGCAAAAAAATTTTTTTGACGTAAATGTAAAAACCGATGCTAGGATGAGTTTCAGGGTGGAATTCCATGCTTAAAAATGTTATATAATAATAATTTTACATCCGCGGTCAGAAAAAAAGCTGCTCAGGAGCAAAAAATTTTTTTTGAGTTAAATGTAAAAGTGGATGCTAGGATGAGTTTTGGGGTGGAATTCCATGCTTAAAAATGTTATTATTTGCTGCTTTGAAAACACGAGTGTTTTTGGTGCCCGAGGAAGAAAACGCGTGATGCCGCGGTCAGAAAAAAAGCTGCTCAGGAGCAAAAAAATTTTTTTGACTTAAATGTAAAAGTGGATGCTAGGATGAGTTTCGGGGTGGAATTCCATGCTTAAAAATGTTATTATTTGCTGTTTTTAAAAATCGAGTGTTTTTGGTGCCCGAGGAAGAAAACGCGTGATGCCGCGGTCAGAAAAAAAGTTGCTTAGGAGCAAAAAAGTTTTTTTGACTTAAATGTAAAAGCGGATGCTAGGATTAATTTTGAGGTGGAATTCCATGCTTAAAAATGTTATTATTTGCTGCTTTTAAAACACGAGTGTTTTCGGTGCCCGAGGAAGAAAACGCGTGATGCCGCGGTCACAAAAAAAGCTGCTCAGGAGCAAAAAATTTTTTTGGAGTTAAGTGAAAAAGCGGTTGCTAGGATGAGTTTCGGGGTGGAATTCCATGCTTAAAAATGATATTATTTGCTGTTTTTCAAAATCGAGTGTTTTTGGTGCCCGAGGAAGAAAACGCGTGATGCCGCGGTCAGAAAAAAAGCTGCTCAGGAGCAAAAAAAATTTTTTTGAGTTAAATGTAAAAGTGGATGCTAGGATGAGTTTCGAGGTGGAATTCCATGCTTAAAAATGATATTATTTGCTGTTTTGAAAAATCGAGTGTTTTTGGTGCCCGAGGAAGAAAACGCGTGATGCCGCGGTCAGAAAAAAAGCTGCTCAGGAGCAAAAAAATTTTTTTTGAGTTAAATGCAAAAGTGGATGCTAGGATGAGTTTCGGGGTGGAATTCCATGCTTAAAAATGTTATTATTTGCTGTTTTTAAAAATCGAGTGTTTTTGGTGCCCAAGGAAGAAAACGCGTGATGCCGCGGTCAGAAAAAAAGTTGCTTAGGAGCAAAAAATTTTTTTTGACTTAAATCTAAAAGCGGATGCTAGGATGAGTTTCGGGGAGGAATTCCATGCTTAAAAATGTTATTATTTGCTGTTTTTAAAAATCGAGTGTTTCTGGTGCCTGAGGAAGAAAACGCGTGATGCCGCGGTCAGAAAAAAAGTTGCTTAGGAGCAAAAAATTTTTTTTGACTTAAATGTAAAAGCGGATGCTAGGATTAATTTCAGTGTGGAATTCTATGCTTAAAAATGTTATTATTTGCTGTTTTTCAAAATCAAGTGTTTTTGGTGCCCGAGGAAGAAAACGCGTGATGCCGCGGTCAGAAAAAAAGCTGCTCAGGAGCAAAAAAGTTTTTTTGACTTAAATGTAAAAGCTAATGCTAGGATGAGTTTCGGGGTGGAATTCCATGCTTAAAAATGTTATTAGTTGCTGTTTTTAAAAATCGAATGTTTTTGGTGCCCGAGGAAGAGAAAGCATGATGCCGCGGTCAGAAAAATAGCTGCTCAGGAGCAAAAAAAATTCTTTTGACGTAAATGTAAAAACCGATGCTAGGATGAGTTTCAGGGTGGAATTCCATGCTTAAAAACGTTATATAATAATAATTTTACATCCGCGGTCAGAAAAAAAGCTGCTCAGGATCAAAAAAAATTTTTTGAGTTAAATGTAAAAGTGGATGCTAGGATTAGTTTCGGGGTGGAATTCCATGCTTAAAAATGTTATTATTTGCTGTTTTTAAAAATCGAGTGTTTTTGGTGCCCGAGGAAGAAAACGCGTGATGCCGCGGTCAGAAAAATAGCTGCTCAGGAGCAAAAAAATTCTTTTGACTTAAATGTAAAAGCAGATGCTAGGATGAGTTTCGGGGTGGAATTCCATGCTTAAAAATGTTATTATTTGCTGTTTTTAAAAATCGAGTGTTTTTGGTGCCCGAGGAAGAAAACGCGTGATGCCGCGGTCAGAAAAATAGCTGCTCAGGAGCAAAAAAATTCTTTTGACTTAAATGTAAAAGTGGATGCTAGGATGAGTTTCGGGGTGGAATTCCATGCTTAAAAATGATATTATTTGCTGTTTTTAAAAATCGAGAGTTTTTGGTGCCCAAGGAAAAAAACGCGTGATGCCACGGTCAGAAAAAAAGTTGCTCACGAGCAAAAAAGTTTTTTTGACTTAAATGTAAAAGCGGATGCTAGGATGAGTTTCGGGGTGGAATTCCATGCTTAAAAATGTTATTATTTGCTGTTTTTAAAAATCGAGTGTTTTTGGTGCCCGAGGAAGAAAACGCGTGATGCCGCGGTCACAAAAAAAGCTGCTCAGGAGCAAAAAAATTTTTTTTGAGTTAAATGTAAAAGCGGATGCTAGGATGAGTTTCGGGGTGGAATTCCATGCTTAAAAATGTTATTATTTGCTGTTTTTAAAAATCGAGTGTTTTTGGTGCCCGAGGAAGAAAACGCGTGATGCCGCGGTCAGAAAAAAAGTTGCTCAGGAGCAAAAAAATTATTTTGACTTAAATGTAAAAGCAGATGCTAGGATGAGTTTCGGGGTGGAATTCCATGCTTAAAAATGTTATTATTTGCTGTTTTTAAAAATCGAGTGTTTTTGGTGCCCGAGGAAGAAAACGCGTGATGCCGCGGTCAGAAAAATAGCTGCTCAGGAGCAAAAAAATTCTTTTGACTTAAATGTAAAAGCAGATGCTAGGATGAGTTTCGGGGTGGAATTCCATGCTTAAAAATGTTATTATTTGCTGTTTTTAAAAATCGAGTGTTTTTGGTGCCCGAGGAAGAAAACGCGTGATGCCGCGGTCAGAAAAATAGCTGCTCAGGAGCAAAAAAATTCTTTTGACTTAAATGTAAAAGTGGATTGTATAATGAGTTTCGGGGTGGAATTCCATGCTTAAAAATGATATTATTTGCTGTTTTTAAAAATCGAGTGTTTTAGGTGCCCGAGGAAGAAAACGCGTGATGCCGCGGTCAGAAAAAAAGCTGCTCAGGAGCAAAAAATTTTTTTTTGAGTTAAATGTAAAAGTGGATCCTAGGATGAGTTTCGGGGTGGAATTCCATGCTTAAAAATGTTATTATTTGCTGTTTTTAAAAATCGAGTGTTTTTGGTGCCCGAGGAAGAAAACGCATGATGCTGCGGTCAGAAAAAAAGTTGCTTAGGAGCAAAAATTTTTTTTTGACTTAAATGTAAAAGTGGATTGTATAATGAGTTTCGGGGTGGAATTCCATGCTTAAAAATGTTATTATTTGCTGTTTTTAAAAATCGAGTGTTTTTGGTGCCCGAGGAAGAAAACGCGTGATGCCGCGGTCACAAAAAAAGCTGCTCAGGAGCAAAAAAATTTTTTTTGAGTTAAATGTAAAAGCGGATGCTAGGATGAGTTTCGGGGTGGAATTCCATGCTTAAAAATGTTATTATTTGCTGTTTTTAAAAATCGAGTGTTTTTGGTTCCCCAGGAAGAAAACGCGTGATGCCGCGGTCAGAAAAAAACTTGCTCAAGAGCAAAAAAATTATTTTGACTTAAATGTAAAAGCAGATGCTAGGATGAGTTTCGGGGTGGAATTCCATGCTTAAAAATGTTATTATTTGCTGTTTTTAAAAATCGAGTGTTTTTGGTGCCCGAGGAAGAAAACGCGTGATGCCGCGGTCAGAAAAATAGCTGCTCAGGAGCAAAAAAATTCTTTTTACTTAAATTTAAAAGCAGATGCTAGGATGAGTTTCGGGGTGGAATTCCATGCTTAAAAATGTTATTATTTGCTGTTTTTAAAAATCGAGTGTTTTTGGTGCCCGAGGAAGAAAACGCGTGATGCCGCGGTCAGAAAAATAGCTGCTCAGGAGCAAAAAAATTCTTTTGACTTAAATGTAAAAGTGGATGCTAGGATGAGTTTCGGGGTGGAATTCCATGCTTAAAAATGTTATTAGTTGCTGTTTTTAAAAATCGAGTGTTTTTGGTGCCCGAGGAAGAAAACGCGTGATGCCGCGGTCAGAAAAAAAGCTGCTCAGGAGCAAAAAAATTCTTTTGACTTAAATGTAAAAGTGGATGCTAGGATGAGTTTTGGGGTGGAATTCCATGCTTAAAAATGTTATTATTTGCTGTTTTTAAAAATCGAGTGTTTTTGGTGCCCGAGGAAGAAAACGCGTGATGCCGCGGTCAGAAAAAAAGCTGCTCAGGAGCAAAAAAAATTTTTTTGAGTTAAATGTAAAAGTGGATCCTAGGATGAGTTTCGGGGTGGAATTCCATGCTTAAAAATGTTATTATTTGCTGTTTTTAAAAATCGAGTGTTTTTGGTGCCCGAGGAAGAAAACGCGTGATGCCGCGGTCAGAAAAAAAGTTGCTTAGGAGCAAAAATTTTTTTTTGACTTAAATGTAAAAGTGGATTGTATAATGAATTTCGGGGTGGAATTCCATGCTTAAAAATGTTATTATTTGCTGTTTTTAAAAATCGACTGTTTTTGGTGCCCGAGTAAGAAAACGCGTGATGCCGCGGTCAGAAAAATAGCTGCTCAGGAGCAAAAAAATTCTTTTGACTTAAATGTAAAAGCAGATGCTAGGATGAGTTTCGGGGTGGAATTCCATGCTTAAAAATGTTATTATTTGCTGTTTTTTTAAAATCGAGTGTTTTTGGTGCCCGAGGAAGAAAACGCGTGATGCCGCGGTCAGAAAAATAGCTGCTCAGGAGCAAAAAAATTCTTTTGACTTAAATGTAAAAGTGGATGCTAGGATGAGTTTCGGGGTGGAATTCCATGCTTAAAAATGTTATTAGTTGCTATTTTTAAAAATCGAGTGTTTTTGGTGCCCAAGGAAAAAAACGCGTGATGCCGCGGTCAGAAAAAAAGTTGCTCAGGAGCAAAAAAGTTTTTTTGACTTAAATGTAAAAGCGGATGCTAGGATGAGTTTCGGGGTGGAATTCCATGCTTAAAAATGTTATTATTTGCTGTTTTTAAAAATCGAGTGTTTTTGGTGCCCAAGGAAAAAAACGCGTGATGCCGCGGTCAGAAAAATAGCTGCTCAGGAGCAAAAAAATTCTTTTGACTTAAATGTAAAAGTGGATGCTAGGATGAGTTTCGGGGTGGAATTCCATGCTTAAAAATGTTATTATTTGCTGTTTTTAAAAATCGAGTGTTTTGGGTACCCGAGGAAGAAAACGCGTGATGTCGCGGTCACAAAAAAAGCTGCTCAGGAGCAAAAAAATTTTTTTTGAGTTAAATGTAAAAGCGGATGCTAGGATGAGTTTCGGGGTGGAATTCCATGCTTAAAAATGTTATTATTTGCTGTTTTTAAAAATCGAGTGTTTTTGGTGCCCAAGGAAGAAAACGCGTGATGCCGCGGTCAGAAAAAAAGTTGCTCAGGAGCAAAAAAATTATTTTGACTTAAATCTAAAAGCGGATGCTAGGATGAGTTTCGGGGTGGAATTCCATGCTTAAAAATGTTATTATTTGCTGTTTTGAAAAATCGAGTGTTTTTGGTGCCTGAGGAAGAAAACGCGTGATGCCGCGGTCAGAAAAAAAGTTGCTTAGGAGCAAAAAATTTTTTTTGACTTAAATGTAAAAGCGGATGCTAGGATTAATTTCAGTGTGGAATTCTATGCTTAAAAATGTTATTATTTGCTGTTTTTCAAAATCAAGTGTTTTTGGTGCCCGAGGAAGAAAACGCGTGATGCCGCGGTCAGAAAAAAAGCTGCTCAGGAGCAAAAAAGTTTTTTTGACTTAAATGTAAAAGCTAATGCTAGGATGAGTTTCGGGGTGGAATTCCATGCTTAAAAATGTTATTAGTTGCTGTTTTTAAAAATCGAATGTTTTTGGTGCCCGAGGAAGAGAAAGCATGATGCCGCGGTCAGAAAAATAGCTGCTCAGGAGCAAAAAAAATTCTTTTGACGTAAATGTAAAAACCGATGCTAGGATGAGTTTCAGGGTGGAATTCCATGCTTAAAAACGTTATATAATAATAATTTTACATCCGCGGTCAGAAAAAAAGCTGCTCAGGAGCAAAAAAAATTTTTTGAGTTAAATGTAAAAGTGGATGCTAGGATTAGTTTCGGGGTGGAATTCCATGCTTAAAAATGTTATTATTTGCTGTTTTTAAAAATCGAGTGTTTTTGGTGCCCGAGGAAGAAAACGCGTGATGCCGCGGTCAGAAAAATAGCTGCTCAGGAGCAAAAAAATTCTTTTGACTTAAATGTAAAAGCAGATGCTAGGATGAGTTTCGGGGTGGAATTCCATGCTTAAAAATGTTATTATTTGCTGTTTTTAAAAATCGAGTGTTTTTGGTGCCCGAGGAAGAAAACGCGTGATGCCGCGGTCAGAAAAATAGCTGCTCAGGAGCAAAAAAATTCTTTTGACTTAAATGTAAAAGTGGATGCTAGGATGAGTTTCGGGGTGGAATTCCATGCTTAAAAATGATATTATTTGCTGTTTTTAAAAATCGAGAGTTTTTGGTGCCCAAGGAAAAAAACGCGTGATGCCACGGTCAGAAAAAAAGTTGCTCACGAGCAAAAAAGTTTTTTTGACTTAAATGTAAAAGCGGATGCTAGGATGAGTTTCGGGGTGGAATTCCATGCTTAAAAATGTTATTATTTGCTGTTTTTAAAAATCGAGTGTTTTTGGTGCCCGAGGAAGAAAACGCGTGATGCCGCGGTCACAAAAAAAGCTGCTCAGGAGCAAAAAATTTTTTTTTGAGTTAAATGTAAAAGCGGATGCTAGGATGAGTTTCGGGGTGGAATTCCATGCTTAAAAATGTTATTATTTGCTGTTTTTAAAAATCGAGTGTTTTTGGTGCCCGAGGAAGAAAACGCGTGATGCCGCGGTCAGAAAAAAAGTTGCTCAGGAGCAAAAAAATTATTTTGACTTAAATGTAAAAGCAGATGCTAGGATGAGTTTCGGGGTGGAATTCCATGCTTAAAAATGTTATTATTTGCTGTTTTTAAAAATCGAGTGTTTTTGGTGCCCGAGGAAGAAAACGCGTGATGCCGCGGTCAGAAAAATAGCTGCTCAGGAGCAAAAAAATTCTTTTGACTTAAATGTAAAAGCAGATGCTAGGATGAGTTTCGGGGTGGAATTCCATGCTTAAAAATGTTATTATTTGCTGTTTTTAAAAATCGAGTGTTTTTGGTGCCCGAGGAAGAAAACGCGTGATGCCGCGGTCAGAAAAATAGCTGCTCAGGAGCAAAAAAATTCTTTTGACTTAAATCTAAAAGTGGATTGTATAATGAGTTTCGGGGTGGAATTCCATGCTTAAAAATGATATTATTTGCTGTTTTTAAAAATCGAGTGTTTTAGGTGCCCGAGGAAGAAAACGCGTGATGCCGCGGTCAGAAAAAAAGCTGCTCAGGAGCAAAAAAATTCTTTTGACTTAAATGTAAAAGCGGATGCTAGGATGAGTTTCGGGGTGGAATTCCATGCTTAAAAATGTTATTATTTGCTGTTTTTAAAAATCGAGTGTTTTTGGTGCCCGAGGAAGAAAACGCGTGATGCCGCGGTCAGAAAAAAAGCTGCTCAGGAGCAAAAAATTTTTTTTTGAGTTAAATGTAAAAGTGGATCCTAGGATGAGTTTCGGGGTGGAATTCCATGCTTAAAAATGTTATTATTTGCTGTTTTTAAAAATCGAGTGTTTTTGGTGCCCGAGGAAGAAAACGCGTGATGCCGCGGTCAGAAAAAAAGTTGCTTAGGAGCAAAAAATTTTTTTTGACTTAAATGTAAAAGTGGATTGTATAATGAGTTTCGGGGTGGAATTCCATGCTTAAAAATGTTATTATTTGCTGTTTTTAAAAATCGAGTGTTTTTGGTGCCCGAGGAAGAAAACGCGTGATGCCGCGGTCACAAAAAAAGCTGCTCAGGAGCAAAAAAATTTTTTTTGAGTTAAATGTAAAAGCGGATGCTAGGATGAGTTTCGGGGTGGAATTCCATGCTTAAAAATGTTATTATTTGCTGTTTTTAAAAATCGAGTGTTTTTGGTTCCCCAGGAAGAAAACGCGTGATGCCGCGGTCAGAAAAAAACTTGCTCAAGAGCAAAAAAATTATTTTGACTTAAATGTAAAAGCAGATGCTAGGATGAGTTTCGGGGTGGAATTCCATGCTTAAAAATGTTATTATTTGCTGTTTTTAAAAATCGAGTGTTTTTGGTGCCCGAGGAAGAAAACGCGTGATGCCGCGGTCAGAAAAATAGCTGCTCAGGAGCAAAAAAATTCTTTTTACTTAAATTTAAAAGCAGATGCTAGGATGAGTTTCGGGGTGGAATTCCATGCTTAAAAATGTTATTATTTGCTGTTTTTAAAAATCGAGTGTTTTTGGTGCCCGAGGAAGAAAACGCGTGATGCCGCAGTCAGAAAAATAGCTGCTCAGGAGCAAAAAAATTCTTTTGACTTAAATGTAAAAGTGGATGCTAGGATGAGTTTCGGGGTGGAATTCCATGCTTAAAAATGTTATTAGTTGCTGTTTTTAAAAATCGAGTGTTTTTGGTGCCCGAGGAAGAAAACGCGTGATGCCGCGGTCAGAAAAATAGCTGCTCAGGAGCAAAAAAATTCTTTTGACTTAAATGTAAAAGTGGATGCTAGGATGAGTTTCGGGGTGGAATTCCATGCTTAAAAATGTTATTAGTTGCTATTTTTAAAAATCGAGTGTTTTTGGTGCCCAAGGAAAAAAACGCGTGATGCCGCGGTCAGAAAAAAAGTTGCTCAGGAGCAAAAAAGTTTTTTTGACTTAAATGTAAAAGCGGATGCTAGGATGAGTTTCGGGGTGGAATTCCATGCTTAAAAATGTTATTATTTGCTGTTTTTAAAAATCGAGTGTTTTTGGTGCCCAAGGAAAAAAACGCGTGATGCCGCGGTCAGAAAAATAGCTGCTCAGGAGCAAAAAAATTCTTTTGACTTAAATGTAAAAGTGGATGCTAGGATGAGTTTCGGGGTGGAATTCCATGCTTAAAAATGTTATTATTTGCTGTTTTTAAAAATCGAGTGTTTTGGGTGCCCGAGGAAGAAAACGCGTGATGTCGCGGTCACAAAAAAAGCTGCTCAGGAGCAAAAAAATTTTTTTTGAGTTAAATGTAAAAGCGGATGCTAGGATGAGTTTCGGGGTGGAATTCCATGCTTAAAAATGTTATTATTTGCTGTTTTTAAAAATCGAGTGTTTTTGGTGCCCGAGGAAGAAAACGCGTGATGCCGCGGTCAGAAAAAAAGTTGCTCAGGAGCAAAAAAATTATTTTGACTTAAATGTAAAAGCAGATGCTAGGATGAGTTTCGGGGTGGAATTCCATGCTTAAAAATGTTATTATTTGCTGTTTTTAAAAATCGAGTGTTTTTGGTGCCCGAGGAAGAAAACGCGTGATGCCGCGGTCAGAAAAATAGCTGCTCAGGAGCAAAAAAATTCTTTTGACTTAAATGTAAAAGCAGATGCTAGGATGAGTTTCGGGGTGGAATTCCATGCTTTAAAATGTTATTATTTGCTGTTTTTAAAAATCGAGTGTTTTTGGTGCCCGAGGAAGAAAACGCGTGATGCCGCGGTCAGAAAAATAGCTGCTCAGGAGCAAAAAAATTCTTTTGACTTAAATGTAAAAGTGGATTGTATAATGAGTTTCGGGGTGGAATTCCATGCTTAAAAATGTTATTATTTGCTGTTTTTAAAAATCGAGTGTTTTTGGTGCCCGAGGAAGAAAACGCGTGATGCCGCGGTCAGAAAAATAGCTGCTCAGGAGCAAAAAAATTCTTTTGACTTAAATGTAAAAGTGGATTGTATAATGAGTTTCGGGGTGGAATTCCATGCTTAAAAATGATATTATTTGCTGTTTTTAAAAATCGAGTGTTTTTGGTGCCCGAGGAAGAAAACGCGTGATGCCGCGGTCAGAAAAAAAGCTGCTCAGGAGCAAAAAAATTCTTTTGACTTAAATGTAAAAGTGGATGCTAGGATGAGTTTCGGGGTGGAATTCCATGCTTAAAAATGTTATTATTTGCTGTTTTTAAAAATCGAGTGTTTTTGGTGCCCGAGGAAGAAAACGCGTGATGCCGCGGTCAGAAAAAAAGCTGCTCAGGAGCAAAAAAATTTTTTTTGAGTTAAATGTAAAAGTGGATCCTAGGATGAGTTTCGGGGTGGAATTCCATGCTTAAAAATGTTATTATTTGCTGTTTTTAAAAATCGAGTGTTTTTGGTGCCCGAGGAAGAAAACGCGTGATGCCGCGGTCAGAAAAAAAGTTGCTTAGGAGCAAAAAATTTTTTTTGACTTAAATGTAAAAGTGGATTGTATAATGAATTTCGGGGTGGAATTCCATGCTTAAAAATGTTATTATTTGCTGTTTTTAAAAATCGACTGTTTTTGGTGCCCGAGGAAGAAAACGCGTGATGCCGCGGTCAGAAAAATAGCTGCTCAGGAGCAAAAAAATTCTTTTGACTTAAATGTAAAAGTGGATGCTAGGATGAGTTTCGGGGTGGAATTCCATGCTTAAAAATGTTATTAGTTGCTGTTTTTAAAAATCGAGTGTTTTTGGTGCCCAAGGAAAAAAACGCGTGATGCCGCGGTCAGAAAAAAAGTTGCTCAGGAGCAAAAAAGTTTTTTTGACTTAAATGTAAAAGCGGATGCTAGGATGAGTTTCGGGGTGGAATTCCATGCTTAAAAATGTTATTATTTGCTGTTTTTAAAAATCGAGTGTTTTGGGTGCCCGAGGAAGAAAACGCGTGATGCCGCGGTCACAAAAAAAGCTGCTCAGGAGCAAAAAAATTTTTTTTGAGTTAAATGTAAAAGCGGATGCTAGGATGAGTTTCGGGGTGGAATTCCATGCTTAAAAATGTTATTATTTGCTGTTTTTAAAAATCGAGTGTTTTTGGTGCCCGAGGAAGAAAACGCGTGATGCCGCGGTCAGAAAAAAAGTTGCTCAGGAGCAAAAAAATTATTTTGACTTAAATGTAAAAGCAGATGCTAGGATGAGTTTCGGGGTGGAATTCCATGCTTAAAAATGTTATTATTTGCTGTTTTTAAAAATCGAGTGTTTTTGGTGCCCGAGGAAGAAAACGCGTGATGCCGCGGTCAGAAAAATAGCTGCTCAGGAGCAAAAAAATTCTTTTGACTTAAATGTAAAAGCAGATGCTAGGATGAGTTTCGGGGTGGAATTCCATGCTTTAAAATGTTATTATTTGCTGTTTTTAAAAATCGAGTGTTTTTGGTGCCCGAGGAAGAAAACGCGTGATGCCGCGGTCAGAAAAATAGCTGCTCAGGAGCAAAAAAATTCTTTTGACTTAAATGTAAAAGTGGATTGTATAATGAGTTTCGGGGTGGAATTCCATGCTTAAAAATGTTATTATTTGCTGTTTTTAAAAATCGAGTGTTTTTGGTGCCCGAGGAAGAAAACGCGTGATGCCGCGGTCAGAAAAATAGCTGCTCAGGAGCAAAAAAATTCTTTTGACTTAAATGTAAAAGCAGATGCTAGGATGAGTTTCGGGGTGGAATTCCATGCTTGAAAATGTTATTATTTGCTGTTTTTAAAAATCGAGTGTTTTTGGTGCCCGAGGAAGAAAACGCGTGATGCCGCGGTCAGAAAAATAGCTGCTCAGGAGCAAAAAAATTCTTTTGACTTAAATGTAAAAGTGGATTGTATAATGAGTTTCGGGGTGGAATTCCATGCTTAAAAATGATATTATTTGCTGTTTTTAAAAATCGAGTGTTTTTGGTGCCCGAGGAAGAAAACGCGTGATGCCGCGGTCAGAAAAAAAGCTGCTCAGGAGCAAAAAAAAATTTTTTGAGTTAAATGTAAAAGTGGATCCTAGGATGAGTTTCAGGGTGGAATTCCATGCTTAAAAATGTTATTATTTGCTGTTTTTAAAAATCGAGTGTTTTTGGTGCCCGAGGAAGAAAACGCGTGATGCCGCGGTCAGAAAAAAAGTTGCTTAGGAGCAAAAAATTTTTTTGGACTTAAATGTAAAAGTGGATTGTATAATGAATTTTGGGGTGGAATTCCATTCTTAAAAATGTTATTATTTGCTGTTTTTAAAAATCGAGTGTTTTTGGTGCCCGAGGAAGAAAACGCGTGATGCCGCGGTCAGAAAAATAGCTGCTCAGGAGCAAAAAAATTCTTTTGACTTAAATGTAAAAGCGGATGCTAGGATGAGTTTCGGGGTGGAATTCTATGCTTAAAAATGATATTATTTGCTGTTTTTAAAAATCGAGTGTTTTTGGTGCCCGAGGAAGAAAACGCGTGATGCCGCGGTCAGAAAAAAAGCTGCTCAGGAGCAAAAAAATTTTTTTTGAGTTAAATGTAAAAGCAGATGCTAGGATGAGTTTCGGGGTGGAATTCCATGCTTAAAAATGTTATTATTTGCTGTTTTTAAAAATCGAGTGTTTTTGGTGCCCGAGGAAGAAAACGCGTGATGCCGCGGTCAGAAAAAAAGCTGCTCAGGAGCAAAAAAATTTTTTTTGAGTTAAATGTAAAAGTGGATCCTAGGATGATTTTCAGGGTGGAATTCTATGCTTAAAAATGATATTATTTGCTGTTTTTAAAAATCGAGTGTTTTTGGTGCCCGAGGAAGAAAACGCGTGATGCCGCGGTCAGAAAAAAAGCTGCTCAGGAGCAAAAAAATTCTTTTGACTTAAATGTAAAAGTGGATGCTAGGATGAGTTTCGGGGTGGAATTCCATGCTTAAAAATGTTATTATTTGCTGTTTTTAAAAATCGAGTGTTTTTGGTGCCCGAGGAAGAAAACGCGTGATGCCGCGGTCAGAAAAAAAGCTGCTCAGGAGCAAAAAAATTTTTTTTGAGTTAAATGTAAAAGTGGATCCTAGGATGAGTTTCGGGGTGGAATTCCATGCTTAAAAATGTTATTATTTGCTGTTTTTAAAAATCGAGTGTTTTTGGTGCCCGAGGAAGAAAACGCGTGATGCCGCGGTCAGAAAAAAAGTTGCTTAGGAGCAAAAAAATTATTTTGACTTAAATGTAAAAGTGGATTGTATAATGAATTTCGGGGTGGAATTCCATGCTTAAAAATGTTATTATTTGCTGTTTTTAAAAATCGAGTGTTTTTGGTGCCCGAGGAAGAAAACGCGTGATGCCGCGGTCAGAAAAATAGCTGCTCAGGAGCAAAAAAATTCTTTTGACTTAAATGTAAAAGTGGATGCTAGGATGAGTTTCAGGGTGGAATTCCATGCTTAAAAATGTTATTAGTTGCTGTTTTTAAAAATCGAGTGTTTTTGGTGCCCAAGGAAAAAAACGCGTGATGCCGCGGTCAGAAAAAAAGTTGCTCAGGAGCAAAAAAGTTTTTTTGACTTAAATGTAAAAGCGGATGCTAGGATGAGTTTCGGGGTGGAATTCCATGCTTAAAAATGTTATTATTTGCTGTTTTTAAAAATCGAGTGTTTTGGGTGCCCGAGGAAGAAAACGCGTGATGCCGCGGTCAGAAAAATAGCTGCTCAGGAGCAAAAAAATTCTTTTGACTTAAATGTAAAAGCAGATGCTAGGATGAGTTTCGGGGTGGAATTCCATGCTTAAAAATGTTATTATTTGCTGTTTTTAAAAATCGAGTGTTTTTGGTGCCCGAGGAAGAAAACGCGTGATGCCGCGGTCAGAAAAATAGCTGCTCAGGAGCAAAAAAATTCTTTTGACTTAAATGTAAAAGTGGATTGTATAATGAGTTTCGGGGTGGAATTCCATGCTTAAAAATGATATTATTTGCTGTTTTTAAAAATCGAGTGTTTTTGGTGCCCGAGGAAGAAAACGCGTGATGCCGCGGTCAGAAATATAGCTGCTCAGGAGCAAAAAAATTCTTTTGACTTAAATGTAAAAGCAGATGCTAGGATGAGTTTCGGGGTGGAATTCCATGCTTAAAAATGTTATTATTTGCTGTTTTTAAAAATCGAGTGTTTTTGGTGCCCGAGGAAGAAAACGCGTGATGCCGCGGTCAGAAAAATAGCTGCTCAGGAGCAAAAAAATTCTTTTGACTTAAATGTAAAAGTGGATGCTAGGATGAGTTTCGGGGTGGAATTCCATGCTTAAAAATGTTATTAGTTGCTGTTTTTAAAAATCGAGTGTTTTTGGTGCCCAAGGAAAAAAACGCGTGATACCACGGTCAGAAAAAAAGTTGCTTAGGAGCAAAAATTTTTTTTTGACTTAAATGTAAAAGTGGATTGTATAATGAATTTCGGGGTGGAATTCCATGCTTAAAAATGTTATTATTTGCTGTTTTTAAAAATCGACTGTTTTTGGTGCCCGAGGAAGAAAACGCGTGATGCCGCGGTCAGAAAAATAGCTGCTCAGGAGCAAAAAAATTCTTTTGACTTAAATGTAAAAGCAGATGCTAGGATGAGTTTCGGGGTGGAATTCCATGCTTAAAAATGTTATTATTTGCTGTTTTTAAAAATCGAGTGTTTTTGGTGCCCGAGGAAGAAAACGCGTGATGCCGCGGTCAGAAAAAAAGCTGCTCAGGAGCAAAAAAATTCTTTTGACTTAAATGTAAAAGTGGATGCTAGGATGAGTTTCGGGGTGGAATTCCATGCTTAAAAATGTTATTAGTTGCTGTTTTTAAAAATCGAGTGTTTTTGGTGCCCAAGGAAGAAAACGCGTGATGCCGCGGTCAGAAAAAAAGTTGCTTAGGAGCAAAAATTTTTTTTTGACTTAAATGTAAAAGTGGATTGTATAATGAATTTCGGGGTGGAATTCCATGCTTAAAAATGTTATTATTTGCTGTTTTTAAAAATCGAGTGTTTTTGGTGCCCGAGGAAGAAAACGCGTGATGCCGCGGTCAGAAAAAAAGTTGCTCAGGAGCAAAAAAATTCTTTTGACTTAAATGTAAAAGCAGATGCTAGGATGAGTTTCGGGGTGGAATTCCATGCTTAAAAATGTTATTATTTGCTGTTTTTAAAAATCGAGTGTTTTTGGTGCCCGAGGAAGAAAACGCGTGATGCCGCGGTCAGAAAAATAGCTGCTCAGGAGCAAAAAAATTCTTTTGACTTAAATGTAAAAGTGGATTGTATAATGAGTTTCGGGGTGGAATTCCATGCTTAAAAATGTTATTATTTGCTGTTTTTAAAAATCGAGTGTTTTTGGTGCCCAAGGAAGAAAACGCGTGATGCCGCGGTCAGAAAAAAAGCTGCTCAAGAGCAAAAAAATTTTTTTTGAGTTAAATGTAAAAGTGGATCCTAGGATGAGTTTCGGGGTGGAATTCCATGCTTAAAAATGTTATTATTTGCTGTTTTTAAAAATCGAGTGTTTTTGGTGCCCGAGGAAGAAAACGCGTGATGCCGCGGTCAGAAAAATAGCTGCTCAGGAGCAAAAAAATTCTTTTGACTTAAATGTAAAAGTGGATTGTATAATGAGTTTCGGGGTGGAATTCCATGCTTAAAAATGATATTATTTGCTGTTTTTAAAAATCGAGTGTTTTTGGTGCCCGAGGAAGAAAACGCGTGATGCCGCGGTCAGAAAAAAAGCTGCTCAGGAGCAAAAAAATTCTTTTGACTTAAATGTAAAAGTGGATGCTAGGATGAGTTTCGGGGTGGAATTCCATGCTTAAAAATGTTATTATTTGCTGTTTTTAAAAATCGAGTGTTTTTGGTGCCCGAGGAAGAAAACGCGTGATGCCGCGGTCAGAAAAAAAGCTGCTCAGGAGCAAAAAAAAATTTTTTGAGTTAAATGTAAAAGTGGATCCTAGGATGAGTTTCGGGGTGGAATTCCATGCTTAAAAATGTTATTATTTGCTGTTTTTAAAAATCGAGTGTTTTTGGTGCCCGAGGAAGAAAACGCGTGATGCCGCGGTCAGAAAAATAGCTGCTCAGGAGCAAAAAAATTCTTTTGACTTAAATGTAAAAGTGGATTGTATAATGAGTTTCGGGGTGGAATTCCATGCTTAAAAATGTTATTATTTGCTGTTTTTAAAAATCGAGTGTTTTTGGTGCCCAAGGAAGAAAACGCGTGATGCCGCGGTCAGAAAAAAAGCTGCTCAGGAGCAAAAAAATTTTTTTTGAGTTAAATGTAAAAGTGGATCCTAGGATGAGTTTCGGGGTGGAATTCCATGCTTAAAAATGTTATTATTTGCTGTTTTTAAAAATCGAGTGTTTTTGGTGCCCGAGGAAGAAAACGCGTGATGCCGCGGTCAGAAAAATAGCTGCTCAGGAGCAAAAAAATTCTTTTGACTTAAATGTAAAAGTGGATTGTATAATGAGTTTCGGGGTGGAATTCCATGCTTAAAAATGATATTATTTGCTGTTTTTAAAAATCGAGTGTTTTTGGTGCCCGAGGAAGAAAACGCGTGATGCCGCGGTCAGAAAAAAAGCTGCTCAGGAGCAAAAAAATTCTTTTGACTTAAATGTAAAAGTGGATGCTAGGATGAGTTTCGGGGTGGAATTCCATGCTTAAAAATGTTATTATTTGCTGTTTTTAAAAATCGAGTGTTTTTGGTGCCCGAGGAAGAAAACGCGTGATGCCGCGGTCAGAAAAAAAGCTGCTCAGGAGCAAAAAAAAATTTTTTGAGTTAAATGTAAAAGTGGATCCTAGGATGAGTTTCGGGGTGGAATTCCATGCTTAAAAATGTTATTATTTGCTGTTTTTAAAAATCGAGTGTTTTTGGTGCCCGAGGAAGAAAACGCGTGATGCCGCGGTCAGAAAAAAAGTTGCTTAGGAGCAAAAATTTTTTTTTGACTTAAATGTAAAAGTGGATTGTATAATGAATTTCGGGGTGGAATTCCATGCTTAAAAATGTTATTATTTGCTGTTTTTAAAAATCGAGTGTTTTTGGTGCCCGAGGAAGAAAACGCGTGATGCCGCGGTCAGAAAAATAGCTGCTCAGGAGCAAAAAAATTCTTTTGACTTAAATGTAAAAGTGGATGCTAGGATGAGTTTCGGGGTGGAATTCCATGCTTAAAAATGTTATTAGTTGCTGTTTTTAAAAATCGAGTGTTTTTGGTGCCCAAGGAAAAAAACGCGTGATGCCGCGGTCAGAAAAAAAGTTGCTCAGGAGCAAAAAAGTTTTTTTGACTTAAATGTAAAAGCGGATGCTAGGATGAGTTTCGGGGTGGAATTCCATGCTTAAAAATGTTATTATTTGCTGTTTTTAAAAATCGAGTGTTTTGGGTGCCCGAGGAAGAAAAGGCGTGATGCCGCGGTCACAAAAAAAACTGCTCAGGAGCAAAAAAAATTTTTTTGAGTTAAATGTAAAAGCGGATGCTAGGATGAGTTTCGGGGTGGAATTCCATGCTTAAAAATGTTATTATTTGCTGTTTTTAAAAATCGAGTGTTTTTGGTGCCCGAGGAAGAAAACGCGTGATGCCGCGGTCAGAAAAATAGCTGCTCAGGAGCAAAAAAATTCTTTTGACTTAAATGTAAAAGCAGATGCTAGGATGAGTTTCGGGGTGGAATTCCATGCTTAAAAATGTTATTATTTGCTGTTTTTAAAAATCGAGTGTTTTTGGTGCCCGAGGAAGAAAACGCGTGATGCCGCGGTCAGAAAAATAGCTGCTCAGGAGCAAAAAAATTCTTTTGACTTAAATGTAAAAGTGGATTGTATAATGAGTTTCGGGGTGGAATTCCATGCTTAAAAATGATATTATTTGCTGTTTTTAAAAATCGAGTGTTTTTGGTGCCCGAGGAAGAAAACGCGTGATGCCGCGGTCAGAAAAAAAGTTGCTCACGAGCAAAAAATTTTTTTTGACTTAAATGTAAAAGTGGATCCTAGGATGAGTTTCGGGGTGGAATTCCATGCTTAAAAATGTTATTATTTGCTGTTTTTAAAAATCGAGTGTTTTTGGTGCCCGAGGAAGAAAACGCGTGATGCCGCGGTCAGAAAAAAAGTTGCTTAGGAGCAAAAAATTTTTTTTGACTTAAATGTAAAAGTGGATTGTATAATGAATTTCGGGGTGGAATTCCATGCTTAAAAATGTTATTATTTGCTGTTTTTAAAAATCGAGTGTTTTTGGTGCCCGAGGAAGAAAACGCGTGATGCCCCGGTCAGAAAAAAAGCTGCTCAGGAGCAAAAAAATTCTTTTGACTTAAATGTAAAAGCAGATGCTAGGATGAGTTTCGGGGTGGAATTCCATGCTTAAAAATGTTATTATTTGCTGTTTTTAAAAATCGAGTGTTTTTGGTGCCCGAGGAAGAAAACGCGTGATGCCGCGGTCAGAAAAATAGCTGCTCAGGAGCAAAAAAATTCTTTTGACTTAAATGTAAAAGCGGATGCTAGGATGAGTTTCGGGGTGGAATTCCATGCTTAAAAATGTTATTAGTTGCTGTTTTTAAAAATCGAGTGTTTTTGGTGCCCAAGGAAAAAAACGCGTGATGCCGCGGTCAGAAAAAAAGTTGCTCAGGAGCAAAAAAGTTTTTTTGACTTAAATGTAAAAGCGGATGCTAGGATGAGTTTCGGGGTGGAATTCCATGCTTAAAAATGTTATTATTTGCTGTTTTTAAAAATCGAGTGTTTTTGGTGCCCGAGGAAGAAAACGCGTGATGCCGCGGTCAGAAAAAAAGCTGCTCAGGAGCAAAAAAATTATTTTGACTTAAATGTAAAAGCAGATGCTAGGATGAGTTTCGGGGTGGAATTCCATGCTTAAAAATGTTATTATTTGCTGTTTTTAAAAATCGAGTGTTTTTGGTGCCCGAGGAAGAAAACGCGTGATGCCGCGGTCAGAAAAATAGCTGCTCAGGAGCAAAAAAATTCTTTTGACTTAAATGTAAAAGCAGATGCTAGGATGAGTTTCGGGGTGGAATTCCATGCTTAAAAATGTTATTATTTGCTGTTTTTAAAAATCGAGTGTTTTTGGTGCCCGAGGAAGAAAACGCGTGATGCCGCGGTCAGAAAAATAGCTGCTCAGGAGCAAAAAAATTCTTTTGACTTCAATGTAAAAGTGGATGCTAGGATGAGTTTCGGGGTGGAATTCCATGCTTAAAAATGTTATTAGTTGCTGTTTTTAAAAATCGAGTGTTTTTGGTGCCCAAGGAAAAAAACGCGCGATTCCGCGGTCAGAAAAAAAGTTGCTCAGGAGCAAAAAAGTTTTTTTGACTTAAATGTAAAAGCGGATGCTAGGATGAGTTTCGGGGTGGAATTCCATGCTTAAAAATGTTATTATTTGCTGTTTTTAAAAATCGAGTGTTTTTGGTGCCCGAGGAAGAAAACGCGTGATGCCCCGGTCAGAAAAATAGCTGCTCAGGAGCAAAAAAATTCTTTTGACTTAAATGTAAAAGCAGATGCTAGGATGAGTTTCGGGGTGGAATTCCATGCTTAAAAATGTTATTATTTGCTGTTTTTAAAAATCGAGTGTTTTTGGTGCCCGAGGAAGAAAACGCGTGATGCCGCGGTCAGAAAAATAGCTGCTCAGGAGCAAAAAAATTCTTTTGACTTAAATGTAAAAGCAGATGCTAGGATGAGTTTCGGGGTGGAATTCCATGCTTAAAAATGTTATTATTTGCTGTTTTTAAAAATCGAGTGTTTTTGGTGCCCGAGGAAGAAAACGCGTGATGCCGCGGTCAGAAAAATAGCTGCTCAGGAGCAAAAAAATTCTTTTGACTTAAATGTAAAAGTGGATGCTAGGATGAGTTTCGGGGTGGAATTCCATGCTTAAAAATGTTATTAGTTGCTGTTTTTAAAAATCGAGTGTTTTTGGTGCCCAAGGAAAAAAACGCGTGATTCCGCGGTCAGAAAAAAAGTTGCTCAGGAGCAAAAAAGTTTTTTTGACTTAAATGTAAAAGCGGATGCTAGGATGAGTTTCGGGGTGGAATTCCATGCTTAAAAATGTTATTATTTGCTGTTTTTAAAAATCGAGTGTTTTTGGTGCCCGAGGAAGAAAACGCGTGATGCCCCGGTCAGAAAAAAAGCTGCTCAGGAGCAAAAAAATTCTTTTGACTTAAATGTAAAAGCAGATGCTAGGATGAGTTTCGGGGTGGAATTCCATGCTTAAAAATGTTATTATTTGCTGTTTTTAAAAATCGAGTGTTTTTGGTGCCCGAGGAAGAAAACGCGTGATGCCGCGGTCAGAAAAATAGCTGCTCAGGAGCAAAAAAATTCTTTTGACTTAAATGTAAAAGCGGATGCTAGGATGAGTTTCGGGGTGGAATTCCATGCTTAAAAATGTTATTAGTTGCTGTTTTTAAAAATCGAGTGTTTTTGGTGCCCAAGGAAAAAAACGCGTGATGCCGCGGTCAGAAAAAAAGTTGCTCAGGAGCAAAAAAGTTTTTTTGACTTAAATGTAAAAGCGGATGCTAGGATGAGTTTCGGGGTGGAATTCCATGCTTAAAAATGTTATTAGTTGCTGTTTTTAAAAATCGAGTGTTTTTGGTGCCCAAGGAAAAAAACGCGTGATGCCGCGGTCAGAAAAATAGCTGCTCAGGAGCAAAAAAATTCTTTTGACTTAAATGTAAAAGCAGATGCTAGGACGAGTTTCGGGGTGGAATTCCATGCTTAAAAATGTTATTATTTGCTGTTTTTAAAAATCGAGTGTTTTTGGTGCCCGAGGAAGAAAACGCGTGATGCCGCGGTCAGAAAAAAAGTTGGTCAGGAGCAAAAAAATTCTTTTGACTTAAATGTAAAAGTGGATTGTATAATGAGTTTCGGGGTGGAATTCCATGCTTAAAAATGATATTATTTGCTGTTTTTAAAAATCGAGTGTTTTTGGTGCCCGAGGAAGAAAACGCGTGATGCCGCGGTCAGAAAAAAAGTTGCTCACGAGCAAAAAATTTTTTTTGACTTAAATGTAAAAGTGGATCCTAGGATGAGTTTCGGGGTGGAATTCCATGCTTAAAAATGTTATTATTTGCTGTTTTTAAAAATCGAGTGTTTTTGGTGCCCGAGGAAGAAAACGCGTGATGCCGCGGTCAGAAAAAAAGTTGCTTAGGAGCAAAAAATTTTTTTTGACTTAAATGTAAAAGTGGATTGTATAATGAA
Source organism: Pantherophis guttatus (assembly GCF_059756535.1). Lineage (NCBI taxonomy): Eukaryota > Metazoa > Chordata > Lepidosauria > Squamata > Colubridae > Pantherophis > Pantherophis guttatus. Next base: position 11,490,319 of record NC_142075.1, on the reverse strand, counting down.
TTTCGGGGTGGAATTCCATGCTTAAAAATGTTATTATTTGCTGTTTTTAAAAATCGAGTGTTTTTGGTGCCCGAGGAAGAAAACGCGTGATGCCCCGGTCAGAAAAAAAGCTGCTCAGGAGCAAAAAAATTCTTTTGACTTAAATGTAAAAGCAGATGCTAGGATGAGTTTCGGGGTGGAATTCCATGCTTAAAAATGTTATTATTTGCTGTTTTTAAAAATCGAGTGGTTTTGGTGCCCGAGGAAGAAAACGCGTGATGCCGCGGTCAGAAAAATAGCTGCTCAGGAGCAAAAAAATTCTTTTGACTTAAATGTAAAAGCGGATGCTAGGATGAGTTTCGGGGTGGAATTCCATGCTTAAAAATGTTATTAGTTGCTGTTTTTAAAAATCGAGTGTTTTTGGTGCCCAAGGAAAAAAACGCGTGATGCCGCGGTCAGAAAAAAAGTTGCTCAGGAGCAAAAAAGTTTTTTTGACTTCAATGTAAAAGCGGATGCTAGGATGAGTTTCGGGGTGGAATTCCATGCTTAAAAATGTTATTATTTGCTGTTTTTAAAAATCGAGTGTTTTTGGTGCCCGAGGAAGAAAACGCGTGATGCCGCGGTCAGAAAAAAAGCTGCTCAGGAGCAAAAAAATTATTTTGACTTAAATGTAAAAGCAGATGCTAGGATGAGTTTCGGGGTGGAATTCCATGCTTAAAAATGTTATTATTTGCTGTTTTTAAAAATCGAGTGTTTTTGGTGCCCGAGGAAGAAAACGCGTGATGCCGCGGTCAGAAAAATAGCTGCTCAGGAGCAAAAAAATTCTTTTGACTTAAATGTAAAAGCAGATGCTAGGATGAGTTTCGGGGTGGAATTCCATGCTTAAAAATGTTATTATTTGCTGTTTTTAAAAATCGAGTGTTTTTGGTGCCCGAGGAAGAAAACGCGTGATGCCGCGGTCAGAAAAATAGCTGCTCAGGAGCAAAAAAATTCTTTTGACTTAAATGTAAAAGCAGATGCTAGGATGAGTTTCGGGGTGGAATTCCATGCTTAAAAATGTTATTATTTGCTGTTTTTAAAAATCGAGTGTTTTTGGTGCCCGAGGAAGAAAACGCGTGATGCCGCGGTCAGAAAAATAGCTGCTCAGGAGCAAAAAAATTCTTTTGACTTCAATGTAAAAGTGGATGCTAGGATGAGTTTCGGGGTGGAATTCCATGCTTAAAAATGTTATTAGTTGCTGTTTTTAAAAATCGAGTGTTTTTGGTGCCCAAGGAAAAAAACGCGCGATTCCGCGGTCAGAAAAAAAGTTGCTCAGGAGCAAAAAAGTTTTTTTGACTTAAATGTAAAAGCGGATGCTAGGATGAGTTTCGGGGTGGAATTCCATGCTTAAAAATGTTATTATTTGCTGTTTTTAAAAATCGAGTGTTTTTGGTGCCCGAGGAAGAAAACGCGTGATGCCCCGGTCAGAAAAATAGCTGCTCAGGAGCAAAAAAATTCTTTTGACTTAAATGTAAAAGCAGATGCTAGGATGAGTTTCGGGGTGGAATTCCATGCTTAAAAATGTTATTATTTCCTGTTTTTAAAAATCGAGTGTTTTTGGTGCCCGAGGAAGAAAACGCGTGATGCCGCGGTCAGAAAAATAGCTGCTCAGGAGCAAAAAAATTCTTTTGACTTAAATGTAAAAGCAGATGCTAGGATGAGTTTCGGGGTGGAATTCCATGCTTAAAAATGTTATTATTTGCTGTTTTTAAAAATCGAGTGTTTTTGGTGCCCGAGGAAGAAAACGCGTGATGCCACGGTCAGAAAAATAGCTGCTCAGGAGCAAAAAAATTCTTTTGACTTAAATGTAAAAGTGGATGCTAGGATGAGTTTCGGGGTGGAATTCCATGCTTAAAAATGTTATTAGTTGCTGTTTTTAAAAATCGAGTGTTTTTGGTGCCCAAGGAAAAAAACGCGTGATTCCGCGGTCAGAAAAAAAGTTGCTCAGGAGCAAAAAAGTTTTTTTGACTTAAATGTAAAAGCGGATGCTAGGATGAGTTTCGGGGTGGAATTCCATGCTTAAAAATGTTATTATTTGCTGTTTTTAAAAATCGAGTGTTTTTGGTGCCCGAGGAAGAAAACGCGTGATGCCCCGGTCAGAAAAAAAGCTGCTCAGGAGCAAAAAAATTCTTTTGACTTAAATGTAAAAGCAGATGCTAGGATGAGTTTCGGGGTGGAATTCCATGCTTAAAAATGTTATTATTTGCTGTTTTTAAAAATCGAGTGTTTTTGGTGCCCGAGGAAGAAAACGCGTGATGCCGCGGTCAGAAAAAAAGCTGCTCAGGAGCAAAAAAATTCTTTTGACTTAAATGTAAAAGCGGATGCTAGGATGAGTTTCGGGGTGGAATTCCATGCTTAAAAATGTTATTAGTTGCTGTTTTTAAAAATCGAGTGTTTTTGGTGCCCAAGGAAAAAAACGCGTGATGCCGCGGTCAGAAAAAAAGTTGCTCAGGAGCAAAAAAGTTTTTTTGACTTAAATGTAAAAGCGGATGCTAGGATGAGTTTCGGGGTGGAATTCCATGCTTAAAAATGTTATTAGTTGCTGTTTTTAAAAATCGAGTGTTTTTGGTGCCCAAGGAAAAAAACGCGTGATGCCGCGGTCAGAAAAATAGCTGCTCAGGAGCAAAAAAATTCTTTTGACTTAAATGTAAAAGCAGATGCTAGGACGAGTTTCGGGGTGGAATTCCATGCTTAAAAATGTTATTATTTGCTGTTTTTAAAAATCGAGTGTTTTTGGTGCCCGAGGAAGAAAACGCGTGATGCCGCGGTCAGAAAAAAAGTTGGTCAGGAGCAAAAAAATTCTTTTGACTTAAATGTAAAAGTGGATTGTATAATGAGTTTCGGGGTGGAATTCCATGCTTAAAAATGATATTATTTGCTGTTTTTAAAAATCGAGTGTTTTTGGTGCCCGAGGAAGAAAACGCGTGATGCCGCGGTCAGAAAAAAAGTTGCTCACGAGCAAAAAATTTTTTTTGACTTAAATGTAAAAGTGGATCCTAGGATGAGTTTCGGGGTGGAATTCCATGCTTAAAAATGTTATTATTTGCTGTTTTTAAAAATCGAGTGTTTTTGGTGCCCGAGGAAGAAAACGCGTGATGCCGCGGTCAGAAAAAAAGTTGCTTAGGAGCAAAAAATTTTTTTTGACTTAAATGTAAAAGTGGATTGTATAATGAATTTCGGGGTGGAATTCCATGCTTAAAAATGTTATTATTTGCTGTTTTTAAAAATCGAGTGTTTTTGGTGCCCGAGGAAGAAAACGCGTGATGCCCCGGTCAGAAAAAAAGCTGCTCAGGAGCAAAAAAATTCTTTTGACTTAAATGTAAAAGCAGATGCTAGGATGAGTTTCGGGGTGGAATTCCATGCTTAAAAATGTTATTATTTGCTGTTTTTAAAAATCGAGTGTTTTTGGTGCCCGAGGAAGAAAACGCGTGATGCCGCGGTCAGAAAAATAGCTGCTCAGGAGCAAAAAAATTCTTTTGACTTAAATGTAAAAGCGGATGCTAGGATGAGTTTCGGGGTGGAATTCCATGCTTAAAAATGTTATTAGTTGCTGTTTTTAAAAATCGAGTGTTTTTGGTGCCCAAGGAAAAAAACGCGTGATGCCGCGGTCAGAAAAAAAGTTGCTCAGGAGCAAAAAAGTTTTTTTGACTTAAATGTAAAAGCGGATGCTAGGATGAGTTTCGGGGTGGAATTCCATGCTTAAAAATGTTATTATTTGCTGTTTTTAAAAATCGAGTGTTTTTGGTGCCCGAGGAAGAAAACGCGTGATGCCGCGGTCAGAAAAAAAGCTGCTCAGGAGCAAAAAAATTATTTTGACTTAAATGTAAAAGCAGATGCTAGGATGAGTTTCGGGGTGGAATTCCATGCTTAAAAATGTTATTATTTGCTGTTTTTAAAAATCGAGTGTTTTTGGTGCCCGAGGAAGAAAACGCGTGATGCCGCGGTCAGAAAAATAGCTGCTCAGGAGCAAAAAAATTCTTTTGACTTAAATGTAAAAGCAGATGCTAGGATGAGTTTCGGGGTTGAATTCCATGCTTAAAAATGTTATTATTTGCTGTTTTTAAAAATCGAGTGTTTTTGGTGCCCGAGGAAGAAAACGCGTGATGCCGCGGTCAGAAAAAAAGTTGCTCAGGAGCAAAAAAGTTTTTTTGACTTAAATGTAAAAGCGGATGCTAGGATGAGTTTCGGGGTGGAATTCCATGCTTAAAAATGTTATTATTTGCTGTTTTTAAAAATCGAGTGTTTTTGGTGCCCGAGGAAGAAAACGCGTGATGCCGCGGTCAGAAAAATAGCTGCTCAGGAGCAAAAAAATTCTTTTGACTTAAATGTAAAAGCAGATGCTAGGATGAGTTTCGGGGTGGAATTCCATGCTTAAAAATGTTATTATTTGCTGTTTTTAAAAATCGAGTGTTTTTGGTGCCCGAGGAAGAAAACGCGTGATGCCGCGGTCAGAAAAATAGCTGCTCAGGAGGAAAAAAATTCTTTTGACTTAAATGTAAAAGTGGATGCTAGGATGAGTTTCGGGGTGGAATTCCATGCTTAAAAATGTTATTAGTTGCTGTTTTTAAAAATCGAGTGTTTTTGGTGCCCAAGGAAAAAAACGCGCGATTCCGCGGTCAGAAAAAAAGTTGCTCAGGAGCAAAAAAGTTTTTTTGACTTAAATGTAAAAGCGGATGCTAGGATGAGTTTCGGGGTGGAATTCCATGCTTAAAAATGTTATTATTTGCTGTTTTTAAAAATCGAGTGTTTTTGGTGCCCGAGGAAGAAAACGCGTGATGCCGCGGTCACAAAAAAAGCTGCTCAGGAGCAAAAAAATTTTTTTTGAGTTAAATGTAAAAGCGGATGCTAGGATGAGTTTCGGGGTGGAATTCCATGCTTAAAAATGTTATTATTTGCTGTTTTTAAAAATCGAGTGTTTTTGGTGCCCGAGGAAGAAAACGCGTGATGCCGCGGTCAGAAAAATAGCTGCTCAGGAGCAAAAAAATTCTTTTGACTTAAATGTAAAAGTGGATTGTATAATGAGTTTCGGGGTGGAATTCCATGCTTAAAAATGATATTATTTGCTGTTTTTAAAAATCGAGTGTTTTTGGTGCCCGAGGAAGAAAACGCGTGATGCCGCGGTCAGAAAAAAAGCTGCTCAGGAGCAAAAAAATTCTTTTGACTTAAATGTAAAAGCGGATGCTAGGATGAGTTTCGGGGTGGAATTCCATGCTTAAAAATATTATTAGTTGCTGTTTTTAAAAATCGAGTGTTTTTGGTGCCCAAGGAAAAAAACGCGTGATGCCGCGGTCAGAAAAAAAGTTGCTCACGAGCAAAAAATTTTTTTTGACTTAAATGTAAAAGTGGATTGTATAATGAATTTCGGGGTGGAATTCCATGCTTAAAAATGTTATTATTTGCTGTTTTTAAAAATCGAGTGTTTTTGGTGCCCGAGGAAGAAAACGCGTGATGCCGCGGTCAGAAAAAAAGTTGCTTAGGAGCAAAAAAATTTTTTTGACTTAAATGTAAAAGTGGATTGTATAATGAGTTTCGGGGTGGAATTCCATGCTTAAAAATGATATTATTTGCTGTTTTTAAAAATCGAGTGTTTTTGGTGCCCGAGGAAGAAAACGCGTGATGCCCCGGTCAGAAAAAAAGCTGCTCAGGAGCAAAAAAATTCTTTTGACTTAAATGTGAAAGCAGATGCTAGGATGAGTTTCGCGGTGGAATTCCATGCTTAAAAATGTTATTATTTGCTGTTTTTAAAAATCGAGTGTTTTTGGTGCCCGAGGAAGAAAACGCGTGATGCCGCGGTCAGAAAAATAGCTGCTCAGGAGCAAAAAAATTCTTTTGACTTAAATGTAAAAGCGGATGCTAGGATGAGTTTCGGGGTGGAATTCCATGCTTAAAAATGTTATTAGTTGCTGTTTTTAAAAATCGAGTGTTTTTGGTGCCCAAGGAAAAAAACGCGTGATGCCGCGGTCAGAAAAAAAGTTGCTCAGGAGCAAAAAAGTTTTTTTGACTTAAATGTAAAAGCGGATGCTAGGATGAGTTTCGGGGTGGAATTCCATGCTTAAAAATGTTATTATTTGCTGTTTTTAAAAATCGAGTGTTTTTGGTGCCCGAGGAAGAAAACGCGTGATGCCGCGGTCAGAAAAATAGCTGCTCAGGAGCAAAAAAATTCTTTTGACTTAAATGTAAAAGCGGATGCTAGGATGAGTTTCGGGGTGGAATTCCATGCTTAAAAATGTTATTAGTTGCTGTTTTTAAAAATCGAGTGTTTTTGGTGCCCAAGGAAAAAAACGCGTGATGCCGCGGTCAGAAAAAAAGTTGCTCAGGAGCAAAAAAGTTTTTTTGACTTAAATGTAAAAGCGGATGCTAGGATGAGTTTCGGGGTGGAATTCCATGCTTAAAAATGTTATTAGTTGCTGTTTTTAAAAATCGAGTGTTTTTGGTGCCCAAGGAAAAAAACGCGTGATGCCGCGGTCAGAAAAATAGCTGCTCAGGAGCAAAAAAATTCTTTTGACTTAAATGTAAAAGCAGAAGCTAGGACGAGTTTCGGGGTGGAATTCCATGCTTAAAAATGTTATTATTTGCTGTTTTTAAAAATCGAGTGTTTTTGGTGCCCGAGGAAGAAAACGCGTGATGCCGCGGTCAGAAAAAAAGTTGGTCAGGAGCAAAAAAATTCTTTTGACTTAAATGTAAAAGTGGATTGTATAATGAGTTTCGGGGTGGAATTCCATGCTTAAAAATGATATTATTTGCTGTTTTTAAAAATCGAGTGTTTTTGGTGCCCGAGGAAGAAAACGCGTGATGCCGCGGTCAGAAAAAAAGTTGCTCACGAGCAAAAAATTTTTTTTGACTTAAATGTAAAAGTGGATTGTATAATGAGGTTCGGGGTGGAATTCCATGCTTAAAAATGTTATTATTTGCTGTTTTTAAAAATCGAGTGTTTTTGGTGCCCGAGGAAGAAAATGCGTGATGCTGCGGTCAGAAAAAATGTTGCTCACAAGCAAAAAATTTTTTTTGAGTTAAATGTAAAAGCGGATGCTAGGATGAGTTTCGGGGTGGAATTCCATGCTTAAAAATGATATTATTTGCTGTTTTTAAAAATCGAGTGTTTTTGGTGCCCGAGGAAGAAAACGCGTGATGCCGCGGTCAGAAAAATAGCTGCTCAGGAGCAAAAAAATTCTTTTGACTTAAATGTAAAAGTGGATTGTATAACGAGTTTCGGGGTGGAATTCCATGCTTAAAAATGATATTATTTGCTGTTTTTAAAATTCGAGTGTTTTTGGTGCCCGAGGAAGAAAACGCGTGATGCCGCGGTCAGAAAAAAAGTTGCTTAGGAGCAAAAAATTTTTTTTGACTTAAATGTAAAAACAGATGCTAGGATGAGTTTCGGGGTGGAATTCCATGCTTAAAAATGATATTATTTGCTGTATTTAAAAATCGAGTGTTTTTGGTGCCCGAGGAAGAAAACGCGTGATGCCGCGGTCAGAAAAATAGCTGCTCAGGAGCAAAAAAATTCTTTTGACTTAAATGTAAAAGCGGATGCTAGGATGAGTTTCGGGGTGGAATTCCATGCTTAAAAATGTTATTAGTTGCTGTTTTTAAAAATCGAGTGTTTTTGGTGCCCAAGGAAAAAAACGCGTGATGCCGCGGTCAGAAAAAAAGTTGCTCAGGAGCAAAAAAGTTTTTTTGACTTAAATGTAAAAGCGGATGCTAGGATGAGTTTCGGGGTGGAATTCCATGCTTAAAAATGTTATTATTTGCTGTTTTTAAAAATCGAGTGTTTTTGGTGCCCGAGGAAGAAAACGCGTGATGCCGCGGTCAGAAAAATAGCTGCTCAGGAGCAAAAAAATTCTTTTGACTTAAATGTAAAAGCGGATGCTAGGATGAGTTTCGGGGTGGAATTCCATGCTTAAAAATGTTATTAGTTGCTGTTTTTAAAAATCGAGTGTTTTTGGTGCCCAAGGAAAAAAACGCGTGATGCCGCGGTCAGAAAAAAAGTTGCTCAGGAGCAAAAAAGTTTTTTTGACTTAAATGTAAAAGCGGATGCTAGGATGAGTTTCGGGGTGGAATTCCATGCTTAAAAATGTTATTAGTTGCTGTTTTTAAAAATCGAGTGTTTTTGGTGCCCAAGGAAAAAAACGCGTGATGCCGCGGTCAGAAAAATAGCTGCTCAGGAGCAAAAAAATTCTTTTGACTTAAATGTAAAAGCAGAAGCTAGGACGAGTTTCGGGGTGGAATTCCATGCTTAAAAATGTTATTATTTGCTGTTTTTAAAAATCGAGTGTTTTTGGTGCCCGAGGAAGAAAACGCGTGATGCCGCGGTCAGAAAAAAAGTTGGTCAGGAGCAAAAAAATTCTTTTGACTTAAATGTAAAAGTGGATTGTATAATGAGTTTCGGGGTGGAATTCCATGCTTAAAAATGATATTATTTGCTGTTTTTAAAAATCGAGTGTTTTTGGTGCCCGAGGAAGAAAACGCGTGATGCCGCGGTCAGAAAAAAAGTTGCTCACGAGCAAAAAATTTTTTTTGACTTAAATGTAAAAGTGGATTGTATAATGAGGTTCGGGGTGGAATTCCATGCTTAAAAATGTTATTATTTGCTGTTTTTAAAAATCGAGTGTTTTTGGTGCCCGAGGAAGAAAATGCGTGATGCTGCGGTCAGAAAAAATGTTGCTCACAAGCAAAAAATTTTTTTTGAGTTAAATGTAAAAGCGGATGCTAGGATGAGTTTCGGGGTGGAATTCCATGCTTAAAAATGATATTATTTGCTGTTTTTAAAAATCGAGTGTTTTTGGTGCCCGAGGAAGAAAACGCGTGATGCCGCGGTCAGAAAAATAGCTGCTCAGGAGCAAAAAAATTCTTTTGACTTAAATGTAAAAGTGGATTGTATAACGAGTTTCGGGGTGGAATTCCATGCTTAAAAATGATATTATTTGCTGTTTTTAAAATTCGAGTGTTTTTGGTGCCCGAGGAAGAAAACGCGTGATGCCGCGGTCAGAAAAAAAGTTGCTTAGGAGCAAAAAATTTTTTTTGACTTAAATGTAAAAACAGATGCTAGGATGAGTTTCGGGGTGGAATTCCATGCTTAAAAATGATATTATTTGCTGTATTTAAAAATCGAGTGTTTTTGGTGCCCGAGGAAGAAAACGCGTGATGCCGCGGTCAGAAAAATAGCTGCTCAGGAGCAAAAAAATTCTTTTGACTTAAATGTAAAAGCAGATGCTAGGATGAGTTTTGGGGTGGAATTCCAAGCTTAAAAATGTTATTATTTGCTGTTTTTAAAAATCGAGTGTTTTTGGTGCCCGAGGAAGAAAACGCGTGATGCCGCGGTCAGAAAAATAGCTGCTCAGGAGCAAAAAAATTCTTTTGACTTAAATGTAAAAGTGGATTGTATAACGAGTTTCGGGGTGGAATTCCATGCTTAAAAATGATATTATTTGCTGTTTTTAAAATTCGAGTGTTTTTGGTGCCCAAGGAAGAAAACGCGTGATGCCGCGGTCAGAAAAAAAGTTGCTAAGGAGCAAAAAAAATTTGTTTGAGTTAAATGTAAAAGCGGATGCTAGGATGAGTTTCGGGGTGGAATTCCATGCTTAAAAATGATATTATTTGCTGTTTTTAAAAATCGAGTGTTTTTGGTGCCTGAGGAAGAAAACGCGTGATGCCGCGGTCAGAAAAATAGCTGCTCAGGAGCAAAAAAATTCTTTTGACTTAAATGTAAAAGCAGATGCTAGGATGAGTTTCGGGGTGGAATTCCATGCTTAAAAATGTTATTATTTGCTGTTTTTAAAAATCGAGTGTTTTTGGTGCCCGAGGAAGAAAACGCGTGATGCCGCGGTCAGAAAAAAAGTTGGTCAGGAGCAAAAAAATTCTTTTGACTTAAATGTAAAAGTGGATTGTATAATGAGTTTCGGGGTGGAATTCCATGCTTAAAAATGATATTATTTGCTGTTTTTAAAAATCGAGTGTTTTTGGTGCCCGAGGAAGAAAACGCGTGATGCCGCGGTCAGAAAAAAAGTTGCTTAGGAGCAAAAAATTTTTTTTGACTTAAATGTAAAAACAGATGCTAGGATGAGTTTCGGGGTGGAATTCCATGCTTAAAAATGATATTATTTGCTGTTTTTAAAAATCGAGTGTTTTTGGTGCCCGAGGAAGAAAACGCGTGATGCCGCTGTCAGAAAAAAAGTTGCTCACGAGCAAAAAATTTTTTTTGACTTAAATGTAAAAGTGGATTGTATAATGAATTTCGGGGTGGAATTCCATGCTTAAAAATGTTATTATTTGCTGTTTTTAAAAATCGAGTGTTTTTGGTGCCCGAGGAAGAAAACGCGTGATGCCGCGGTCAGAAAAAAAGTTGCTTAGGAGCAAAAAAATTTTTTTGACTTAAATGTAAAAGTGGATTGTATAATGAGTTTCGGGGTGGAATTCCATGCTTAAAAATGATATTATTTGCTGTTTTTAAAAATCGAGTGTTTTTGGTGCCCGAGGAAGAAAACGCGTGATGCCCCGGTCAGAAAAAAAGCTGCTCAGGAGCAAAAAAATTCTTTTGACTTAAATGTGAAAGCAGATGCTAGGATGAGTTTCGCGGTGGAATTCCATGCTTAAAAATGTTATTATTTGCTGTTTTTAAAAATCGAGTGTTTTTGGTGCCCGAGGAAGAAAACGCGTGATGCCGCGGTCAGAAAAATAGCTGCTCAGGAGCAAAAAAATTCTTTTGACTTAAATGTAAAAGCGGATGCTAGGATGAGTTTCGGGGTGGAATTCCATGCTTAAAAATGTTATTAGTTGCTGTTTTTAAAAATCGAGTGTTTTTGGTGCCCAAGGAAAAAAACGCGTGATGCCGCGGTCAGAAAAAAAGTTGCTCAGGAGCAAAAAAGTTTTTTTGACTTAAATGTAAAAGCGGATGCTAGGATGAGTTTCGGGGTGGAATTCCATGCTTAAAAATGTTATTATTTGCTGTTTTTAAAAATCGAGTGTTTTTGGTGCCCGAGGAAGAAAACGCGTGATGCCGCGGTCAGAAAAATAGCTGCTCAGGAGCAAAAAAATTCTTTTGACTTAAATGTAAAAGCGGATGCTAGGATGAGTTTCGGGGTGGAATTCCATGCTTAAAAATGTTATTAGTTGCTGTTTTTAAAAATCGAGTGTTTTTGGTGCCCAAGGAAAAAAACGCGTGATGCCGCGGTCAGAAAAAAAGTTGCTCAGGAGCAAAAAAGTTTTTTTGACTTAAATGTAAAAGCGGATGCTAGGATGAGTTTCGGGGTGGAATTCCATGCTTAAAAATGTTATTAGTTGCTGTTTTTAAAAATCGAGTGTTTTTGGTGCCCAAGGAAAAAAACGCGTGATGCCGCGGTCAGAAAAATAGCTGCTCAGGAGCAAAAAAATTCTTTTGACTTAAATGTAAAAGCAGAAGCTAGGACGAGTTTCGGGGTGGAATTCCATGCTTAAAAATGTTATTATTTGCTGTTTTTAAAAATCGAGTGTTTTTGGTGCCCGAGGAAGAAAACGCGTGATGCCGCGGTCAGAAAAAAAGTTGGTCAGGAGCAAAAAAATTCTTTTGACTTAAATGTAAAAGTGGATTGTATAATGAGTTTCGGGGTGGAATTCCATGCTTAAAAATGATATTATTTGCTGTTTTTAAAAATCGAGTGTTTTTGGTGCCCGAGGAAGAAAACGCGTGATGCCGCGGTCAGAAAAAAAGTTGCTCACGAGCAAAAAATTTTTTTTGACTTAAATGTAAAAGTGGATCCTAGGATGAGTTTCGGGGTGGAATTCCATGCTTAAAAATGTTATTATTTGCTGTTTTTAAAAATCGAGTGTTTTTGGTGCCCGAGGAAGAAAACGCGTGATGCCGCGGTCAGAAAAAAAGTTGCTTAGGAGCAAAAAATTTTTTTTGACTTAAATGTAAAAGTGGATTGTATAATGAATTTCGGGGTGGAATTCCATGCTTAAAAATGTTATTATTTGCTGTTTTTAAAAATCGAGTGTTTTTGGTGCCCGAGGAAGAAAACGCGTGATGCCCCGGTCAGAAAAAAAGCTGCTCAGGAGCAAAAAAATTCTTTTGACTTAAATGTAAAAGCAGATGCTAGGATGAGTTTCGGGGTGGAATTCCATGCTTAAAAATGTTATTATTTGCTGTTTTTAAAAATCGAGTGTTTTTGGTGCCCGAGGAAGAAAACGCGTGATGCCGCGGTCAGAAAAATAGCTGCTCAGGAGCAAAAAAATTCTTTTGACTTAAATGTAAAAGCGGATGCTAGGATGAGTTTCGGGGTGGAATTCCATGCTTAAAAATGTTATTAGTTGCTGTTTTTAAAAATCGAGTGTTTTTGGTGCCCAAGGAAAAAAACGCGTGATGCCGCGGTCAGAAAAAAAGTTGCTCAGGAGCAAAAAAGTTTTTTTGACTTAAATGTAAAAGCGGATGCTAGGATGAGTTTCGGGGTGGAATTCCATGCTTAAAAATGTTATTATTTGCTGTTTTTAAAAATCGAGTGTTTTTGGTGCCCGAGGAAGAAAACGCGTGATGCCGCGGTCAGAAAAAAAGCTGCTCAGGAGCAAAAAAATTATTTTGACTTAAATGTAAAAGCAGATGCTAGGATGAGTTTCGGGGTGGAATTCCATGCTTAAAAATGTTATTATTTGCTGTTTTTAAAAATCGAGTGTTTTTGGTGCCCGAGGAAGAAAACGCGTGATGCCGCGGTCAGAAAAATAGCTGCTCAGGAGCAAAAAAATTCTTTTGACTTAAATGTAAAAGCAGATGCTAGGATGAGTTTCGGGGTTGAATTCCATGCTTAAAAATGTTATTATTTGCTGTTTTTAAAAATCGAGTGTTTTTGGTGCCCGAGGAAGAAAACGCGTGATGCCGCGGTCAGAAAAAAAGTTGCTCAGGAGCAAAAAAGTTTTTTTGACTTAAATGTAAAAGCGGATGCTAGGATGAGTTTCGGGGTGGAATTCCATGCTTAAAAATGTTATTATTTGCTGTTTTTAAAAATCGAGTGTTTTTGGTGCCCGAGGAAGAAAACGCGTGATGCCGCGGTCAGAAAAATAGCTGCTCAGGAGCAAAAAAATTCTTTTGACTTAAATGTAAAAGCAGATGCTAGGATGAGTTTCGGGGTGGAATTCCATGCTTAAAAATGTTATTATTTGCTGTTTTTAAAAATCGAGTGTTTTTGGTGCCCGAGGAAGAAAACGCGTGATGCCGCGGTCAGAAAAATAGCTGCTCAGGAGGAAAAAAATTCTTTTGACTTAAATGTAAAAGTGGATGCTAGGATGAGTTTCGGGGTGGAATTCCATGCTTAAAAATGTTATTAGTTGCTGTTTTTAAAAATCGAGTGTTTTTGGTGCCCAAGGAAAAAAACGCGCGATTCCGCGGTCAGAAAAAAAGTTGCTCAGGAGCAAAAAAGTTTTTTTGACTTAAATGTAAAAGCGGATGCTAGGATGAGTTTCGGGGTGGAATTCCATGCTTAAAAATGTTATTATTTGCTGTTTTTAAAAATCGAGTGTTTTTGGTGCCCGAGGAAGAAAACGCGTGATGCTGCGGTCACAAAAAAAGCTGCTCAGGAGCAAAAAAATTTTTTTTGAGTTAAATGTAAAAGCGGATGCTAGGATGAGTTTCGGGGTGGAATTCCATGCTTAAAAATGTTATTATTTGCTGTTTTTAAAAATCGAGTGTTTTTGGTGCCCGAGGAAGAAAACGCGTGATGCCGCGGTCAGAAAAATAGCTGCTCAGGAGCAAAAAAATTCTTTTGACTTAAATGTAAAAGTGGATTGTATAATGAGTTTCGGGGTGGAATTCCATGCTTAAAAATGATATTATTTGCTGTTTTTAAAAATCGAGTGTTTTTGGTGCCCGAGGAAGAAAACGCGTGATGCCGCGGTCAGAAAAAAAGCTGCTCAGGAGCAAAAAAATTCTTTTGACTTAAATGTAAAAGCGGATGCTAGGATGAGTTTCGGGGTGGAATTCCATGCTTAAAAATATTATTAGTTGCTGTTTTTAAAAATCGAGTGTTTTTGGTGCCCAAGGAAAAAAACGCGTGATGCCGCGGTCAGAAAAAAAGTTGCTCATGAGCAAAAAAGTTTTTTTGACTTAAATGTAAAAGCGGATGCTAGGATGAGTTTCGGGGTGGAATTCCATGCTTAAAAATGTTATTATTTGCTGTTTTTAAAAATCGAGTGGTTTTGGTGCCCGAGGAAGAAAACGCGTGATGCCGCGGTCACAAAAAAAGCTGCTCAGGAGCAAAAAAATTTTTTTTGAGTTAAATGTAAAAGCGGATGCAAGTATGAGTTTCGGGGTGGAATTCCATGCTTAAAAATGATATTATTTGCTGTTTTTAAAAATCGAGTGTTTTTGGTGCCCGAGGAAGAAAACGCGTGATGCCGCGGTCAGAAAAAAAGCTGCTCAGGAGCAAAAAAATTCTTTTGACTTAAATGTAAAAGCAGATGCTAGGATGAGTTTTGGGGTGGAATTCCATGCTTAAAAATGTTATTAGTTGCTGTTTTTAAAAATCGAGTGTTTTTGGTGCCCGAGGAAGAAAACGCGTGATGCCGCGGTCAGAAAAAAAGCTGCTCAGGAGCAAAAAAATTCTTTTGACTTAAATGTAAAAGCGGATGCTAGGATGAGTTTCGGGGTGGAATTCCATGCTTAAAAATATTATTAGTTGCTGTTTTTAAAAATCGAGTGTTTTTGGTGCCCAAGGAAAAAAACGCGTGATGCCGCGGTCAGAAAAAAAGTTGCTCATGAGCAAAAAAGTTTTTTTGACTTAAATGTAAAAGCGGATGCTAGGATGAGTTTCGGGGTGGAATTCCATGCTTAAAAATGTTATTATTTGCTGTTTTTAAAAATCGAGTGGTTTTGGTGCCCGAGGAAGAAAACGCGTGATGCCGCGGTCACAAAAAAAGCTGCTCAGGAGCAAAAAAATTTTTTTTGAGTTAAATGTAAAAGCGGATGCAAGTATGAGTTTCGGGGTGGAATTCCATGCTTAAAAATGATATTATTTGCTGTTTTTAAAAATCGAGTGTTTTTGGTGCCCGAGGAAGAAAACGCGTGATGCCGCGGTCAGAAAAAAAGCTGCTCAGGAGCAAAAAAATTCTTTTGACTTAAATGTAAAAGCAGATGCTAGGATGAGTTTTGGGGTGGAATTCCATGCTTAAAAATGTTATTAGTTGCTGTTTTTAAAAATCGAGTGTTTTTGGTGCCCGAGGAAGAAAACGCGTGATGCCGCGGTCAGAAAAATAGCTGCTCAGGAGCAAAAAAATTCTTTTGACTTAAATGTAAAAGCGGATGCTAGGATGAGTTTCAGGGTTGAATTCCATGCTTAAAAATGTTATTAGTTGCTGTTTTTAAAAATCGAGTGTTTTTGGTGCCCGAGGAAAAAAACGCGTGATGCCGCGGTCAGAAAAAATGCTGGTCAGGAGCAAAAAAATTCTTTTGACTTAAATGTAAAAGCGGATGCTAGGATGAGTTTCGGGGTGGAATTCCATGCTTAAAAATATTATTATTTGCTGTTTTTAAAAATCGAGTGTTTTTGGTGCCCGAGGAAGAAAACGCGTGATGCCGCGGTCAGAAAAATAGCTGCTCAGGAGCAAAAAAATTCTTTTGACTTAAATGTAAAAGTGGATTGTATAATGAGGTTCGGGGTGGAATTCCATGCTTAAAAATGATATTATTTGCTGTTTTTAAAAATCGAGTGTTTTTGGTGCCCGAGGAAGAAAATGCGTGATGCTGCGGTCAGAAAAAATGTTGCTCACGAGCAAAAAATTTTTTTTGAGTTAAATGTAAAAGCGGATGCTAGGATGAGTTTCGGGGTGGAATTCCATGCTTAAAAATGATATTATTTGCTGTTTTTAAAAATCGAGTGTTTTTGGTGCCCGAGGAAGAAAACGCGTGATGCCGCGGTCAGAAAAATAGCTGCTCAGGAGCAAAAAAATTCTTTTGACTTAAATGTAAAAGTGGATTGTATAACGAGTTTCGGGGTGGAATTCCATGCTTAAAAATGATATTATTTGCTGTTTTTAAAATTCGAGTGTTTTTGGTGCCCAAGGAAGAAAACGCGTGATGCCGCGGTCAGAAAAAAAGTTGCTAAGGAGCAAAAAAAATTTGTTTGAGTTAAATGTAAAAGCGGATGCTAGGATGAGTTTCGGGGTGGAATTCCATGCTTAAAAATGATATTATTTGCTGTTTTTAAAAATCGAGTGTTTTTGGTGCCTGAGGAAGAAAACGCGTGATGCCGCGGTCAGAAAAATAGCTGCTCAGGAGCAAAAAAATTCTTTTGACTTAAATGTAAAAGCAGATGCTAGGATGAGTTTCGGGGTGGAATTCCATGCTTAAAAATGTTATTATTTGCTGTTTTTAAAAATCGAGTGTTTTTGGTGCCCGAGGAAGAAAACGCGTGATGCCGCGGTCAGAAAAAAAGTTGGTCAGGAGCAAAAAAATTCTTTTGACTTAAATGTAAAAGTGGATTGTATAATGAGTTTCGGGGTGGAATTCCATGCTTAAAAATGATATTATTTGCTGTTTTTAAAAATCGAGTGTTTTTGGTGCCCGAGGAAGAAAACGCGTGATGCCGCGGTCAGAAAAAAAGTTGCTTAGGAGCAAAAAATTTTTTTTGACTTAAATGTAAAAACAGATGCTAGGATGAGTTTCGGGGTGGAATTCCATGCTTAAAAATGATATTATTTGCTGTTTTTAAAAATCGAGTGTTTTTGGTGCCCGAGGAAGAAAACGCGTGATGCCGCTGTCAGAAAAAAAGTTGCTCACGAGCAAAAAATTTTTTTTGACTTAAATGTAAAAGTGGATTGTATAATGAATTTCGGGGTGGAATTCCATGCTTAAAAATGTTATTATTTGCTGTTTTTAAAAATCGAGTGTTTTTGGTGCCCGAGGAAGAAAACGCGTGATGCCGCGGTCAGAAAAAAAGTTGCTTAGGAGCAAAAAAATTTTTTTGACTTAAATGTAAAAGTGGATTGTATAATGAGTTTCGGGGTGGAATTCCATGCTTAAAAATGATATTATTTGCTGTTTTTAAAAATCGAGTGTTTTTGGTGCCCGAGGAAGAAAACGCGTGATGCCCCGGTCAGAAAAAAAGCTGCTCAGGAGCAAAAAAATTCTTTTGACTTAAATGTGAAAGCAGATGCTAGGATGAGTTTCGCGGTGGAATTCCATGCTTAAAAATGTTATTATTTGCTGTTTTTAAAAATCGAGTGTTTTTGGTGCCCGAGGAAGAAAACGCGTGATGCCGCGGTCAGAAAAATAGCTGCTCAGGAGCAAAAAAATTCTTTTGACTTAAATGTAAAAGCGGATGCTAGGATGAGTTTCGGGGTGGAATTCCATGCTTAAAAATGTTATTAGTTGCTGTTTTTAAAAATCGAGTGTTTTTGGTGCCCAAGGAAAAAAACGCGTGATGCCGCGGTCAGAAAAAAAGTTGCTCAGGAGCAAAAAAGTTTTTTTGACTTAAATGTAAAAGCGGATGCTAGGATGAGTTTCGGGGTGGAATTCCATGCTTAAAAATGTTATTATTTGCTGTTTTTAAAAATCGAGTGTTTTTGGTGCCCGAGGAAGAAAACGCGTGATGCCGCGGTCACAAAAAAAGCTGCTCAGGAGCAAAAAAAATTTTTTTGAGTTAAATGTAAAAGCGGATGCTAGGATGAGTTTCGGGGTGGAATTCCATGCTTAAAAATGTTATTATTTGCTGTTTTTAAAAATCGAGTGTTTTTGGTGCCCGAGGAAGAAAACGCATGATGCCGCGGTCAGAAAAAAAGCTGCTCAGGAGCAAAAAAATTATTTTGACTTAAATGTAAAAGCAGATGCTAGGATGAGTTTCGGGGTGGAATTCCATGCTTAAAAATGTTATTATTTGCTGTTTTTAAAAATCGAGTGTTTTTGGTGCCCGAGGAAGAAAACGCGTGATTGCCGCGGTCAGAAAAATAGCTGCTAAGGAGCAAAAAAATTCTTTTGACTTAAATGTAAAAGCAGATGCTAGGATGAGTTTCGGGGTGGAATTCCATGCTTAAAAATGTTATTATTTGCTGTTTTTAAAAATCGAGTGTTTTTGGTGCCCGAGGAAGAAAACGCGTGATGCCGCGGTCAGAAAAAAAGTTGCTCAGGAGCAAAAAAGTTTTTTTGACTTAAATGTAAAAGCGGATGCTAGGATGAGTTTCGGGGTGGAATTCCATGCTTAAAAATGTTATTATTTGCTGTTTTTAAAAATCGAGTGTTTTTGTTGCCCGAGGAAGAAAACGCGTGATGCCGCGGTTAGAAAAATAGCTGCTCAGGAGCAAAAAAATTCTTTTGACTTAAATGTAAAAGTGGATGCTAGGATGAGTTTCGGGGTGGAATTCCATGCTTAAAAATGTTATTAGTTGCTGTTTTTAAAAATCGAGTGTTTTTGGTGCCCGAGGAAGAAAACGCGTGATGCCGCGGTCAGAAAAAAAGCTGCTCAGGAGCAAAAAAATTATTTTGACTTAAATGTAAAAGCAGATGCTAGGATGAGTTTCGGGGTGGAATTCCATGCTTAAAAATGTTATTATTTGCTGTTTTTAAAAATCGAGTGTTTTTGGTGCCCGAGGAAGAAAACGCGTGATGCCGCGGTCAGAAAAATAGCTGCAAAGGAGCAAAAAAATTCTTTTGACTTAAATGTAAAAGCAGATGCTAGGATGAGTTTCGGGGTGGAATTCCATGCTTAAAAATGTTATTATTTGCTGTTTTTAAAAATCGAGTGTTTTTGGTGCCCGAGGAAGAAAACGCGTGATGCCGCGGTCAGAAAAAAAGTTGCTCAGCAGCAAAAAAGTTTTTTTGACTTAAATGTAAAAGCGGATGCTAGGATGAGTTTCGGGGTGGAATTCCATGCTTAAAAATGTTATTATTTGCTGTTTTTAAAAATCGAGTGTTTTTGGTGCCCGAGGAAGAAAACGCGTGATGCCGCGGTCAGAAAAATAGCTGCTCAGGAGCAAAAAAATTCTTTTGACTTAAATGTAAAAGCAGATGCTAGGATGAGTTTCGGGGTGGAATTCCATGCTTAAAAATGTTATTATTTGCTGTTTTTAAAAATCGAGTGTTTTTGGTGCCCGAGGAAGAAAACGCGTGATGCCGCGGTCAGAAAAATAGCTGCTCAGGAGCAAAAAAATTCTTTTGACTTAAATGTAAAAGTGGATGCTAGGATGAGTTTCGGGGTGGAATTCCATGCTTAAAAATGTTATTAGTTGCTGTTTTTAAAAATCGAGTGTTTTTGGTGCCCAAGGAAAAAAACGCGCGATGCCGCGGTCAGAAAAAAAGTTGCTCAGGAGCAAAAAAGTTTTTTTGACTTAAATGTAAAAGCGGATGCTAGGATGAGTTTCGGGGTGGAATTCCATGCTTAAAAATGTTATTATTTGCTGTTTTTAAAAATCGAGTGTTTTTGGTGCCCGAGGAAGAAAACGCGTGATGCCGCGGTCACAAAAAAAGCTGCTCAGGAGCAAAAAAATTTTTTTTGAGTTAAATGTAAAAGCGGATGCTAGGATGAGTTTCGGGGTGGAATTCCATGCTTAAAAATGTTATTATTTGCTGTTTTTAAAAATCGAGTGTTTTTGGTGCCCGAGGAAGAAAACGCGTGATGCCGCGGTCAGAAAAATAGCTGCTCAGGAGCAAAAAAATTCTTTTGACTTAAATGTAAAAGTGGATTGTATAATGAGTTTCGGGGTGGAATTCCATGCTTAAAAATGATATTATTTGCTGTTTTTAAAAATCGAGTGTTTTTGGTGCCCGAGGAAGAAAACGCGTGATGCCGCGGTCAGAAAAAAAGCTGCTCAGGAGCAAAAAAATTCTTTTGACTTAAATGTAAAAGTGGATCCTAGGATGAGTTTCGGGGTGGAATTCCATGCTTAAAAATGTTATTATTTGCTGTTTTTAAAAATCGAGTGTTTTTGGTGCCCGTGGAAGAAAACGCGTGATGCCGCGGTCAGAAAAAAAGCTGCTCAGGAGCAAAAAAATTTTTTTTGAGTTAAATGTAAAAGTGGATCCTAGGATGAGTTTCGGGGTGGAATTCCATGCTTAAAAATGTTATTATTTGCTGTTTTTAAAAATCGAGTGTTTTTGGTGCCCGAGGAAGAAAACGCGTGATGCCGCGGTCAGAAAAATAGCTGCTCAGGAGTAAAAAAATTCTTTTGACTTAAATGTAAAAGCGGATGCTAGGATGAGTTTCGGGGTGGAATTCCATGCTTAAAAATGTTATTATTTGCTGTTTTTAAAAATCGAGTGTTTTTGGTGCCCGAGGAAGAAAACGCGTGATGCCGCGGTCAGAAAAATAGCTGCTCAGGAGTAAAAAAATTCTTTTGACTTAAATGTAAAAGCGGATGCTAGGATGAGTTTCGGGGTGGAATTCCATGCTTAAAAATGTTATTATTTGCTGTTTTTAAAAATCGAGTGTTTTTGGTGCCCGAGGAAGAAAACGCGTGATGCCGCGGTCAGAAAAAAAGTTGCTCAGGAGCAAAAAAATTTTTTTTGAGTTAAATGTAAAAGCGGATGCTAGGATGAGTTTCGGGGTGGAATTCCATGCTTAAAAATGTTATTATTTGCTGTTTTTAAAAATCGAGTGTTTTTTGTGCCCGAGGAAGAAAACGCGTGATGCCGCGGTCAGAAAAAAAGCTGCTCAGGAGCAAAAAAATTATTTTGACTTAAATGTAAAAGCAGATGCTAGGATGAGTTTCGGGGTGGAATTCCATGCTTAAAAATGTTATTAGTTGCTGTTTTTAAAAATCGAGTGTTTTTGGTGCCCGAGGAAGAAAACGCGTGATGCCGCGGTCAGAAAAAAAGCTGCTCAGGAGCAAAAAAATTCTTTTGACTTAAATGTAAAAGCGGATGCTAGGATGAGTTTCGGGGTGGAATTCCATGCTTAAAAATGTTATTAGTTGCTGTTTTTAAAAATCGAGTGTTTTTGGTGCCCAAGGAAAAAAACGCGTGATGCCGCGGTCAGAAAAAAAGTTGCTCATGAGCAAAAAAGTTTTTTTGACTTAAATGTAAAAGCGGATGCTAGGATGAGTTTCGGGGTGGAATTCCATGCTTAAAAATGTTATTATTTGCTGTTTTTAAAAATCGAGTGGTTTTGGTGCCCGAGGAAGAAAACGCGTGATGCCGCGGTCACAAAAAAAGCTGCTCAGGAGCAAAAAAATTTTTTTTGAATTAAATGTAAAAGCGGATGCAACTATGAGTTTCGGGGTGGAATTCCATGCTTAAAAATGATATTATTTGCTGTTTTTAAAAATCGAGTGTTTTTGGTGCCCGAGGAAGAAAACGCGTGATGCCGCGGTCAGAAAAAAAGCTGCTCAGGAGCAAAAAAATTCTTTTGACTTAAATGTAAAAGCAGATGCTAGGATGAGTTTCGGGGTGGAATTCCATGCTTAAAAATGTTATTATTTGCTGTTTTTAAAAATCGAGTGTTTTTGGTGCCCGAGGAAGAAAACGCGTGATGCCGCGGTCAGAAAAATAGCTGCTCAGGAGCAAAAAAATTCTTTTGACTTAAATGTAAAAGCGGATGCTAGGATGAGTTTCGGGGTGGAATTCCATGCTTAAAAATATTATTATTTGCTGTTTTTAAAAATCGAGTGTTTTTGGTGCCCGAGGAAGAAAACGCGTGATGCCGCGGTCAGAAAAATAGCTGCTCAGGAGCAAAAAAATTCTTTTGACTTAAATGTAAAAGCAGATGCTAGGATGAGTTTCGGGGTGGAATTCCATGCTTAAAAATGTTATTATTTGCTGTTTTTAAAAATCGAGTGTTTTTGGTGCCCGAGGAAGAAAACGCGTGATGCCGCGGTCAGAAAAATAGCTGCTCAGGAGCAAAAAAATTCTTTTGACTTAAATGTAAAAGTGGATGCTAGGATGAGTTTCGGGGTGGAATTCCATGCTTAAAAATGTTATTAGTTGCTGTTTTTAAAAATCGAGTGTTTTTGGTGCCCAAGGAAAAAAACGCGCGATGCCGCGGTCAGAAAAAAAGTTGCTCAGGAGCAAAAAAGTTTTTTTGACTTAAATGTAAAAGCGGATGCTAGGATGAGTTTCGGGGTGGAATTCCATGCTTAAAAATGTTATTATTTGCTGTTTTTAAAAATCGAGTGTTTTTGGTGCCCGAGGAAGAAAACGCGTGATGCCGCGGTCACAAAAAAAGCTGCTCAGGAGCAAAAAATTTTTTTTTGAGTTAAATGTAAAAGCGGATGCTAGGATGAGTTTCGGGGTGGAATTCCATGCTTAAAAATGATATTATTTGCTGTTTTTAAAAATCGAGTGTTTTTGGTGCCCGAGGAAGAAAACGCGTGATGCCGCGGTCAGAAAAAAAGCTGCTCAGGAGCAAAAAAATTCTTTTGACTTAAATGTAAAAGTGGA
Organism: Pantherophis guttatus; assembly: GCF_059756535.1. Taxonomy (NCBI): domain Eukaryota; kingdom Metazoa; phylum Chordata; class Lepidosauria; order Squamata; family Colubridae; genus Pantherophis; species Pantherophis guttatus. The sequence goes on along the minus strand of NC_142075.1, from coordinate 11,467,974 downwards.
TCCTAGGATGAGTTTCGGGGTGGAATTCCATGCTTAAAAATGTTATTATTTGCTGTTTTTAAAAATCGAGTGTTTTTGGTGCCCATGGAAGAAAACGCGTGATGCCGCGGTCAGAAAAAAAGCTGCTCAGGAGCAAAAAAATTTTTTTTGAGTTAAATGTAAAAGTGGATCCTAGGATGAGTTTCGGGGTGGAATTCCATGCTTAAAAATGTTATTATTTGCTGTTTTTAAAAATCGAGTGTTTTTGGTGCCCGAGGAAGAAAACGCGTGATGCCGCGGTCAGAAAAATAGCTGCTCAGGAGTAAAAAAATTCTTTTGACTTAAATGTAAAAGCGGATGCTAGGATGAGTTTCGGGGTGGAATTCCATGCTTAAAAATGTTATTATTTGCTGTTTTTAAAAATCGAGTGTTTTTGGTGCCCGAGGAAGAAAACGCGTGATGCCGCGGTCAGAAAAATAGCTGCTCAGGAGTAAAAAAATTCTTTTGACTTAAATGTAAAAGCGGATGCTAGGATGAGTTTCGGGTTGGAATTCCATGCTTAAAAATGTTATTATTTGCTGTTTTTAAAAATCGAGTGTTTTTGGTGCCCGAGGAAGAAAACGCGTGATGCCGCGGTCAGAAAAAAAGCTGCTCAGGAGCAAAAAAATTCTTTTGACTTAAATGTAAAAGCGGATGCTAGGATGAGTTTCGGGGTGGAATTCCATGCTTAAAAATGTTATTAGTTGCTGTTTTTAAAAATCGAGTGTTTTTGGTGCCCAAGGAAAAAAACGCGTGATGCCGCGGTCAGAAAAAAAGTTGCTCATGAGCAAAAAAGTTTTTTTGACTTAAATGTAAAAGCGGATGCTAGGATGAGTTTCGGGGTGGAATTCCATGCTTAAAAATGTTATTATTTGCTGTTTTTAAAAATCGAGTGGTTTTGGTGCCCGAGGAAGAAAACGCGTGATGCCGCGGTCACAAAAAAAGCTGCTCAGGAGCAAAAAAAATTTTTTTGAGTTAAATGTAAAAGCGGATGCAAGTATGAGTTTCGGGGTGGAATTCCATGCTTAAAAATGATATTATTTGCTGTTTTTAAAAATCGAGTGTTTTTGGTGCCCGAGGAAGAAAACGCGTGATGCCGCGGTCAGAAAAAAAGCTGCTCAGGAGCAAAAAAATTCTTTTGACTTAAATGTAAAAGCAGATGCTAGGATGAGTTTCGGGGTGGAATTCCATGCTTAAAAATGTTATTATTTGCTGTTTTTAAAAATCGAGTGTTTTTGGTGCCCGAGGAAGAAAACGCGTGATGCCGCGGTCAGAAAAATAGCTGCTCAGGAGCAAAAAAATTCTTTTGACTTAAATGTAAAAGCGGATGCTAGGATGAGTTTCGGGGTGGAATTCCATGCTTAAAAATATTATTATTTGCTGTTTTTAAAAATCGAGTGTTTTTGGTGCCCGAGGAAGAAAACGCGTGATGCCGCGGTCAGAAAAATAGCTGCTCAGGAGCAAAAAAATTCTTTTGACTTAAATGTAAAAGTGGATTGTATAATGAGTTTTGGGGTGGAATTCCATGCTTAAAAATGATATTATTTGCTGTTTTTAAAAATCGAGTGTTTTTAGTGCCAGAGGAAGAAAACGCGTGATGCCGCGGTCAGAAAAAAAGTTGCTTAGGAGCAAAAAATTTTTTTTGACTTAAATGTAAAAGTGGATGCTAGGATGAGTTTCGGGGTGGAATTCCATGCTTAAAAATGTTATTATTTGCTGTTTTTAAAAATCGAGTGTTTTCGGTGCCCGAGGAAGAAAACGCGTGATGCCGCGGTCAGAAAAATAGCTGCTCAGGAGTAAAAAAATTCTTTTGACTTAAATGTAAAAGCGGATGCTAGGATGAGTTTCGGGGTGGAATTCCATGCTTAAAAATGTTATTATTTGCTGTTTTTAAAAATCGAGTGTTTTTGGTGCCCGAGGAAGAAAACGCGTGATGCCGCGGTCAGAAAAATAGCTGCTCAGGAGCAAAAAAATTCTTTTGACTTAAATGTAAAAGCAGATGCTAGGATGAGTTTCGGGGTGGAATTCCATGCTTAAAAATGTTATTATTTGCTGTTTTTAAAAATCGAGTGTTTTTGGTGCCCGAGGAAGAAAACGCGTGATGCCGCGGTCAGAAAAAAAGTTGGTCAGGAGCAAAAAAATTCTTTTGACTTAAATGTAAAAGTGGATTGTATAATGAGTTTCGGGGTGGAATTCCATGCTTAAAAATGTTATTATTTGCTGTTTTTAAAAATCGAGTGTTTTTGGTGCCCGAGGAAGAAAACGCGTGATGCCGCGGTCACAAAAAAAGCTGCTCAGGAGCAAAAAAAATTTTTTTGAGTTAAATGTAAAAGCGGATGCTAGGATGAGTTTCGGGGTGGAATTCCATGCTTAAAAATGTTATTATTTGCTGTTTTTAAAAATCGAGTGTTTTTGGTGCCCGAGGAAGAAAACGCGTGATGCCGCGGTCAGAAAAAAAGCTGCTCAGGAGCAAAAAAATTCTTTTGACTTAAATGTAAAAGCAGATGCTAGGATGAGTTTCGGGGTGGAATTCCATGCTTAAAAATGTTATTATTTGCTGTTTTTAAAAATCGAGTGTTTTTGGTGCCCGAGGAAGAAAACGCGTGATGCCGCGGTCAGAAAAAAAGTTGCTCAGGAGCAAAAAAGTTTTTTTGACTTAAATGTAAAAGCGGATGCTAGGATGAGTTTCGGGGTGGAATTCCATGCTTAAAAATGTTATTATTTGCTGTTTTTAAAAATCGAGTGTTTTTGGTGCCCGAGGAAGAAAACGCGTGATGCCGCGGTCAGAAAAATAGCTGCTCAGGAGCAAAAAAATTCTTTTGACTTAAATGTAAAAGCAGATGCTAGGATGAGTTTCGGGGTGGAATTCCATGCTTAAAAATGTTATTATTTGCTGTTTTTAAAAATCGAGTGTTTTTGGTGCCCGAGGAAGAAAACGCGTGATGCCGCGGTCAGAAAAAAAGTTGCTTAGGAGCAAAAAAATTTTTTTGACTTAAATGTAAAAACAGATGCTAGGATGAGTTTCGGGGTGGAATTCCATGCTTAAAAATGATATTATTTGCTGTTTTTAAAAATCGAGTGTTTTTGGTGCCCGAGGAAGCAAACGCGTGATGCCGCGGTCAGAAAAAAAGCTGCTCAGGAGCAAAAAAAAATTTTTTGAGTTAAATGTAAAAGCGGATGCTAGGATGAGTTTCGGGGTGGAATTCCATGCTTAAAAATGATATTATTTGCTGTTTTTAAAAATCGAGTGTTTTTGGTGCCCGAGGAAGAAAACGCGTGATGCCGCGGTCAGAAAAAAAGTTGCTCACGAGCAAAAAATTTTTTTTGACTTAAATGTAAAAGTGGATCCTAGGATGAGTTTCGGGGTGGAATTCCATGCTTAAAAATGTTATTATTTGCTGTTTTTAAAAATCGAGTGTTTTTGGTGCCCGAGGAAGAAAACGCGTGATGCCGCGGTCAGAAAAAAAGTTGCTTAGGAGCAAAAAATTTTTTTTGACTTAAATGTAAAAGTGGATTCTATAATGAATTTCGGGGTGGAATTCCATGCTTAAAAATGTTATTATTTGCTGTTTTTAAAAATTGAGTGTTTTTGGTGCGCGAGGAAGAAAACGCGTGATGCCCCGGTCAGAAAAAAAGCTGCTCAGGAGCAAAAAAATTCTTTTGACTTAAATGTAAAAGCGGATGCTAGGATGAGTTTCGGGGTGGAATTCCATGCTTAAAAATGTTATTATTTGCTGTTTTTAAAAATCGAGTGTTTTTGGTGCCCGAGGAAGAAAACGCGTGATGCCACGGTCAGAAAAAAAGTTGCTCAGGAGCAAAAAAGTTTTTTTGACTTAAATGTAAAAGCGGATGCTAGGATGAGTTTCGGGGTGGAATTCCATGCTTAAAAATGTTATTATTTGCTGTTTTTAAAAATCGAGTGTTTTTGGTGCCCGAGGAAGAAAACGCGTGATGCCGCGGTCACAAAAAAAGCTGCTCAGGAGCAAAAAAAATTTTTTTGAGTTAAATGTAAAAGCGGATGCTAGGATGAGTTTCGGGGTGGAATTCCATGCTTAAAAATGTTATTATTTGCTGTTTTTAAAAATCGAGTGTTTTTGGTGCCCGAGGAAGAAAACGCGTGATGCCGCGGTCAGAAAAAAAGCTGCTCAGGAGCAAAAAAATTATTTTGACTTAAATGTAAAAGCAGATGCTAGGATGAGTTTCGGGGTGGAATTCCATGCTTAAAAATGTTATTATTTGCTGTTTTTAAAAATCGAGTGTTTTTGGTGCCCGAGGAAGAAAACGCGTGATGCCGCGGTCAGAAAAATAGCTGCTAAGGAGCAAAAAAATTCTTTTGACTTAAATGTAAAAGCAGATGCTAGGATGAGTTTCGGGGTGGAATTCCATGCTTAAAAATGTTATTATTTGCTGTTTTTAAAAATCGAGTGTTTTTGGTGCCCGAGGAAGAAAACGCGTGATGCCGCGGTCAGAAAAAAAGTTGCTCAGGAGCAAAAAAGTTTTTTTGACTTAAATGTAAAAGCGGATGCTAGGATGAGTTTCGGGATGGAATTCCATGCTTAAAAATGTTATTATTTGCTGTTTTTAAAAATCGAGTGTTTTTGGTGCCCGAGGAAGAAAACGCGTGATGCCGCGGTCAGAAAAATAGCTGCTCAGGAGCAAAAAAATTCTTTTGACTTAAATGTAAAAGCAGATGCTAGGATGAGTTTCGGGGTGGAATTCCATGCTTAAAAATGTTATTATTTGCTGTTTTTAAAAATCGAGTGTTTTTGGTGCCCGAGGAAGAAAACGCGTGATGCCGCGGTCAGAAAAATAGCTGCTCAGGAGCAAAAAAATTCTTTTGACTTAAATGTAAAAGTGGATGCTAGGATGAGTTTCGGGGTGGAATTCCATGCTTAAAAATGTTATTAGTTGCTGTTTTTAAAAATCGAGTGTTTTTGGTGCCCAAGGAAAAAAACGCGTGATGCCGCGGTCAGAAAAAAAGCTGCTCAGGAGCAAAAAAATTCTTTTGACTTAAATGTAAAAGCGGATGCTAGGATGAGTTTCGGGGTGGAATTCCATGCTTAAAAATGTTATTATTTGCTGTTTTTAAAAATCGAGTGTTTTTGGTGCCCGAGGAAGAAAACGCGTGATGCCGCGGTCAGAAAAAAAGTTGCTCATGAGCAAAAAAGTTTTTTTGACTTAAATGTAAAAGCAGATGCTAGGATGAGTTTCGGGGTGGAATTCCATGCTTAAAAATGTTATTATTTGCTGTTTTTAAAAATCGAGTGGTTTTGGTGCCCGAGGAAGAAAACGCGTGATGCCGCGGTCACAAAAAAAGCTGCTCAGGAGCAAAAAAATTTTTTTTGAGTTAAATGTAAAAGCGGATGCAAGTATGAGTTTCGGGGTGGAATTCCATGCTTAAAAATGATATTATTTGCTGTTTTTAAAAATCGAGTGTTTTTGGTGCCCGAGGAAGAAAACGCGTGATGCCGCGGTCAGAAAAAAAGCTGCTCAGGAGCAAAAAAATTCTTTTGACTTAAATGTAAAAGCAGATGCTAGGATGAGTTTCGGGGTGGAATTCCATGCTTAAAAATGTTATTATTTGCTGTTTTTAAAAATCGAGTGTTTTTGGTGCCCGAGGAAGAAAACGCGTGATGCCGCGGTCAGAAAAATAGCTGCTCAGGAGCAAAAAAATTCTTTTGACTTAAATGTAAAAGCGGATGCTAGGATGAGTTTCGGGGTGGAATTCCATGCTTAAAAATATTATTATTTGCTGTTTTTAAAAATCGAGTGTTTTTGGTGCCCGAGGAAGAAAACGCGTGATGCCGCGGTCAGAAAAATAGCTGCTCAGAAGCAAAAAAATTCTTTTGACTTAAATGTAAAAGTGGATTGTATAATGAGTTTCGGGGTGGAATTCCATGCTTAAAAATGATATTATTTGCTGTTTTTAAAAATCGAGTGTTTTTAGTGCCAGAGGAAGAAAACGCGTGATGCCGCGGTCAGAAAAAAAGTTGCTTAGGAGCAAAAAATTTTTTTTGACTTAAATGTAAAAGTGGATGCTAGGATGAGTTTCGGGGTGGAATTCCATGCTTAAAAATGTTATTATTTGCTGTTTTTAAAAATCGAGTGTTTTCGGTGCCCGAGGAAGAAAACGCGTGATGCCGCGGTCAGAAAAATAGCTGCTCAGGAGTAAAAAAATTCTTTTGACTTAAATGTAAAAGCGGATGCTAGGATGAGTTTCGGGGTGGAATTCCATGCTTAAAAATGTTATTAGTTGCTGTTTTTAAAAATCGAGTGTTTTTGGTGCCCAAGGAAGAAAACGCGTGATGCCGCGGTCAGAAAAAATGCTGGTCAGGAGCAAAAAAATGCTTTTGACTTAAATGTAAAAGCGGATGCTAGGATGAGTTTCAGGGTGGAATTCCATGCTTAAAAATGTTATTATTTGCTGTTTTTAAAAATCGAGTGTTTTTGGTGCCCGTGGAAGAAAACGCGTGATGCCGCGGTCAGAAAAAAAGCTGCTCAGGAGCAAAAAAATTTTTTTTGAGTTAAATGTAAAAGTGGATCCTAGGATGAGTTTCGGGGTGGAATTCCATGCTTAAAAATGTTATTATTTGCTGTTTTTAAAAATCGAGTGTTTTTGGTGCCCGAGGAAGAAAACGCGTGATGCCGCGGTCAGAAAAATAGCTGCTCAGGAGTAAAAAAATGCTTTTGACTTAAATGTAAAAGCGGATGCTAGGATGAGTTTCGGGGTGGAATTCCATGCTTAAAAATGTTATTATTTGCTGTTTTTAAAAATCGAGTGTTTTTGGTGCCCGAGGAAGAAAACGCGTGATGCCGCGGTCAGAAAAAAAGTTGCTCAGGAGCAAAAAAATTTTTTTTGAGTTAAATGTAAAAGCGGATGCTAGGATGAGTTTCGGGGTGGAATTCCATGCTTAAAAATGTTATTATTTGCTGTTTTTAAAAATCGAGTGTTTTTGGTGCCCGAGGAAGAAAACGCGTGATGCCGCGGTCAGAAAAAAAGCTGCTCAGGAGCAAAAAAATTATTTTGACTTAAATGTAAAAGCAGATGCTAGGATGAGTTTCGGGGTGGAATTCCATGCTTAAAAATGTTATTAGTTGCTGTTTTTAAAAATCGAGTGTTTTTGGTGCCCGAGGAAGAAAACGCGTGATGCCGCGGTCAGAAAAAAAGCTGCTCAGGAGCAAAAAAATTCTTTTGACTTAAATGTAAAAGCGGATGCTAGGATGAGTTTCGGGGTGGAATTCCATGCTTAAAAATGTTATTAGTTGCTGTTTTTAAAAATCGAGTGTTTTTGGTGCCCAAGGAAAAAAACGCGTGATGCCGCGGTCAGAAAAAAAGTTGCTCATGAGCAAAAAAGTTTTTTTGACTTAAATGTAAAAGCGGATGCTAGGATGGGTTTCGGGGTGGAATTCCATGCTTAAAAATGTTATTATTTGCTGTTTTTAAAAATCGAGTGGTTTTGGTGCCCGAGGAAGAAAACGCGTGATGCCGCGGTCACAAAAAAAGCTGCTCAGGAGCAAAAAATTTTTTTTTGAGTTAAATGTAAAAGCGGATGCAAGTATGAGTTTCGGGGTGGAATTCCATGCTTAAAAATGATATTATTTGCTGTTTTTAAAAATCGAGTGTTTTTGGTGCCCGAGGAAGAAAACGCGTGATGCCGCGGTCAGAAAAATAGCTGCTCAGGAGCAAAAAAATTCTTTTGACTTAAATGTAAAAGCGGATGCTAGGATGAGTTTCGGGGTGGAATTCCATGCTTAAAAATATTATTATTTGCTGTTTTTAAAAATCGAGTGTTTTTGGTGCCCGAGGAAGAAAACGCGTGATGCCGCGGTCAGAAAAATAGCTGCTCAGAAGCAAAAAAATTCTTTTGACTTAAATGTAAAAGTGGATTGTATAATGAGTTTCGGGGTGGAATTCCATGCTTAAAAATGATATTATTTGCTGTTTTTAAAAATCGAGTGTTTTTAGTGCCAGAGGAAGAAAACGCGTGATGCCGCGGTCAGAAAAAAAGTTGCTTAGGAGCAAAAAAATTTTTTTGACTTAAATGTAAAAGTGGATGCTAGGATGAGTTTCGGGGTGGAATTCCATGCTTAAAAATGTTATTATTTGCTGTTTTTAAAAATCGAGTGTTTTCGGTGCCCGAGGAAGAAAACGCATGATGCCGCGGTCAGAAAAATAGCTGCTCAGGAGTAAAAAAATTCTTTTGACTTAAATGTAAAAGCGGATGCTAGGATGAGTTTCGGGGTGGAATTCCATGCTTAAAAATGTTATTAGTTGCTGTTTTTAAAAATCGAGTGTTTTTGGTGCCCAAGGAAGAAAACGCGTGATGCCGCGGTCAGAAAAAATGCTGGTCAGGAGCAAAAAAATGCTTTTGACTTAAATGTAAAAGCGGATGCTAGGATGAGTTTCAGGGTTGAATTCCATGCTTAAAAATGTTATTATTTGCTGTTTTTAAAAATCGAGTGTTTTTGGTGCCCGAGGAAGAAAACGCGTGATGCCGCGGTCAGAAAAATAGCTGCTCAGGAGCAAAAAAATTCTTTTGACTTAAATGTAAAAGTGGATTGTATAATGAGGTTCGGGGTGGAATTCCATGCTTAAAAATGATATTATTTGCTGTTTTTAAAAATCGAGTGTTTTTGGTGCCGGAGGAAGAAAATGCGTGATGCTGCGGTCAGAAAAATTGTTGCTCACGAGCAAAAAAATTTTTTTGACTTAAATGTAAAAGCGGATGCTAGGATGAGTTTCGGGGTGGAATTCCATGCTTAAAAATGTTATTAGTTGCTGTTTTTCAAAATCGAGTGTTTTTGGTGCCCGAGGAAGAAAACGCGTGATGCCGCGGTCAGAAAAAATGCTGGTCAGGAGCAAAAAAATTCTTTTGACTTAAATGTAAAAGCGGATGCTAGGATGAGTTTCGGGGTGGAATTCCATGCTTAAAAATGTTATTATTTGCTGTTTTTAAAAATCGAGTGTTTTTGGTGCCCGAGGAAGAAAACGCGTGATGCCGCGGTCAGAAAAATAGCTGCTCAGGAGCAAAAAAATTCTTTTGACTTAAATGTAAAAGTGGATTGTATAATGAGGTTCGGGGTGGAATTCCATGCTTAAAAATGATATTATTTGCTGTTTTTAAAAATCGAGTGTTTTTGGTGCCCGAGGAAGAAAACGCGTGATGCCGCGGTCAGAAAAAAAGCTGCTCAGGAGCAAAAAAATTCTTTTGACTTAAATGTAAAAGCGGATGCTAGGATGAGTTTCGGGGTGGAATTCCATGCTTAAAAATGTTATTAGTTGCTGTTTTTAAAAATCGAGTGTTTTTGGTGCCCAAGGAAAAAAACGCGTGATGCCGCGGTCAGAAAAAAAGTTGCTCATGAGCAAAAAAGTTTTTTTGACTTAAATGTAAAAGCGGATGCTAGGATGAGTTTCGGGGTGGAATTCCATGCTTAAAAATGTTATTATTTGCTGTTTTTAAAAATCGAGTGGTTTTGGTGCCCGAGGAAGAAAACGCGTGATGCCGCGGTCACAAAAAAAGCTGCTCAGGAGCAAAAAAATTTTTTTTGAGTTAAATGTAAAAGCGGATGCAAGTATGAGTTTCGGGGTGGAATTCCATGCTTAAAAATGATATTATTTGCTGTTTTTAAAAATCGAGTGTTTTTGGTGCCCGAGGAAGAAAACGCGTGATGCCGCGGTCAGAAAAAAAGCTGCTCAGGAGCAAAAAAATTCTTTTGACTTAAATGTAAAAGCAGATGCTAGGATGAGTTTCGGGGTGGAATTCCATGCTTAAAAATGTTATTATTTGCTGTTTTTAAAAATCGAGTGTTTTTGGTGCCCGAGGAAGAAAACGCGTGATGCCGCGGTCAGAAAAATAGCTGCTCAGGAGCAAAAAAATTCTTTTGACTTAAATGTAAAAGCGGATGCTAGGATGAGTTTCGGGGTGGAATTCCATGCTTAAAAATATTATTATTTGCTGTTTTTAAAAATCGAGTGTTTTTGGTGCCCGAGGAAGAAAACGCGTGATGCCGCGGTCAGAAAAATAGCTGCTCAGAAGCAAAAAAATTCTTTTGACTTAAATGTAAAAGTGGATTGTATAATGAGTTTCGGGGTGGAATTCCATGCTTAAAAATGATATTATTTGCTGTTTTTAAAAATCGAGTGTTTTTAGTGCCAGAGGAAGAAAACGCGTGATGCCGCGGTCAGAAAAAAAGTTGCTTAGGAGCAAAAAAATTTTTTTGACTTAAATGTAAAAGTGGATGCTAGGATGAGTTTCGGGGTGGAATTCCATGCTTAAAAATGTTATTATTTGCTGTTTTTAAAAATCGAGTGTTTTCGGTGCCCGAGGAAGAAAACGCGTGATGCCGCGGTCAGAAAAATAGCTGCTCAGGAGTAAAAAAATTCTTTTGACTTAAATGTAAAAGCGGATGCTAGGATGAGTTTCGGGGTGGAATTCCATGCTTAAAAATGTTATTAGTTGCTGTTTTTAAAAATCGAGTGTTTTTGGTGCCCAAGGAAGAAAACGCGTGATGCCGCGGTCAGAAAAAATGCTGGTCAGGAGCAAAAAAATGCTTTTGACTTAAATGTAAAAGCGGATGCTAGGATGAGTTTCAGGGTGGAATTCCATGCTTAAAAATGTTATTATTTGCTGTTTTTAAAAATCGAGTGGTTTTGGTGCCCGAGGAAGAAAACGCGTGATGCCGCGGTCAGAAAAATAGCTGCTCAGGAGCAAAAAAATTCTTTTGACTTAAATGTAAAAGTGGATTGTATAATGAGGTTCGGGGTGGAATTCCATGCTTAAAAATGATATTATTTGCTGTTTTTAAAAATCGAGTGTTTTTGGTGCCGGAGGAAGAAAATGCGTGATGCTGCGGTCAGAAAAATTGTTGCTCACGAGCAAAAAAATTATTTTGACTTAAATGTAAAAGTGGATTGTATAATGAGGTTCGGGGTGGAATTCCATGCTTAAAAATGATATTATTTGCTGTTTTTAAAAATCGAGTGTTTTTGGTGCCCGAGGAAGAAAATGCGTGATGCTGCGGTCAGAAAAATTGTTGCTCACGAGCAAAAAATTTTTTTTGACTTAAATGTAAAAGCGGATGCTAGGATGAGTTTCGGGGTGGAATTCCATGCTTAAAAATGTTATTAGTTGCTGTTTTTAAAAATCGAGTGTTTTTGGTGCCCGAGGAAGAAAACGCGTGATGCCGTGGTCAGAAAAAAAGCGGCTCAGGAGCAAAAAAATTCTTTTGACTTAAATGTAAAAGCAGATGCTAGGATGAGTTTCGGGGTGGAATTCCATGCTTAAAAATGTTATTAGTTGCTGTTTTTAAAAATCGAGTGTTTTTGGTGCCCGAGGAAGAAAACGCGTGATGCCGCGGTCAGAAAAAAAGCTGCTCAGGAGCAAAAAAATTCTTTTGACTTAAATGTAAAAGCGGATCCTAGGATGAGTTTCGGGGTGGAATTCCATGCTTAAAAATGTTATTATTTGCTGTTTTTAAAAATCGAGTGTTTTTGGTGCCCGAGGAAGAAAACGCGTGATGCCGCGGTCAGAAAAAAAGTTGCTCACGAGCAAAAAATTTTTTTTGACTTCAATGTAAAAGTGGATCCTAGGATGAGTTTCGGGGTGGAATTCCATGCTTAAAAATGTTATTATTTGCTGTTTTTAAAAATCGAGTGTTTTTGGTGCCCGAGGAAGAAAACGCGTGATGCCGCGGTCAGAAAAATAGCTGCTCAGGAGCAAAAAAATTCTTTTGACTTAAATGTAAAAGTGGATTGTATAATGAGTTTCGGGGTGGAATTCCATGCTTAAAAATGATATTATTTGCTGTTTTTAAAAATCGAGTGTTTTTGGTGCCCGAGGAAGAAAAAGCGTGATGCCGCGGTCAGAAAAAAAGTTGCTCACGAGCAAAAAATTTTTTTTGACTTAAATGTAAAAGTGGATCCTAGGATGAGTTTCGGGGTGGAATTCCATGATTAAAAATGATATTATTTGCTGTTTTTAAAAATCGAGTGTTTTTGGTGCCCGAGGAAGAAAACGCGTGATGCCGCGATCAGAAAAAATGCTGGTCAGGAGCAAAAAAATGCTTTTGACTTAAATGTAAAAGCGGATGCTAGGATGAGTTTCAGGGTTGAATTCCATGCTTAAAAATGTTATTATTTGCTGTTTTTAAAAATCGAGTGTTTTTGGTGCCCGAGGAAGAAAACGCGTGATGCCGCGGTCAGAAAAATAGCTGCTCAGGAGCAAAAAAATTCTTTTGACTTAAATGTAAAAGTGGATTGTATAATGAGGTTCGGGGTGGAATTCCATGCTTAAAAATGATATTATTTGCTGTTTTTAAAAATCGAGTGTTTTTGGTGCCGGAGGAAGAAAATGCGTGATGCTGCGGTCAGAAAAATTGTTGCTCACGAGCAAAAAAATTTTTTTGACTTAAATGTAAAAGCGGATGCTAGGATGAGTTTCGGGGTGGAATTCCATGCTTAAAAATGTTATTAGTTGCTGTTTTTCAAAATCGAGTGTTTTTGGTGCCCGAGGAAGAAAACGCGTGATGCCGCGGTCAGAAAAAATGCTGGTCAGGAGCAAAAAAATTCTTTTGACTTAAATGTAAAAGCGGATGCTAGGATGAGTTTCGGGGTGGAATTCCATGCTTAAAAATGTTATTATTTGCTGTTTTTAAAAATCGAGTGTTTTTGGTGCCCGAGGAAGAAAACGCGTGATGCCGCGGTCAGAAAAATAGCTGCTCAGGAGCAAAAAAATTCTTTTGACTTAAATGTAAAAGTGGATTGTATAATGAGGTTCGGGGTGGAATTCCATGCTTAAAAATGATATTATTTGCTGTTTTTAAAAATCGAGTGTTTTTGGTGCCCGAGGAAGAAAACGCGTGATGCCGCGGTCAGAAAAAAAGCTGCTCAGGAGCAAAAAAATTCTTTTGACTTAAATGTAAAAGCGGATGCTAGGATGAGTTTCGGGGTGGAATTCCATGCTTAAAAATGTTATTAGTTGCTGTTTTTAAAAATCGAGTGTTTTTGGTGCCCAAGGAAAAAAACGCGTGATGCCGCGGTCAGAAAAAAAGTTGCTCATGAGCAAAAAAGTTTTTTTGACTTAAATGTAAAAGCGGATGCTAGGATGAGTTTCGGGGTGGAATTCCATGCTTAAAAATGTTATTATTTGCTGTTTTTAAAAATCGAGTGGTTTTGGTGCCCGAGGAAGAAAACGCGTGATGCCGCGGTCACAAAAAAAGCTGCTCAGGAGCAAAAAAATTTTTTTTGAGTTAAATGTAAAAGCGGATGCAAGTATGAGTTTCGGGGTGGAATTCCATGCTTAAAAATGATATTATTTGCTGTTTTTAAAAATCGAGTGTTTTTGGTGCCCGAGGAAGAAAACGCGTGATGCCGCGGTCAGAAAAAAAGCTGCTCAGGAGCAAAAAAATTCTTTTGACTTAAATGTAAAAGCAGATGCTAGGATGAGTTTCGGGGTGGAATTCCATGCTTAAAAATGTTATTATTTGCTGTTTTTAAAAATCGAGTGTTTTTGGTGCCCGAGGAAGAAAACGCGTGATGCCGCGGTCAGAAAAATAGCTGCTCAGGAGCAAAAAAATTCTTTTGACTTAAATGTAAAAGCGGATGCTAGGATGAGTTTCGGGGTGGAATTCCATGCTTAAAAATATTATTATTTGCTGTTTTTAAAAATCGAGTGTTTTTGGTGCCCGAGGAAGAAAACGCGTGATGCCGCGGTCAGAAAAATAGCTGCTCAGAAGCAAAAAAATTCTTTTGACTTAAATGTAAAAGTGGATTGTATAATGAGTTTCGGGGTGGAATTCCATGCTTAAAAATGATATTATTTGCTGTTTTTAAAAATCGAGTGTTTTTAGTGCCAGAGGAAGAAAACGCGTGATGCCGCGGTCAGAAAAAAAGTTGCTTAGGAGCAAAAAAATTTTTTTGACTTAAATGTAAAAGTGGATGCTAGGATGAGTTTCGGGGTGGAATTCCATGCTTAAAAATGTTATTATTTGCTGTTTTTAAAAATCGAGTGTTTTCGGTGCCCGAGGAAGAAAACGCGTGATGCCGCGGTCAGAAAAATAGCTGCTCAGGAGTAAAAAAATTCTTTTGACTTAAATGTAAAAGCGGATGCTAGGATGAGTTTCGGGGTGGAATTCCATGCTTAAAAATGTTATTAGTTGCTGTTTTTAAAAATCGAGTGTTTTTGGTGCCCAAGGAAGAAAACGCGTGATGCCGCGGTCAGAAAAAATGCTGGTCAGGAGCAAAAAAATGCTTTTGACTTAAATGTAAAAGCGGATGCTAGGATGAGTTTCAGGGTGGAATTCCATGCTTAAAAATGTTATTATTTGCTGTTTTTAAAAATCGAGTGGTTTTGGTGCCCGAGGAAGAAAACGCGTGATGCCGTGGTCAGAAAAATAGCTGCTCAGGAGCAAAAAAATTCTTTTGACTTAAATGTAAAAGTGGATTGTATAATGAGGTTCGGGGTGGAATTCCATGCTTAAAAATGATATTATTTGCTGTTTTTAAAAATCGAGTGTTTTTGGTGCCGGAGGAAGAAAATGCGTGATGCTGCGGTCAGAAAAATTGTTGCTCACGAGCAAAAAAATTATTTTGACTTAAATGTAAAAGTGGATTGTATAATGAGGTTCGGGGTGGAATTCCATGCTTAAAAATGATATTATTTGCTGTTTTTAAAAATCGAGTGTTTTTGGTGCCCGAGGAAGAAAATGCGTGATGCTGCGGTCAGAAAAATTGTTGCTCACGAGCAAAAAATTTTTTTTGACTTAAATGTAAAAGCGGATGCTAGGATGAGTTTCGGGGTGGAATTCCATGCTTAAAAATGTTATTAGTTGCTGTTTTTAAAAATCGAGTGTTTTTGGTGCCCGAGGAAGAAAACGCGTGATGCCGTGGTCAGAAAAAAAGCGGCTCAGGAGCAAAAAAATTCTTTTGACTTAAATGTAAAAGCAGATGCTAGGATGAGTTTCGGGGTGGAATTCCATGCTTAAAAATGTTATTAGTTGCTGTTTTTAAAAATCGAGTGTTTTTGGTGCCCGAGGAAGAAAACGCGTGATGCCGCGGTCAGAAAAAAAGCTGCTCAGGAGCAAAAAAATTCTTTTGACTTAAATGTAAAAGCGGATCCTAGGATGAGTTTCGGGGTGGAATTCCATGCTTAAAAATGTTATTATTTGCTGTTTTTAAAAATCGAGTGTTTTTGGTGCCCGAGGAAGAAAACGCGTGATGCCGCGGTCAGAAAAAAAGTTGCTCACGAGCAAAAAATTTTTTTTGACTTCAATGTAAAAGTGGATCCTAGGATGAATTTCGGGGTGGAATTCCATGCTTAAAAATGTTATTATTTGCTGTTTTTAAAAATCGAGTGTTTTTGGTGCCCGAGGAAGAAAACGCGTGATGCCGCGGTCAGAAAAATAGCTGCTCAGGAGCAAAAAAATTCTTTTGACTTAAATGTAAAAGTGGATTGTATAATGAGTTTCGGGGTGGAATTCCATGCTTAAAAATGTTATTATTTGCTGTTTTTAAAAATCGAGTGTTTTTGGTGCCCGAGGAAGAAAAAGCGTGATGCCGCGGTCAGAAAAAAAGTTGCTCACGAGCAAAAAATTTTTTTTGACTTAAATGTAAAAGTGGATCCTAGGATGAGTTTCGGGGTGGAATTCCATGATTAAAAATGATATTATTTGCTGTTTTTAAAAATCGAGTGTTTTTGGTGCCCGAGGAAGAAAACGCGTGATGCCGCGATCAGAAAAAATGCTGGTCAGGAGCAAAAAAATGCTTTTGACTTAAATGTAAAAGCGGATGCTAGGATGAGTTTCAGGGTTGAATTCCATGCTTAAAAATGTTATTATTTGCTGTTTTTAAAAATCGAGTGTTTTTGGTGCCCGAGGAAGAAAACGCGTGATGCCGCGGTCAGAAAAATAGCTGCTCAGGAGCAAAAAAATTCTTTTGACTTAAATGTAAAAGTGGATTGTATAATGAGGTTCGGGGTGGAATTCCATGCTTAAAAATGATATTATTTGCTGTTTTTAAAAATCGAGTGTTTTTGGTGCCGGAGGAAGAAAATGCGTGATGCTGCGGTCAGAAAAATTGTTGCTCACGAGCAAAAAAATTTTTTTGACTTAAATGTAAAAGCGGATGCTAGGATGAGTTTCGGGGTGGAATTCCATGCTTAAAAATGTTATTAGTTGCTGTTTTTCAAAATCGAGTGTTTTTGGTGCCCGAGGAAGAAAACGCGTGATGCCGCGGTCAGAAAAAATGCTGGTCAGGAGCAAAAAAATTCTTTTGACTTAAATGTAAAAGCGGATGCTAGGATGAGTTTCGGGGTGGAATTCCATGCTTAAAAATGTTATTATTTGCTGTTTTTAAAAATCGAGTGTTTTTGGTGCCCGAGGAAGAAAACGCGTGATGCCGCGGTCAGAAAAATAGCTGCTCAGGAGCAAAAAAATTCTTTTGACTTAAATGTAAAAGTGGATTGTATAATGAGGTTCGGGGTGGAATTCCATGCTTAAAAATGATATTATTTGCTGTTTTTAAAAATCGAGTGTTTTTGGTGCCCGAGGAAGAAAACGCGTGATGCCGCGGTCAGAAAAAAAGCTGCTCAGGAGCAAAAAAATTCTTTTGACTTAAATGTAAAAGCGGATGCTAGGATGAGTTTCGGGGTGGAATTCCATGCTTAAAAATGTTATTAGTTGCTGTTTTTAAAAATCGAGTGTTTTTGGTGCCCAAGGAAAAAAACGCGTGATGCCGCGGTCAGAAAAAAAGTTGCTCATGAGCAAAAAAGTTTTTTTGACTTAAATGTAAAAGCGGATGCTAGGATGAGTTTCGGGGTGGAATTCCATGCTTAAAAATGTTATTATTTGCTGTTTTTAAAAATCGAGTGGTTTTGGTGCCCGAGGAAGAAAACGCGTGATGCCGCGGTCACAAAAAAAGCTGCTCAGGAGCAAAAAAATTTTTTTTGAGTTAAATGTAAAAGCGGATGCAAGTATGAGTTTCGGGGTGGAATTCCATGCTTAAAAATGATATTATTTGCTGTTTTTAAAAATCGAGTGTTTTTGGTGCCCGAGGAAGAAAACGCGTGATGCCGCGGTCAGAAAAAAAGCTGCTCAGGAGCAAAAAAATTCTTTTGACTTAAATGTAAAAGCAGATGCTAGGATGAGTTTCGGGGTGGAATTCCATGCTTAAAAATGTTATTATTTGCTGTTTTTAAAAATCGAGTGTTTTTGGTGCCCGAGGAAGAAAACGCGTGATGCCGCGGTCAGAAAAATAGCTGCTCAGGAGCAAAAAAATTCTTTTGACTTAAATGTAAAAGCGGATGCTAGGATGAGTTTCGGGGTGGAATTCCATGCTTAAAAATATTATTATTTGCTGTTTTTAAAAATCGAGTGTTTTTGGTGCCCGAGGAAGAAAACGCGTGATGCCGCGGTCAGAAAAATAGCTGCTCAGAAGCAAAAAAATTCTTTTGACTTAAATGTAAAAGTGGATTGTATAATGAGTTTCGGGGTGGAATTCCATGCTTAAAAATGATATTATTTGCTGTTTTTAAAAATCAAGTGTTTTTAGTGCCAGAGGAAGAAAACGCGTGATGCCGCGGTCAGAAAAAAAGTTGCTTAGGAGCAAAAAAATTTTTTTGACTTAAATGTAAAAGTGGATGCTAGGATGAGTTTCGGGGTGGAATTCCATGCTTAAAAATGTTATTATTTGCTGTTTTTAAAAATCGAGTGTTTTCGGTGCCCGAGGAAGAAAACGCGTGATGCCGCGGTCAGAAAAATAGCTGCTCAGGAGTAAAAAAATTCTTTTGACTTAAATGTAAAAGCGGATGCTAGGATGAGTTTCGGGGTGGAATTCCATGCTTAAAAATGTTATTAGTTGCTGTTTTTAAAAATCGAGTGTTTTTGGTGCCCAAGGAAGAAAACGCGTGATGCCGCGGTCAGAAAAAATGCTGGTCAGGAGCAAAAAAATGCTTTTGACTTAAATGTAAAAGCGGATGCTAGGATGAGTTTCAGGGTGGAATTCCATGCTTAAAAATGTTATTATTTGCTGTTTTTAAAAATCGAGTGTTTTTGGTGCCCGAGGAAGAAAACGCGTGATGCCGCGGTCAGAAAAATAGCTGCTCAGGAGCAAAAAAATTCTTTTGACTTAAATGTAAAAGTGGATTGTATAATGAGGTTCGGGGTGGAATTCCATGCTTAAAAATGATATTATTTGCTGTTTTTAAAAATCGAGTGTTTTTGGTGCCGGAGGAAGAAAATGCGTGATGCTGCGGTCAGAAAAATTGTTGCTCACGAGCAAAAAAATTTTTTTGACTTAAATGTAAAAGCGGATGCTAGGATGAGTTTCGGGGTGGAATTCCATGCTTAAAAATGTTATTAGTTGCTGTTTTTCAAAATCGAGTGTTTTTGGTGCCCGAGGAAGAAAACGCGTGATGCCGCGGTCAGAAAAAATGCTGGTCAGGAGCAAAAAAATTCTTTTGACTTAAATGTAAAAGCGGATGCTAGGATGAGTTTCGGGGTGGAATTCCATGCTTAAAAATGTTATTATTTGCTGTTTTTAAAAATCGAGTGTTTTTGGTGCCCGAGGAAGAAAACGCGTGATGCCGCGGTCAGAAAAATAGCTGCTCAGGAGCAAAAAAATTCTTTTGACTTAAATGTAAAAGTGGATTGTATAATGAGGTTCGGGGTGGAATTCCATGCTTAAAAATGATATTATTTGCTGTTTTTAAAAATCGAGTGTTTTTGGTGCCCGAGGAAGAAAACTCGTGATGCCGCGGTCAGAAAAATTGTTGCTCACGAGCAAAAAATTTTTTTTGACTTAAATGTAAAAGCGGATGCTAGGATGAGTTTCGGGGTGGAATTCCATGCTTAAAAATGTTATTAGTTGCTGTTTTTAAAAATCGAGTGTTTTTGGTGCCCGAGGAAGAAAACGCGTGATGCCGTGGTCAGAAAAAAAGCTGCTCAGGAGCAAAAAAATTCTTTTGACTTAAATGTAAAAGCAGATGCTAGGATGAGTTTCGGGGTGGAATTCCATGCTTAAAAATGATATTATTTGCTGTTTTTAAAAATCGAGTGTTTTTGGTGCCCGAGGAAGAAAACGCGTGATGCTGCGGTCAGAAAAAATGTTGCTCACGAGCAAAAAAATTTTTTTGACTTAAATGTAAAAGTGGATTGTATAATGAGGTTCGGGGTGGAATTCCATGCTTAAAAATGATATTATTTGCTGTTTTTAAAAATCGAGTGTTTTTGGTGCCCGAGGAAGAAAACGCGTGATGCCGCGGTCAGAAAAATAGCTGCTCAGGAGCAAAAAAATTCTTTTGACTTAAATGTAAAAGCGGATGCTAGGATGAGTTTCGGGGTGGAATTCCATGCTTAAAAATGATATTATTTGCTGTTTTTAAAAATCGAGTGTTTTTGGTGCCCGAGGAAGAAAATGCGTGATGCTGCGGTCAGAAAAAATGTTGCTCACCAGCAAAAAAAATTTTTTGACTTAAATGTAAAAGCGGATGCTAGGATGAGTTTCGGGGTGGAATTCCATGCTTAAAAATGTTATTATTTGCTGTTTTTAAAAATCGAGTGTTTTTGGTGCCCGAGGAAGAAAACGCGTGATGCCGCGGTCAGAAAAATAGCTGCTCAGGAGCAAAAAAATTCTTTTGACTTAAATGTAAAAGCGGATGCTAGGATGAGTTTCGGGGTGGAATTCCATGCTTAAAAATGTTATTAGTTGCTGTTTTTAAAAATCGAGTGTTTTTGGTGCCCAAGGAAAAAAACGCGTGATGCCGCGGTCAGAAAAAAAGTTGCTCAGGAGCAAAAAAGTTTTTTTGACTTAAATGTAAAAGCGGATGCTAGGATGAGTTTCGGGGTGGAATTCCATGCTTAAAAATGTTATTATTTGCTGTTTTTAAAAATCGAGTGTTTTTGGTGCCCGAGGAAGAAAACGCGTGATGCCGCGGTCAGAAAAATAGCTGCTCAGGAGCAAAAAAATTCTTTTGACTTAAATGTAAAAGCGGATGCTAGGATGAGTTTCGGGGTGGACTTCCATGCTTAAAAATGTTATTAGTTGCTGTTTTTAAAAATCGAGTGTTTTTGGTGCCCAAGGAAAAAAACGCGTGATGCCGCGGTCAGAAAAAAAGTTGCTCAGGAGCAAAAAAGTTTTTTTGACTTAAATGTAAAAGCGGATGCTAGGATGAGTTTCGGGGTGGAATTCCATGCTTAAAAATGTTATTATTTGCTGTTTTTAAAAATCGAGTGTTTTTGGTGCCCGAGGAAGAAAACGCGTGATGCCGCGGTCACAAAAAAAGCTGCTCACGAGCAAAAAAATTTTTTTTGAGTTAAATGTAAAAGCGGATGCTAGGATGAGTTTCGGGGTGGAATTCCATGCTTAAAAATGTTATTATTTGCTGTTTTTAAAAATAGAGTGTTTTTGGTGCCCGAGGAAGAAAACGCGTAATGCCGCGGTCAGAAAAATAGCTGCTCAGGAGCAAAAAAATTCTTTTGACTTAAATGTAAAAGTGGATTGTATAATGAGGTTCGGGGTGGAATTCCATGCTTAAAAATGATATTATTTGCTGTTTTTAAAAATCGAGTGTTTTTGGTGCCCGAGGAAGAAAATGCGTGATGCTGCGGTCAGAAAAAATGTTGCTCACGAGCAAAAAATTTTTTTTGACTTAAATGTAAAAGCGGATGCTAGGATGAGTTTCGGGGTGGAATTCCATGCTTAAAAATGTTATTAGTTGCTGTTTTCCAAAATCGAGTGTTTTTGGTGCCCGAGGAAGAAAACGCGTAATGCCACGGTCAGAAAAAAAGCTGCTCAGGAGCAAAAAAATTCTTTTGACTTAAATGTAAAAGTGGATTGTATAATGAGGTTCGGGGTGGAATTCCATGCTTAAAAATGATATTATTTGCTGTTTTTAAAAATCGAGTGTTTTTGGTGCCCGAGGAAGAAAATGCGTGATGCTGCGGTCAGAAAAATTGTTGCTCACGAGCAAAAAATTTTTTTTGACTTAAATGTAAAAGCGGATGCTAGGATGAGTTTCGGGGTGGAATTCCATGCTTAAAAATGTTATTAGTTGCTGTTTTTAAAAATCGAGTGTTTTTGGTGCCCGAGGAAGAAAACGCGTGATGCCGCGGTCAGAAAAATAGCTGCTCAGGAGCAAAAAAATTCTTTTGACTTAAATGTAAAAGCGGATGCTAGGATGAGTTTCGGGGTGGAATTCCATGCTTAAAAATGTTATTAGTTGCTGTTTTTAAAAATCGAGTGTTTTTGGTGCCCAAGGAAAAAAACGCGTGATGCCGCGGTCAGAAAAAAAGTTGCTCAGGAGCAAAAAAGTTTTTTTGACTTAAATGTAAAAGCGGATGCTAGGATGAGTTTCGGGGTGGAATTCCATGCTTAAAAATGTTATTATTTGCTGTTTTTAAAAATCGAGTGTTTTTGGTGCCCGAAGAAGAAAACGCGTGATGCCGCGGTCAGAAAAATAGCTGCTCAGGAGCAAAAAAATTCTTTTGACTTAAATGTAAAAGCGGATGCTAGGATGAGTTTCGGGGTGGAATTCCATGCTTAAAAATGTTATTAGTTGCTGTTTTTAAAAATCGAGTGTTTTTGGTGCCCAAGGAAAAAAACGCGTGATGCCGCGGTCAGAAAAAAAGTTGCTCAGGAGCAAAAAAGTTTTTTTGACTTAAATGTAAAAGCGGATGCTAGGATGAGTTTCGGGGTGGAATTCCATGCTTAAAAATGTTATTATTTGCTGTTTTTAAAAATCGAGTGTTTTTGGTGCCCGAGGAAGAAAACGCGTGATGCCGCGGTCACAAAAAAAGCTGCTCAGGAGCAAAAAAATTTTTTTTGAGTTAAATGTAAAAGCGGATGCTAGGATGAGTTTCGGGGTGGAATTCCATGCTTAAAAATGTTATTATTTGCTGTTTTTAAAAATAGAGTGTTTTTGGTGCCCGAGGAAGAAAACGCGTAATGCCGCGGTCAGAAAAATAGCTGCTCAGGAGCAAAAAAATTCTTTTGACTTAAATGTAAAAGTGGATTGTATAATGAGGTTCGGGGTGGAATTCCATGCTTAAAAATGATATTATTTGCTGTTTTTAAAAATCGAGTGTTTTTGGTGCCCGAGGAAGAAAATGCGTGATGCTGCGGTCAGAAAAAATGTTG
Source organism: Pantherophis guttatus (assembly GCF_059756535.1). Classification (NCBI taxonomy): domain Eukaryota; kingdom Metazoa; phylum Chordata; class Lepidosauria; order Squamata; family Colubridae; genus Pantherophis; species Pantherophis guttatus. The sequence goes on along the minus strand of NC_142075.1, from coordinate 11,445,827 downwards.
CTCACGAGCAAAAAATTTTTTTTGACTTAAATGTAAAAGCGGATGCTAGGATGAGTTTCGGGGTGGAATTCCATGCTTAAAAATGTTATTAGTTGCTGTTTTTCAAAATCGAGTGTTTTTGGTGCCCGAGGAAGAAAACGCGTAATGCCACGGTCAGAAAAAAAGCTGCTCAGGAGCAAAAAAATTCTTTTGACTTAAATGTAAAAGTGGATTGTATAATGAGGTTCGGGGTGGAATTCCATGCTTAAAAATGATATTATTTGCTGTTTTTAAAAATCGAGTGTTTTTGGTGCCCGAGGAAGAAAATGCGTGATGCTGCGGTCAGAAAAATTGTTGCTCACGAGCAAAAAAATTTTTTTGACTTAAATGTAAAAGCGGATGCTAGGATGAGTTTCGGGGTGGAATTCCATGCTTAAAAATGTTATTAGTTGCTGTTTTTAAAAATCGAGTGTTTTTGGTGCCCGAGGAAGAAAACGCGTGATGCCACGGTCAGAAAAAAAGCTGCTCAGGAGCAAAAAAATTCTTTTGACTTAAATGTAAAAGTGGATTGTATAATGAGGTTCGGGGTGGAATTCCATGCTTAAAAATGATATTATTTGCTGTTTTTAAAAATCGAGTGTTTTTGGTGCCCGAGGAAGAAAATGCGTGATGCTGCGGTCAGAAAAAATGTTGCTCACGAGCAAAAAAATTTTTTTGACTTAAATGTAAAAGCGGATGCTAGGATGAGTTTCGGGGTGGAATTCCATGCTTAAAAATGATATTATTTGCTGTTTTTAAAAATCGAGTGTTTTTGGTGCCCGAGGAAGAAAACGCGTGATGCTGCGGTCAGAAAAAATGTTGCTCACGAGCAAAAAAAATTTTTTGACTTAAATGTAAAAGCGGATGCTAGGATGAGTTTCGGGGTGGAATTCCATGCTTAAAAATGTTATTATTTGCTGTTTTTAAAAATCGAGTGTTTTTGGTGCCCGAGGAAGAAAATGCGTGATGCCGCGGTCAGAAAAAAAGTTGCTCATGAGCAAAAAAGTTTTTTTGACTTAAATGTAAAAGCGGATGCTAGGATGAGTTTCGGGGTGGAATTCCATGCTTAAAAATGTTATTATTTGCTGTTTTTAAAAATCGAGTGTTTTTGGTGCCCGAGGAAGAAAACGCGTGATGCCGCGGTCAGAAAAATAGCTGCTCAGGAGCAAAAAAATTCTTTTGACTTAAATGTAAAAGTGGATTGTATAATGAGGTTCGGGGTGGAATTCCATGCTTAAAAATGATATTATTTGCTGTTTTTAAAAATCGAGTGTTTTTGGTGCCCGAGGAAGAAAATGCGTGATGCTGCGGTCAGAGAAAATGTTGCTCACGAGCAAAAAAGTTTTTTTGACTTAAATGTAAAAGCGGATGCTAGGATGAGTTTCGGGGTGGAATTCCATGCTTAAAAATGTTATTATTTGCTGTTTTTAAAAATCGAGTGTTTTTGGTGCCCGAGGAAGAAAACGCGTGATGCCGCGGTCAGAAAAATAGCTGCTCAGGAGCAAAAAAATTCTTTTGACTTAAATGTAAAAGTGGATTGTATAATGAGGTTCGGGGTGGAATTCCATGCTTAAAAATGATATTATTTGCTGTTTTTAAAAATCGAGTGTTTTTGGTGCCCGAGGAAGAAAATGCGTGATGCTGCGGTCAGAAAAAATGTTGCTCACGAGCAAAAAAATTTTTTTGACTTAAATGTAAAAGCGGATGCTAGGATGAGTTTCGGGGTGGAATTCCATGCTTAAAAATGTTATTATTTGCTGTTTTTAAAAATCGAGTGTTTTTGGTGCCTGAGGAAGAAAACGCGTGATGCCGCGGTCAGAAAAATAGCTCCTCAGGAGCAAAAAAATTCTTTTGACTTAAATGTAAAAGTGGATTGTATAATGAGGTTCGGGGTGGAATTCCATGCTTAAAAATGATATTATTTGCTGTTTTTAAAAATCGAGTGTTTTTGGTGCCCGAGGAAGAAAATGTGTGATGCTGCGGTCAGAAAAAATGTTGCTCACGAGCAAAAAAATTTTTTTGACTTAAATGTAAAAGCGGATGCTAGGATGAGTTTCGGGGTGGAATTCCATGCTTAAAAATGTTATTATTTGCTGTTTTTAAAAATCGAGTGTTTTTGGTGCCCGAGGAAGAAAACGCGTGATGCCGCGGTCAGAAAAAAAGCTGCTCAGGAGCAAAAAAATTCTTTTGACTTAAATGTAAAAGCAGATGCTAGGATGAGTTTCGGGGTGGAATTCCATGCTTAAAAATGTTATTATTTGCTGTTTTTAAAAATCGAGTGTTTTTGGTGCCCGAGGAAGAAAACTCGTGATGCCGCGGTCAGAAAAATAGCTGCTCAGGAGCAAAAAAATTCTTTTGACTTAAATGTAAAAGTGGATTGTATAATGAGGTTCGGGGTGGAATTCCATGCTTAAAAATGATATTATTTGCTGTTTTTAAAAATCGAGTGTTTTTGGTGCCCGAGGAAGAAAATGCGTGATGCCGCGGTCAGAAAAAAAGTGGCTCATGAGCAAAAAAGTTTTTTTGACTTAAATGTAAAAGCGGATGCTAGGATGAGTTTCGGGGTGGAATTCCATGCTTAAAAATGTTATTATTTGCTGTTTTTAAAAATCAAGTGTTTTTGGTGCCCGAGGAAGAAAACGCGTGATGCCGCGGTCAGAAAAATAGCTGCTCAGGAGCAAAAAAATTCTTTTGACTTAAATGTAAAAGTGGATTGTATAATGAGGTTCGGGGTGGAATTCCATGCTTAAAAATGATATTATTTGCTGTTTTTAAAAATCGAGTGTTTTTGGTGCCCGAGGAAGAAAATGCGTGATGCTGCGGTCAGAGAAAATGTTGCTCACGAGCAAAAAAGTTTTTTTGACTTAAATGTAAAAGCGGATGCTAGGATGAGTTTCGGGGTGGAATTCCATGCTTAAAAATGTTATTATTTGCTGTTTTTAAAAATCGAGTGTTTTTGGTGCCCGAGGAAGAAAACGCGTGATGCCGCGGTCAGAAAAATAGCTGCTCAGGAGCAAAAAAATTCTTTTGACTTAAATGTAAAAGTGGATTGTATAATGAGGTTCGGGGTGGAATTCCATGCTTAAAAATGATATTATTTGCTGTTTTTAAAAATCGAGTGTTTTTGGTGCCCGAGGAAGAAAATGCGTGATGCTGCGGTCAGAAAAAATGTTGCTCACGAGCAAAAAAATTTTTTTGACTTAAATGTAAAAGCGGATGCTAGGATGAGTTTCGGGGTGGAATTCCATGCTTAAAAATGTTATTATTTGCTGTTTTTAAAAATCGAGTGTTTTTGGTGCCTGAGGAAGAAAACGCGTGATGCCGCGGTCAGAAAAATAGCTCCTCAGGAGCAAAAAAATTCTTTTTACTTAAATGTAAAAGTGGATTGTATAATGAGGTTCGGGGTGGAATTCCATGCTTAAAAATGATATTATTTGCTGTTTTTAAAAATCGAGTGTTTTTGGTGCCCGAGGAAGAAAACGCGTGATGCCGCGGTCAGAAAAAAAGCTGCTCAGGAGCAAAAAAATTCTTTTGACTTAAATGTAAAAGCAGATGCTAGGATGAGTTTCGGGGTGGAATTCCATGCTTAAAAATGTTATTATTTGCTGTTTTTAAAAATCGAGTGTTTTTGGTGCCCGAGGAAGAAAACGCGTGATGCCGCGGTCAGAAAAATAGCTGCTCAGGAGCAAAAAAATTCTTTTGACTTAAATGTAAAAGCGGATGCTAGGATGAGTTTCGGGGTGGAATTCCATGCTTAAAAATGTTATTAGTTGCTGTTTTTAAAAATCGAGTGTTTTTGGTGCCCAAGGAAAAAAACGCGTGATGCCGTGGTCAGAAAAAAAGTTGCTCAGGAGCAAAAAAGTTTTTTTGACTTAAATGTAAAAGCGGATGCTAGGATGAGTTTCGGGGTGGAATTCCATGCTTAAAAATGTTATTATTTGCTGTTTTTAAAAATCGAGTGTTTTTGGTGCCTGAGGAAGAAAACGCGTGATGCCGCGGTCAGAAAAATAGCTCCTCAGGAGCAAAAAAATTCTTTTTACTTAAATGTAAAAGTGGATTGTATAATGAGGTTCGGGGTGGAATTCCATGCTTAAAAATGATATTATTTGCTGTTTTTAAAAATCGAGTGTTTTTGGTGCCCGAGGAAGAAAACGCGTGATGCCGCGGTCAGAAAAAAAGCTGCTCAGGAGCAAAAAAATTCTTTTGACTTAAATGTAAAAGCAGATGCTAGGATGAGTTTCGGGGTGGAATTCCATGCTTAAAAATGTTATTATTTGCTGTTTTTAAAAATCGAGTGTTTTTGGTGCCCGAGGAAGAAAACGCGTGATGCCGCGGTCAGAAAAATAGCTGCTCAGGAGCAAAAAAATTCTTTTGACTTAAATGTAAAAGCGGATGCTAGGATGAGTTTCGGGGTGGAATTCCATGCTTAAAAATGTTATTAGTTGCTGTTTTTAAAAATCGAGTGTTTTTGGTGCCCAAGGAAAAAAACGCGTGATGCCGTGGTCAGAAAAAAAGTTGCTCAGGAGCAAAAAAGTTTTTTTGACTTAAATGTAAAAGCGGATGCTAGGATGAGTTTCGGGGTGGAATTCCATGCTTAAAAATGTTATTATTTGCTGTTTTTAAAAATCGAGTGTTTTTGGTGCCCGAGGAAGAAAACGCGTGATGCCGCGGTCAGAAAAATAGCTGCTCAGGAGCAAAAAAATTCTTTTGACTTAAATGTAAAAGCGGATGCTAGGATGAGTTTCGGGGTGGAATTCCATGCTTAAAAATGTTATTAGTTGCTGTTTTTAAAAATCGAGTGTTTTTGGTGCCCGAGGAAGAAAACGCGTGATGCCGCGGTCAGAAAAAAAGCTGCTCAGGAGCAAAAAAATTCTTTTGACTTAAATGTAAAAGCAGATGCTAGGATGAGTTTCGGGGTGGAATTCCATGCTTAAAAATGTTATTATTTGCTGTTTTTAAAAATCGAGTGTTTTTGGTGCCCGAGGAAGAAAACGCGTGATGCCGCGGTCAGAAAAATAGCTGCTCAGGAGCAAAAAAATTCTTTTGACTGAAATGTAAAAGCGGATGCTAGGATGAGTTTCGGGGTGGAATTCCATGCTTAAAAATGTTATTAGTTGCTGTTTTTAAAAATCGAGTGTTTTTGGTGCCCAAGGAAAAAAACGCGTGATGCCGTGGTCAGAAAAAAAGTTGCTCAGGAGCAAAAAAGTTTTTTTGACTTAAATGTAAAAGCGGATGCTAGGATGAGTTTCGGGGTGGAATTCCATGCTTAAAAATGTTATTATTTGCTGTTTTTAAAAATCGAGTGTTTTTGGTGCCCGAGGAAGAAAACGCGTGATGCCGCGGTCAGAAAAATAGCTGCTCAGGAGCAAAAAAATTCTTTTGACTTAAATGTA